>NW_024531043.1:9860281-10418942 GCF_017590135.1 Pyrgilauda ruficollis
GGGCCCTTCCCGCGCGGGGCCGCCGAGCCCTCCGTGAGGCGGCGGCCGCTGTCAGCGCGGGGCCCGCGGCGGCAGCGCCCTCCCCGCACCGCCTCGGCCCCGGCCGCTCCCCGCTCCCTCCTTATTAGGCAGCGGCGCGGGGTCGCCGCCGCATCCGCATCCGGCCGGGGCCGCCGGGCAGGGCAAGCCCGGGGCGGGGCGGCGGCGCCGGGCGCTCCCGCCGCGCACCTGATGCCGCGGCGGGGACAGCGCTGGGGGGCTTTTGTTCGGCACGTTTTCCTTTTTTTTTTTTTTTTTTTTTTTTTTCCCCCCCCTTTTTTTTTCCCCCCCTTTTTTCTTTTTCCCCTCCCCTTTTCTTTCCGCCCGGCGATGCAGCAGCCGCTCGGTGCCACCGGCGTGTGCCGCCCCCGGAGCGCCCGTCCCCGCCGTGCACCATGGCAGAGGACAAAAGATGAGCGCCCTGATGGGGGTTTAGTTTGGGTTTATTTTTCGGAGGTTCCTGTAGAGCAGGTCCTCGTCACGGTGCTGTTAGGGGCTCTTGCGAGGCTGTGCAGATGTGTGGACTCCTGGGCTGTGTGACATGTCATTGAATCACCAGGGGATCCCGGAATGGTTGGGTTGGAAAGGACCTTAAGGACCATCTCGTCCTATCCCTTTGCTGTGGGCAGGTGTCCCTGGGCTTTGTTTTCCTATGCAGGAAGCCACGTTGTTTATGCCAAAGACTGAAATTTAAAGGCTGGTCCATACCTGTGCTTTATGAAATTCCCACTGATTCCATTAACAGCACGAGGGAAGATCTTGGACACATGGGCAGGTGTCCAACACCACCACTCAGAGGTTCAGCTGTAGGACACCGTGATGCCTTAACTGACTGATTGCACAGGAGACAGATCTGAAAAAAAGCAGAAAATAAAACAAGGCAGTGAAAGGTGCCGGGAAACAAAAGTGAGCCCGATGGAAGCAGTTTTATTGTTGAAGATAAGTGAGATGCGTTAGGGTTGGGGTTTTTTTAGCAGCTGGAGTTGGTCTGAGCACGTCTGTTCGTGCAGATGTGCGTGGGGATTACTGGAGCAAGACCAAGGACGGTGGCAAAATCAGAGAGGGATGTTCTGAACACACCAGGCTGCGGCTGATTTTCCAGTTCGCTGCTGAATTTCCCGATTTTGTTTTAATTTTAGGCCAGGCTGTTCCCAAATTACCTGGTGCCATCCTCTCCCTCTGTGTGCCTCCGTGGCACGCGCGAGGGAAGCTCTGGAGTGTGGGAAAATGGTGTGAACTGGCACAGCATGTCCTGGGAGAAGCGTGTTTGGATGTGGGGAAAGCAGCGGGTGTCGTGTGCGGGAGGCAGGAGAGGATTTATTCCATTTTCATTTGAATAACGAGCATTGAATCATCTTTTCTGCTCAAGGGGGGGGGGAAAATCCAGATGGCTGTGTGCTTGCAGGAAGGTTTTATTGCAGCTAATAGTGGTGTTTGCTAAGGACTGTGTACACAAAGGTAGAAGATCAAATACTTTTGTGGCAATGCCTGTTTATTTTGGGTATATGTGTTTTTCTGTGTTTTCGGTAGCCCCAGTAAGACCTGACACACTCGGGGACACGTCAGGCAGCATTTGCTTGGTGTTTGTTTCAGTACAGCACTTCATAATAGTAATTTTTCAATGGTCACTTCTAGCCTTTTATCCAGATTGCTTTAATCAGCATTTGTGTTCTCTGTTGGCATTGCTCTGTCTTCTCCTGAGCTGTCTTTTCAAACATCATTGGATTTTTTCAAGTGAAATCTTCATGCTTATTGCATCTGTCACTTCTGGGATTCACTCCAAGCGAAAGGCAGGGATTCAGTTTAATGGCAATGAGGAGGAATGTGCAGGAGGGGGAAATATCAGCTTTTCTCTGGGTGATGCAGCACAGAGTGCCCAGCTCTGCCCTCGGTGACATCGCGGTGGCCACGTCCAACATTTGACTTCAATGGCTCATTAAACCAAAACGTTGTGTTCTGATGGGGAGGGAATTATGCTCCTGGGTTTCGTTTGCTGATCAATTCCCAGGAATATCCCTGGGATGCCAGCTTCCCATTCTGAAGACACGAGCAAAACACTTCCTGGCCTGAGTTTGCAGCTCGGTGAGGTCATCAGTGCACCACTCCCAGGGCCAGGAATGTCCTCTTGGGCAAGCTCACAGGCACATTTTCACTTGACTTTTAAAGTCTGGTTTTGTTTGTTTTGATTTTGTTTTACTGAGGTTTTTGTGATAATCTCAGCCCTTCTCTGAGGATGTGTTGGAACAGAAACTCACTGAGGATTTGAAGTGCCCCAGTTTAAGCCTTTGCAGGGCATAGGAACAAGAATTAAATGTCTGTGTTCTCCTCTAGCTTGCTCCCTGTAGTCTCCCCCACTTAATATTTTTGGGCTGGCATATTCTGGTGGATAACTCTGAAATTGGTATGATTAGAAACTGCTTAGAACTTCAGTTTAGGCAGCTCCTGGAGCCATGTGTGAAGAGCCAGGCTGCTGGTGGCCTGTGCTGACAAGATGGGAACTGCTGAGTTTTTGTCACATTCTGTACTGTTGCTGGTGGTCGTGAACACCAAGTTAAAATGAAGCACAAAAAGGTTTTGGGCTTAGCTGAGTGACTCAGGAAAGCAGCAGTGAAAGTTCATTTTTCTGGATGTGTTGGCTCCACCAGTATGGTTGGGAATTGTTTACTGGGCCCTTTCTTTTTATCTGTTAATAGGATTGCTTTGTTCTGCTTTTCCTCCAGTGAGTAACCGTGCAAAAAAATGGATTATTTGTTTCTTTTTGAGGTTATAATTGTTCAGTACATGACTTTTTGTGGCTTTTCTCATCTCAAACCACACATAGGCATGTGAAATACCAGCGTGACACAGAACTGCTCAGCTGCTCCCAGGTTCCATTGGCAGCTTTGCAGGGCTTGTCCTTGGAGGAACAAATTGTCTGGAGAGGATCCTAATGGAATATACCAGCCATTAGTTGTATCACCAGCCATTAGTTGTGTTTGTGGGGTTGTGTAGGGAATATAAATCCAATCAGGATTAATGGCTGCAGATAATGATGTAGCTGGAAAGTAAAAGGTGGCTGTTGGTGTGACAAGTGGGTAATCCCATGAAATTCCTGATGCCAATAAGACAGGAGGGATCCCTTGGAGGAGACACCTCAAATGGAAGAGGATTTTGTGATGGAACATCCTGAAAACTTGAAAATCCTACTCTGTAGGTCAGGAAATTGACAGAGAAATACTGAAAATGACATCTGCTCCTGCCTCCAAAGGGAAAACCGGCGGGTTTTGACAGCTCTTGATGTGCCCGTGGTGGATGAAAGAGACCTCCTTGGTCTGGAAGTGACAAAACGTGGCCTTTTGGACCATTTCTCCTCTGTGCTGATGATTTAGAGGGAGAATCAAGGCAGAATCTAGGGAAAGGACAATTTCGTCAGCATGACCACTTTGCTTCTTCAACACCACTGGCTTTGTATTGGTGATAACAATAAATGATCTCTAATCTGCTTTTTGCTGAGCCTGTGGTGACGTTTGAGGTCTGGCTCTTGGTGGGAGAAGTTGCAGTGACTCTGACATTAAACTGGGCCTCTCAGCCCAGCATAATTAGGTTTGTCTTGTTTTCCTTTTTTAATAATTGAATTTGAAAGAGCAGTGGAAATAAACCAGTGGTGGGATCTGACTTAAAGTGATTAAAGCTCAGCCTGATGCTGAGATGAGCTCACAGCTCTCCTTGGAGTGTTGCTGAGCTGTGCTTGAGGCCAAATTTTCCCCTTAGGAAGGACCAAGATTTCCCTGTGGTTTTCCAGATTTTGGCTGCCATATATGTACGAGCAAGCACATAGGTAATAATTCTTCTGAGCTGAATATTAAGGCACATTTCTGCACATTTTTTAGCAGATGTGTCTGAGCAGGATTTCCTAAAACTCCATGGGAATGGTGTGCCTGAAAC
The DNA here is from genome assembly GCF_017590135.1 of Pyrgilauda ruficollis. Classification (NCBI taxonomy): domain Eukaryota; kingdom Metazoa; phylum Chordata; class Aves; order Passeriformes; family Passeridae; genus Pyrgilauda; species Pyrgilauda ruficollis. Next base: position 9,864,245 of record NW_024531043.1, read on the forward strand.
TACTCCTTGTTTGCATCCCTGTATGAACCTGGGCAGTGCATTGCACCTGCAGTTCCTGGTTTAAGTAATCCCTGGAAAATGGTGTTCAAATCACTCAGTTCTGAGTATTTGGAAATATGGGAACTTCCTCTCCCTCCCCCCTGGTTCTGCATATAGTTGCCATAGAGACCGTGTTCCGGAGTCCTTGAAAATCCATTGTTCCTCCCAAATAAACATAAAAATCTGCAGTATTAAAGCAGCACGTTTTGCATCATCCCGTTCCTAAGCATTCTTTCATCAGGAACTGTTGTGACAGGACAAGGAGCGATGGACTCAAACTGAAAAAGGGGAAATTTGACTTAGATTTAAGGAAGAAATTCTTCCCTGTGAGGGTGGCAAGGCCCTGGCACGAGGTGCCCAGAGCAGCTGTGTCTGCCCCTGGATCCCTGGAAGTGTCCAGGGCCAGGTTGGATGGGGTTTGGAGCAACCTGAGCTAGTGGAAGGTGTCCCTGCCCATGGCAGGAGGTGGAATGGGTTGGGCTTTAAGGTCCCTGCTAACCCAAACCAGTTTGTAAACCTGATGAGGACTTGACATTTTACAGTGTGCCAGACCTGGATGCTGGACAAACTGATAATGGGTGTAATTAGCAGCTCCAGGGATTAGCAGGCAGTAACAAATTCAATCCTTGGGAAGCAGCATGTCCCTTGGGAACTGGGCAAACTGGCCATGCTGGGCAGATGATGGCTTGATAGGGAAGATTGTCATCAGCAAAGCCTCAATGCTCAGACACCTGCTCAGGGCTGGAATTACCTCCTAGAGTAGCTTTTTTTCCTCCCCTTTTCACTTTAAATACTTAAAAAGCCCTCATGGTTTGTTGCTTCCTGCTGGAATCTGGATCTCCCAGCTGACTCAGGGTGTCTGCTTGGCATTTCCTTGGCATTTTTCATCATACCTGTGTGAAACAGATTGGAATCCTTCCTTCCAAGCTGGGAATGTGAGGTGACATGTTTTACTCAGGGTCTGGCAGGTCCTAGGCTGGGAATACTTTTAGCACGTACTACTTGTAGCAGGTACTACTAAGTGGAGTTGTTGTTTTACACATGCTTCAGGTATTTGCCCCAGCACATATGGTGGGATGTGTACATGTGGATAAATGACTTTTAATTTCTTACTTAATTCCCTTCTGCAGTACTTATATGAATGATACCATAGTTTGGAGGTTGGAGGCCCAAAGCTGTCTCATTCAGAGCAGGAGGTGTATTTCATTTTTCTTAAGTTTTCAGTGATACTTTTTAAAGTTTATTTGAATTTTTGGATCTGCTGAGATCAATTTGCAAGGCAGGAGAGAATCCTGAGCCAACTTAGGCAAACACAAGTTGCCAGACATTCCTCTGCAATATATTCTGCTTCAGCACAGCCTGAAGGGTGGGCACAAAGCTCTTCTAGCTCAGTGTTGCTGTGCTTCCAGCATCTTTTTCTTGGCCACTGCCAGAAAAATTGCTCCTTTCTGGAACAGTTTGTTCTGTGTGGTGTTTAAAGGTGCTGCTGTTTAAGGTGGGTGCCCCTGGTTAGGGCCAGGCTACCCTGGGGTTATCTCTCTGTTCTTCCCTTGGCTCCCTGATGTTTCTTTTGGGGGTAAAGGTTATCTTTTTGTTCTTTGTATCCCTGCTTTGCCACGTCCGTCTTCTGCTCTACTCAGGGTATTCTTAAGTGCTCTGCAAGCTCCCATAAAAACCAGCTGGGCTTATCTGGGTGTAATTCTGTTGTTTTGGCCGGGCTCCTCTGGAGCTGCTGGAAATGCCACAGGGATTCCCAAAGGACTGGAAGTGTGGGCTGCACGTGCAGCAACGTGACTGTCAAACCAAGAGGTAAGTAAAGCTTAAAGGTCATCAAGGCACAGGCTGTAATTTTTCACTGGAAACCAGTTCTCCAGCTGAGAGCAGCCAGCTGAAGGTGCAAGAATTCCCCAAGGAATCAGCCTTTGCCCAGTGTTGGGGTGGGTGTGATTCTCCCTGTCAGGGAAGCTCAGAGGTGGATGTGGGGCCACGGAGGTGTCAAGGACACGGGTAGGAATCTGAAATCTTCACAACCTAGAATGTTTATTAAAGCGCCTTAATAGACTAAATCCACTTCCCTAAGTTAATTTTTGGTTTCTTCCCTGCCCAGAGAAGTGGGAAAGGTGCTTTGTGTCACCCTTATGGTCTGACACCAGGTTGTGCCCCCTCATTGTTGTCCCATGACAGGTCAGTGAGAAAGAACATCTGTAGGACAGAGGAAATGTGTTTGAATTTGGAAGCTTCTGCTAAAACAGTTGTTTGGGGGGCTGTAATTGGCACCATGAGACAGGGATTTAAAATCAAGTTAGCAGATTGAACTATCTGGATTTGAGTTTCAGCCTCCTCCTGCCCCATCCTCCCTCCCCCAGCCCTGATTTCAAATTGCACGTTACGGAAACAGGACGGAATGACAATGGTGCTCTTGGAATTATAGGCTGCTTGGCCAGAAGAGCTGGCAGGACAGCAAATGGAAATGTGGAGAAACACACGCCAGTTCCAACTGGGAGCACTGAGATTCATTTTGCAGCTTGTTTGTTCTGCACTAAAATCCGAGATGTTGGCATTGTCCAGCCTGAACCTCCCACGTCCTGGGGTGAGGATGTTGTCTTGTCTTTGACAATTCACCGTTGTTTGGGTTATTTTGAGAACATTAAAAGCAGTTCAGTGTGGGGGCCTCACCTGTTGGGTGGGTGTTGTTGAGAGGTGGAAGGTGTTACTCAGGTTGTGCCAGCCAAGCTCATTGTCACTTTTTGGAGCAGAGTGTGTCCACTCGAAATTCCAGTGTGATGGACCACACTGCTCTGTGCTGTACCTCCAGCCTACCTGAGATGTTCTCCAGACTCCAGCCCATCCTGTGTGCTGTTACAGCAGGAGATGTGGTGTTATCCATGAGGTGCTGCCATTGCACTTGGTCATCCTGCTGCTCCCAGGTCACATTCCCCAAGGCAGCTCCGCTTCTCCGCGGGCTCCCGGCGGGGCTGGGAGCTGTGCTCGGTCCAGCAGAACTCAGAGCCACTGTGGTCAGGCCAGGTCATGTGGAGAACACTGCTCCTCGCTTGGTCAGTCTGACTCACTCTTGGCCAGGCTCTTTGGGAGCCTTGGTTGTGCTGATCTGTTGTTTCTGCCTTATTCTGGAGTTGGAAGGAATTTGTGTCCCAGTTAATTTGGTGTTTGGAGCAGAGGGTTCTGCAGGTCCTGGTTCCCTGATGGTGCAGTTCTCTAGGAGAACAGTGCTCTGGGACATGCAGCCTTTTATCTGTGAGACTATTTACCTCTTAAAACACCTTTAATGTTTAGAATTTTTTCCTGTGAATGCCAAGGGATGTTGCAATTGAGGAATGAAAAACAGCTTATCTATTCCTCTGGGGATTGGGCTGGAGCCCCTCTGCTCTGGAGCCAGGCTGGGAGAGCTGGGGGTGCTCATCTGGAGAAGAAAAGGCTCCAGGGAGACCTTAGAGCTCCTTCCAGTGCCTAAAGGGGCTTCAGAAGAGCTGGAGAGGAACTTTGGACAAGGGACAACACCTTTTCTGTTAGAAAAAGGTGCTTGCTTGGTTGGTTTGGAATGCTGGGATCTGGTGGTGATTTGGTGAGAATTTCATGAAGCTGTGCTGGAGAACAGCTCTTTTTCTGTTCATAACCACCAACCTTTGCCCAAAAAAAAGAAAAGCCTCCAATGTATCTCAGGAATACAGTCTGGAAAATGCTGGCATGTAACCTTTGAGTGAGAGAGGAATCCAGCGGGTTGGGGCAGCAGCTCTGACCAGATTGCTACTTCCCTGTTAGCTCTGATAAGAGAACTAGGTCAGTGCTGGGGAGAAGCATTTTATCACTGGATTCCCTTTGCTGGAATCCTGGGAGAGCTGTGCACTCCTGCTTGTGTTTCCCTTGGGATCACAGCGTGGTCTGGAGCCCTGTTCTTCCCTCCTCCCCATGGGTGTCAGGAGCATCCCTGGGGCTGCTGTGGTGTCTCTGGCTGCAGCTCCCAGGGCTGTTGTTCAGGATATTGCTCTGTCTCCTGGCAGTGGATGGGATACACCGTGCAAAGAAATTTCTCTGGTGTTTATTCCAGTGGAAAAGAAAAGGAAGGATTTTTGGAGGGGATGATGTGAAAGGCCACGACCTTCTGTGGTCGGCTGCTGGAACAGCAGTGTCGGAGGTGGGAGTGTGTGGGAGGTTTCCCTTTCCTTGTCCAGTAAAAAGCTTCTGTGGTGTCCAACCACTGTGCAACTGTCTGTGCTGGCAGCAAAAGCAGAAGCTGAAATGCAGGGATCACAGAATGTTAGAATGGTTTGGGTCGGAAGGGACCTTAAAGCTGATCTCATTCCACCCCCTGCCATGGGCAGGGACACCTTCCATACTCCAGCCTGGATTTGAATGCACTGAGGCACCTGGAATGTTCAATCCCTGCTCTCCTAGCCCTTTATTTTGTATGCTACTTGCCTTTATGAGGTTTTGTCCTGAGTTTTAATCCTTTGTTTTCATCTCCACTTTGCTCTCCTCTTTTCATTTTAATACCCTTTTTTGTCCAGCTTATGGTAACATCCCCCACCACCTATGAGGTGGGGCAGCTTTAGTGCCAGCTTTAGTGCCAGCTTTTAGAGGATGCTCTAAAATATATAAACCCAAAAGAAGAGGTTGTTTGGAGGCTGCTGCTCCAGTGCAGCAGAACTCCCATTCCTGCTGGTGTCTCCCTTTGCTGGTTCCCCATCACTCTATGGCTCCTGCTGAATTATTTCATGTAATGATTTTTGTGTGCATTCATTGCTCTGCCTTTCTGGTAGATGACACAGATTAAATGAAGCCAGACAACGCTCTCAGTTCGGGGTAATGACTTTAACTGCGGCGTCCTTTTGTCACTGCAAATTATGGTCAATGATGTAATGCTGGATGTGGAGATACAGTGACAGGGTGTGGGAGGGGTAAGATCATCCCAGAAGGGTTTGGCTTGGAAGGGAGCTTCAAGCTCATCTCATTCCACCTCCCTGCCACAGGCAGGGATACCTTCCACAACCAGGTGATTCCCCAAAAAGATTAATTATTTATCCCTGGAAATCCTGAAGTGAAAATAGCCCCGGGGGGGAGATGTGAGACGAGCACACACAGGTAAACCCTCAGGAAATAACGAGTCCTTGGTGATCCTGGGAGATTTGAGCTCTACAGACACTTCTGACTCAAGAGTTCTTCATATTCTGAAGGTTTTCATATGATCATTTCAGGTTACAGCTCTGAAATCCAGAGTTGTATCAAGTGTTTCACAGGTTGCAGCCAACACCTTGCACTTTGTCCAGAACAGAAATTTCAGTTTATTCAAAGTTTGGGTTGTGTTACATTTTTGAATGTGCTGGACTCCCCAGTTGAGATATAATCAAATTCCCTGGTAGTTTGTGGTTTAGGTTCCCATCCCAAAATAGAATCTTGCCAGTGGTAGAACAGCTGGAAATTTCAGTATTAAGTTCATATTCCAGCTTTTTGTCTTTAAAATGAAGTGAAATCAGATGGCAGGGTCTTGCTCAACCTAGGCTCAAGTAACCAAAGGCTGAAAATAATCTGCACACAAATATGATGTGTTTTGGAATTGTGACCATCTGTAGTAGTGTTCACCTTTGTTTTAAATAACTCTGAACAGCTGAAAACAACAGTTCTGTCAGCAATGGACTGGATATGGATTGATTGGAAAAGGGATACACAGAGGGATGAGAGTTGTGTTTAAAAGCACAGAAACTGCATCAAGGCATTCGTGGCTGTTCCCTTTTTCTGCTTTCGTGTGAAGTTGTGGGGTGAGCTGAACTTTTTGTGGCCATGTGACATTTTTTCCCCCCACATCCTTCTTTGCTCAAGTCTTGCAAGGTTTCGAATCACGAGACTGAGTTCTTTGGTTCCATGGATCCTTGGAGAGGGAGATGAAGTTCTCCAAGAGCATGGAGTGACAGGACAGGGGGGAATGGGTTCAAACTGAACAAGGGTAGATTTAGATGAGATAATAGGAGAAATTGTTCCCTGTGAGGGTGGTGAGGCCCAGGGTGCCCAGAGAAGCTGTGGCTGCCCCATCCCTGGTCCAGGGCCAGGTTTGACAGGGCTTGGAGCAACCTGGGCTAGTGGAAGGTGTCCCTGCCCATGGCAGGGGGTGGAACTGGGTGAGCTTTAATTCCTCTTCCAACCCAAACCAAACCATTCTGGGATTTTATTATACTGATTCCTCCTCCAGCCTTGTTGGTGACATGCTGGTGACAGTGGTGGAAGATTTCCCTGGAATAGGTGTGCAGCTGGACTGAGCCCAGGGCAGGTGTGTCCCTGGCCCTGTGACTGGGCATGGCCCTGGGTCACTGAGAACCCCAGAGCTTTCACAGCCAAGGCTCTGGAGTGAAAAAATGCCAGAAGGGAGAAATTAGGAAAAAAACCTGGAGGTCTCTGTGCCTTTTCTCAGTGGGTGCAGCTCTTGGCTCAGGAGCCATCCTTGCCATGAGGAGCACGAGGGGATGGAGGTGTTTTAATGGCCTCAAACCCTCTGAATGCCTCTGTCCTCCCTTCCAGTGAGCCTCTCTACCTTATCTTCCATAGGATGTTCAAAGTGCTCCCAGGAAGGAATTAGCAGATTCCTTGTGGGCTTTTCTCTGGTGCTTATCTCCATGATGGCAAACTGCTCTGCAGATGTGGCTCAGCTCTGCTCCCAGAGGGTGTTCTCTCCATGCCAGGGGCAGCTTGCAACATCCATGGCCTGGTTTGGGTTTAGGATTGTAACACACTTCCTAGATTTTTTTGTAAAACCAGCTCTGAGCACAGAGCTGGTTTGCTGGTGAGGTTTTGCTGATGAGGCCCAAGAGGTTCAGCCCAGCTGAGGCCACTGAGGCCTCACAGTTGGTATTTGGGGATCCTCTGGGCTTTCCCATGTTGCAGTTTCACCAATGGGACCCTGTCCATGCTGACCCCTGGACCCCATCCATCCCATAACACCATCCATAATTGCTGCTGGTGCACTGCCTATAGAATTATTGATGTTGGAAAAGACCTTTAAGATCATCAAGTCCAACCATTGACCTCTTAATTTTTATTTTTCTTAATCTGCTTCTCATTTTTTAACAATCATGACTGGATTCCAAAGCTCCTCAGCAAGGCTCAGACTGGGAGTTTGGGGATTCACCATCAACAGCTGCAACTTGACTTTTTCCACTTAAGGAAGAGCCTTTCCAGTCCCAAGTACTTTTCTAAATGCTGTTCTTCCTATTCACTGGATTTGTATCTCCTCACCCCCCTTAACAGTAGCCTCTGGCTGTCTGACTTCAACTGGCCTTTTATTCCAATGCCTCCCTTTCCAGAAGGGATCACAATCACATGGGCTGAGCAGGATTTTGCCATTAGTGGGGGGTTTTCCTGTAAGTGTTCCCTAGCAGGATGCATTTCCTCTTGCATAAGCAGGCTGCAAACCCTCCGAAGCCACAGAAATCCATCTGTTGGATTCTTGAGACAGATAAATCCTTTATAAACAGGAAAATGGGCAAACTCATGGTAGCTCTTGTGACACATCGTGATGGGAGATCAGAAAGGAGCGGAATGAAAAGTGTCCCTGTGCGAGCGCGGCCGGCGGCGTCCAGCCTTTCCAGGGTCCTTTCAAAAGCTGCCACAAGGGCTGGGCTGTTCAGAGGGCACAAACTGGCAGATGAACCCAAAGTTTTGGTAAAATTCAGCTGGAAGTCACTCAGGGAGGGAATAAATAAGAGGTTTGAAGGCTCGTTCCTCTGTCCCCACCAAGATGCCGTGTGTGGCCGAGCGGGATCCAGGAGCTCAGCAGCCGTAGATCTGTCAGCACTTCTATTGTGGAGGCCTTTGCAGGGTGTCCAAAGCTTCTGTTTTAATTTTGCTGAGGGTTGTAACTCTGGCTAAATTTAAAGGCCTTTCAGCTCCCAGTCAGGAGGTTTTAAATCCTCTAATTTCGCACTTTACCCCCCAAAAATATGTTCTGTCTAGCAAGTGGGTAGGGAGTTCCTTAGCCAACGTTTAACAGCATAGATAATGATCTAATTAACTTCTTTTTGTAATGCTCATGTTCCAAGTTCACTTCCTAAGAGAAAATCCCCAGCACAGCCCCATTAGCCATGGATACACTTCCTTACCCACTTGGGTATTTCCAAAGTCACTTCTCAAGGTTCCCCGAACCACCCAGGTCATCCTTTTGCAAGTGTGATAGAGGCTGAATCAGCCTTTCCTTAGGCTGAATCATCTCAGGTGTTGCTGTCTCACTTGGTAATCCTAAAAGTGGCACAAAAAAGACATGGACCTGTTAGAGCAGGTCCAGGGGAGGCAACGGAGCTGCTTTGAGGGCTGGAGCCCCTCTGCTCTGGAGCCAGGCTGGGAGAGCTGGGGGTGTTCACCTGGAGAAGAGGAGGCTCCATGGAGACCTTAGAGCCATTTCCAGTGCCTAAAGGGACTCCAGGAGAGCTGGAGAGGGACTTTGGATAAAGGATGGAGTGACAGGACAAGGGGGAATTTCTTTAAGACAAAAGAGGGTAGATTTAGATGGGATACTGGGAAGCAATTCCTGACTATGAAGGTGGTGAGGCCCTGGCTCGGGTTTCCCAGAGAAGCTGTGATGCCCCTGGATCCCAAGGCCAGGCTGGGAGGTGTCCCTGCCCATGGCAGGGGGTGGAAGAGGATGACCTTTCATGATCCTTCCAAACCTTTCCATGAATTGGCCAGGCCTGGAGCTGCTGCCTGTGACCCTGCTGAGAGAACCTGCAGCAACCAAACTGAGCTGTGGATTTTCTTGGAGATGGATTAGGAGGAAGAGGAGAAGAGAGGGCATCCTTTGCACGGCAGGATTGAGAAGCAAAGAGGAAACTAAACACTCTTCCCATTTAGGGACAGTCTGTGGCAGGGCTGGTACTCTTTTTGGGGTGCTCAGGCTCCCTCTCCCCTCGTTGGGTTTTTCACCTGCTCTCCCTGCTGAGCTGAAAGAGTCGCAGCCGCTGCTCCTTCCAACCACGACCAGCACATTCCCCCCCTCCTTCTCCTTGGAGAGCTGCCAGATCAAAATGGCTCTGATCCAACGCCAAGAATCACTCCCTTTGCTATGGAAATGAGCACTTGGAGGCTGCTCACCATGTGTTGATCAGAGAGTTCCTGCTAAGGATGATGAGCTGTAGGTGGGGAAGAGGGCAGGGAAGGTGTGTTCCAACAGATCCCTTTGGAACAAATGAGGATATTTTTGGAGGCATCTGAACTCTCTGCATTTTTAAAAAGTCATTTATAGAAAACCGAATGATTACCCTTTGCATCAGAGGGTGAAAATGAGGGAAATCAAGTAGCTGGATTTCACCATGGGGTAAAGAGTTTCTCTTCTGTGAAAGTGGAAGGGGTGACAGATCCCCAGCATCTGATATTTGAAATTTAATATTTTTTTCCTGCTGTTCTGGTATTGATCAAGTGAAGAAGTGATACAATTATCCAAGTGATACAAATAATCCTTTGTAACCATCACACCTGAATTGCCAGCACTGGAGCAGCCCCATTCCCAGCCCCCTGGCTTTGTGGGATGTGATTCCAGGCAATTTGCTGTGCTGGCTCAGCACGACAAGTTCAAACCTTCTCTTTACCTTCTTCCCAACAGTCTGATTTTAATCTGGATTCACAGCAGGGTGGGAATGTTGCCAGGGGGTGAACACTCCTGGAAATCCACCGTGCACAAAGCAGGAGCCTTTTCGCTGCTCCTGGATGAGTTGTGCAGGCAGGGTTTGCTGCAGGGGGTGGGACAGGGCTGAGGTGTCACACTGGGCTTGGGAGAACATTCCCAATATCCTGGGCGTGGCCTGGGGTCACCTGGAATGGTGGGAAAATGGGGGTGATGCTGCTCTTGCGTGGTGCTCACTGCCAGACCTGGCCATGGACTCAGAGGTTCAGCTGAGCCTTCCCAGCTCTGGGAGGAGCCCTCGGGAGGGAATTGTGTGACAGGGCTCGGAATGAGTCGACACAAATCAGTAACTGGGCGTGGAACTGCATTTTTTATGATGTGTCTTAACTGAAGCTTGAGACTTCAGCATTTCTTGGCATTTGGGCATCTTGGAGTTGAAATTCACCTTTTCTTTGTGCATGATTTGGTGAGGCTGGGATCATGCTGGAAGTGTCCAAGGCCAGGTTGGATAGGAGTAGTGCAAGGTGTCCCTGCCTATGGCAGGAGGTGGAAGTGGATGAGTTTTAAGGTCCCTTCCAAGCCAAACCATTCCATGATTTTAGTTAGTGCTCTCACCTGCTGGCTGGAGCTGGAGAGCAGCTCCTGGTTTATGACTTCCCATCACACTCGGGTGTTCCGGGGTGTGTCCATCGTGGAACAGGCCTTTGATTTGTGCTCTGAGGGAAAGAAAGTTCATTACATAATTCCAGTAACTAATGGAAGTAGAGAGGAAGCCTAAGTTCAGCTGCAATAGGATAGAAATCATTAACAATTTCCATATAGCTCTTTTCTGTGGACACCTTAAACACCTCATTTCTTCCCAAAATTTTGCACTTAAAACCTATTTTTTTCTTAAACATTCTTAATTCTCTTTAAAATATCAGTATGGCAGAGGTACTGTGGGGAACCCCTACCTGCTCTCCGTGGAGAGCAGAGCCCATGGAGCATGAAGGCGTTCGGTGGCCTCCACCCCACACCTGGGACAGGTGTCCCCACCACAAAACTGACCCCAAATCCATATGAACTGGGCACACTGGTGGCTCCAGTGGCACTGGTACATCCCTGTCCCAGCAGCTGAGCCACTGTAGAAGTGACCAGTGCCAGTTCCCAAATGGGCTCTGGTGCAAAACAAATGCTCTGCTCCTTCTCCCTTATCTCTGCAGAACTGGAGAGTTTCACTGCAGAGCTGTCTGTTTCGTTAATTGGAACATTTCCCTCCTCTTCAAACACATTCCGTGGCATTTCCCGGCTCTGATGAGCGCTTCCCTGCAGTTATCCCGCTTTTTGTCGTGGTTAATTTTTTATTTCACCTCCCAGACTACAAAACAGCCATCAAGCTCTTTGCTTCCCTGCGAAGCCTTTGCAGTCACAGACAGCCCTGTGAGCTTTCATCACCTTTGCAGCAGACAGCCTGGGAGCAGGGATTTGGGATAGAACCACATTCCCAGTCTCTCACTCTGGAACATTGCACTGGAGTGAGGAGCTCTGGGGACTGAGCAGTTTTTCCCAGCCTCTCCATGTGCTTGGGGACCTTCTGGGAGGAGAGATAGGAGGTGGACTCTGCTTATTTTTATTTTTTCCCCTTTTTTTTTTTTTTTTTTTTTTTTGCTATCCCCAGAGACTGGGACAGAAATATTTTTCCCATATGTAAAAGCAAGATGCTGTATGGAGGCTCTTCTTCTGCTCCATCTTCTCTGAGGGAGAAAGTCTGGGATGATGGAAAAGCCCTTCCCAGATGTGAGGGCTCCATAGGTTGTATCCCTGGTCCAAGGCTGGTGTTGTGCCTATGTCTTGTCCCAGGTGCTGGAATTTTCCACACCAATTCCCTTTTCCTCTATTCTAACTCCAGCATTCTTGAAAATAATTTTTCTCAAGAAATGCTACAGACACACCAAGTTAATTGGAGTCATTAACTTGTTTCCATTACTCCTTTCTGCCTAGGAAACAAATTTTTTTAGGGTGATTTTGGAGTTAGAAGAAAGAACTGGAAGCTAGGGAACATGTGGAACCACTTCACAGGAACACCGGATTTTGAGAACTTGCATTTTTATTTACATCTTCTGGACCCTGTCTGACTTGAAAGTAAACAAGTTCAATCCAAGACTAGATTTATCCCTGAAAATATGTGGAGACTTGTCTAAAAACTGCTTTTGGGATTAGGAACTTCCTTTACTGCAGTCAGGGAACACATTTACAGTGGGGAAATTAATGCTTAACTGGCAAATTCTGTAAAAGCCCCCTGGAAATGCAGTTGGGTTGGGCTGGGTGCAAAACAACCTTAAATTTTAGTTAATAAAAGAAGGAAAAAGCAAAGCTGGCTGAGAACTTGGCAGGTCTTAAGGTGGAGGTGGAAGTGTCCAAGGCCAGGTTGGATGGGGCTTGGAACAACCTGGGATAGTGGAAGGTGTCCCTGCCCATGGCAGGGGGTGGAATGGGATCGATTTTAAGGTCTTTGGTGCCAAGAGGACGGTGCCAGACTCTTTCCAGTGCCAAACAACAGGATGAGGAGCAATGGCCATAAACTAAACCATGTGGAATTCCACCTCAACATGAGGAAGAACCTCTTCCCATGGAGGGTGGCCGAGCACTGGAACTGCCCAGGGAGGGCATGGAATCTCCCTGTCTGGAGAAATCCCAAACCCACCTGGATGCATTCCTGTGTCACCTGCTCCGGGTGACGCTGCTGTGGCAGAGGGCTGGACTGGGTGATCTCCAGAGATCCCTTCCCACCCCAACCATTCTGGGATTCTTCCAACCCAAACCATTCCACGATTCTACGAACAGCGAGCGAATCCGTGTTTCTGCGTTGCCGAAAGCGTGGCCATGGAGCAGATGAGAACATCCAGTGTTGATCCTTGTCCAGGAATCTCCTGGACAACCAGGACATCCTTTCCATGCAACTGACCCTCTCCTTTTGCATTTTGTGTGCAGACACGATGAGGCGGGTGGTACGACAGAGCAAATTCCGGCACGTCTTCGGCCAGGCGGTGAAGAACGACCAGTGCTACGACGACATCCGCGTGTCCCGCGTCACCTGGGACAGCTCCTTCTGCGCCGTCAACCCCCGCTTCGTGGCCATCATCGTGGATGCCAGCGGTGGGGGAGCCTTCCTGGTGCTGCCTCTGCACAAGGTAAGTGCTGCTGGAATGCTTCTTGAGTTGCCTGCTCAGCTGTGCTGTCATCGCGACGTTTCTTTGGGAATAATGAAGGCTGTGGTGACAGCGGCTGCTCAGTGGTGCCATGTATGAATGTGTTTAATGTCTGTAATCAGTCTGATGCTTTCTGTACGTTAAACACAACAAACAAGCTGTTTGCTTGACTCATCTGAGCTGATTCTGGCAGAACTTTCCACGTAGAATCGTATTTTAGAAGCCTTTTTATGATCAAGTCTGGTTTTTCTACTGTCAGGGATTCAGCTTTTTTTTGAACCACCTGAATCCAACTGCTCCTTGCAGAGTTAAACCAGGAACCACCTGAGCCCAGCTGCTTCTTGAAAGTTAAACCAGGAACTATCTGAATCTAGCTGCTCCTTGCAGAATTCATTCAGGAATACACCTGACCCAAATTGCTCCTTGCAGCCCCACATTTGGAGGGATGCAGAGGAATGAGCTAGTTCCAAGGAAGGCATTCCTGTTGCCCCTGGTCCTGAATGGAAAAGTCACATCCATCTTCTGGAGGAGATTCTTCTCATCTCTTTCTGTAATGCTTAACCAGCAAATTCTTGTGATCAAAAGACTTTTTTTTGCAACATTCTTTTCTCTGTGACCCTCAAACTCCTCTCTTAAGCCTGTGGTTAAGTTGTCCTCAGTCTGTCATCAGTTCCCAGCTCCACTTCCAGATCTGCCCTGTGGAATACAGAATTAGTGCCCAGGATCAGCACAACTTCGACCCGGCCAGGGCAGAGCGGAGGCAGCGACGTCTCCGTCGTGTTAAGCAAAGCCAAACCCCAACCTCCCAAAATAGCTCAGCTTGCTGCTCTGATGAGAGCCCTTCCCTGCTTAGGGCTCATCCTCAGGCCACGTGTCCTCCTCCTGCCTGGACCACGCGTGGTGGCACTTGGTGGCCCTGCCCTGGATTAGGAATTCCTCGTTCAGCTGCATCACAGCACAGATGCTGACAGCTGGGCTTGTGCATCCCTCTTTTCCTCTCTTATATCCCAATGTTTGGAGCACAAATCTGATGATGGAGATTGGGGGCTCAGCCTGGAGGAAAGGAGGGTCAGGGAGGACCCTCTGGTTCTCCACAAATCCCTGACAGGAGGGGACAGCCAGTGGGGGTCAGGCTGTGCTCCCAGGAAAGAGGGACAGACCCAGAGGGAACAGCCTCAAGTTGTGTAAAAGGAGGTTTAGACTGGATATTGTGGAGAAGTTCTTCATGGAAAGGGTTCTCAGGCACTGGAACAGGCTGCCCTGAGCAGTGATGGAGTCCCCATCCCTGGAGGGATTTAAAAGCCTTGTGGATGTGGCACTTGGGGACATGATGGCCTTGGCAGTGCTGGGGGAACAGTTGGACTCAGTGGTCTCAGAGGGCTTTTCCAACGTTAATGATGCCATGATTCTGTGTTTTCTCAGTCCCTGGCAGAAATTCCTGTTATTTCTGAGTGCCCTTTTGGCATTTTTAAGTACCATCTTTGGTGTTATTTTCACATCCATTCTGTTCTTCCTCCCACTCTCTTATTTATCACTGCCTTGGTGCCCTCAGTTCCATTCCTGCCTTCCACAGGCATTTAATATCCACATCTGAGGAGGTTCCATGGGAAGCTGGAGGAGCTGTGGCCCTCACCCCCAGCCTGACACGTTCTTTTGCAATGCAGTGCTTTGCTGGCTCTGCTCTAACCAGTTCCTGTATTCCGCATTTATTTTTATAGCCTGGGCTGATGAAATTGTTCCTTTAGTTCCTTCAACACCCTAAATAAAATTTGGATTTCTCTTTGAGCCTGTTTAGCACAGATACTTATTAAGCTCCCCGCAGCAAAATCCTTGTTGTTATAGTCAAGAAAAAAAAAGGCAATTTTCAACCATGGGATTGGGCTAATTTTAAAATTGAGCCATAAAAATACACTTGCTGCATTTCTGCAGGGGAAATGTCCCATAACGACATCGTGGTGCTCAATCCCAGCGCTTTGCGGCTCACTGGGAATTACCTGGGATGTGGCTGACCCTTGGTGCGGGAGCACAGAAAAAGGGGCGATTTTACTCGTTTTAATGTGCTTTTCTTGCCAGTTCTCACTGACATTACAGGGTTCTGTTGTGGCCGGGGTTTATCACTGCCGGGCTGGAGGCTCCCAGCTCCCTCCCGGCGCTGAGCGAGAGGTCTGGGGGTGTTTTTGGGGCGGGATGAGCCCCGCGGGACCCCGCTCCCCGCACCCATGTGCTCGGGAGGGGGGGACGGCCACCGGCGGCAGGGGAAGCCCCGCCCCTCCGCGCGCGCGCACCCGCGCTCACCGCAGCGGCACTGCGGCGGCCGCGGCTTTTTACCTTATATGGTCATGGCAGCGCTCGCGGCCGCCGCGCTGATTGGCGGGGGCGGGGGCGCGGCGCGGCAAGTGCGCGGGAATTAACCCGTGAGCGCGGGAATTCATTAACCCGTGTGTGTGCGGGAATTCATTAACCCGTGTGTGTGCGGGATTTAACCCGTGTGTGTGCGGGAATTCATTAACCCGTGTGTGTGCGGGATTTAACCCGTGTGTGTGCGGGAATTCATTAATTCATTAACCCGTGTGTGCGGTAGTTAACCCGTGTGTGTGCGGGAATTCATTAACCCGTGTGTGCGGGAGTTAACCCGTGTGTGTGCGGGAATTCATTAACCCGTGAGCGCGGGAATTCATTAACCCGTGTGTGTGCGGGATTTAACCCGTGTGTGCGCGGGAATTCATTAACCCGAGTGTGCGGGAATTAACTAACCCGTGAGTGCGGGATTTAACCCGTGTGCACGGGAATTAAGCCGTGTGTGTGCACGAACGAAGCCCAGTGCCCGCACGTCCCCGCCGCGTCCCCAGCTCCCCCGTGCTGCCGAGGCTCTCTCTGTCCCCCCGCGCCAAGCGGGAGACGCAGGGGCCGCATCCTCTTTCCATCCCCGCAGCTCCCGGAGCCGCCGCAGCCAGCGCAGCCCAGCCGGCTTTGCTGGCTGTGGAAATGCTTTGTCTGAGCTTCCTGTTTTCTTGCACGCACATGTGCAGGGGCTTTGCCAGGAGCTCGCCATTCCCATGCTCCGGCAGGAGCTGCTGAGCATCAGACAATCTCATTCCCACAGGTTGCTTGGTCTGGGGGGTTGGCCTCTGTTGGAATGAGCCGCATAGTTTGGAAAAGCTGTAATTCCTCTCGGTCAGGGTTGTGTAGGTGATAAGAGCCAGGGTAATCAGCATGAACTCTGAAGGAGTTGGAAACTTCCCTGCTTGTTTTGAGCTGTGGTTGTAGAGTTGGTTTTCTCTGAGGTTTATCCCAGGGAGAGCTCTGGGTACACAGGGAAGGTACCAGATAAAAATTCTCTGGTTTTCCGGATATGTTGGGCAGGATCATTTGGAAACACCTGGATTCAGGGGGTGGGTCTGGTGCTGGATCTGTGCTCCAGTGGAACTGGAAAAAAAAATTTCTTTTTTCCCCTCCTCAAAAACTCTTTGCAGTTTTTATCTGCACAGAAGAACCTGCTGCAAATGTTCCTTTTTGTTTGAGTTCATGCAGAAAGATCGTTCTGCCACGAGTTGTGTTACATAAGGCCTTTACCAGAGATTTATTCAGTCTCCTTTGGATATAGCTTTTATTAGATTTTTCCATTTTCCTGATCCCTTCCTGCACTCCCTTCACAGCAGCAGCATTCCTGCAGGATCTGGGATCAGATGGTGCCCTGAGAGGCAATCAGCATGTGGGTGGGGGCGTGCACACCTCGGGAATGATCTTCTCCAAGGAATATGTTGTTCTGCAAGTGACAGGCCTTGGTGTTCATCCATGGCATATGAGAGTTGTTAAGCAGCTCTTCCCAATTCCTATTCCACCAGGAAGGATTTGGGGGAAAGAAAATCATCTTTTTCTGAGCTGTGTGTAGAATAAAATCAGGTTTTTGCTGTGATGGGTTTAATGAGCCTTTCCAGCCATTTTAGGGGGAGTGTGATGGATTTTGTCCTTTTATTTCACCTTGGATTTTTCTCTGTAAAAAGAAGTTTATATTTATCACTGTCAGCTTGATTCCAATGGATCATCAGGTTCTAATGCAGTAGGGAAGAGAGGGCAGCAGAGGGGCTAATGGATCTTGTTCCTCCAGGGAAAAAAGCAGCAAATTCCATCCCCTTTCTTACAGTCAGAGGTTTTTACTAATATCCCTGCAATTTTAAGGTTTTGTCCAGTAATAAAAATGAAAGTTGTACTTGGTGGGGCCCTAGATCATGTGTTCCCAGCTCATGGGGATGATCCCTGTGGATCCTTTTGGATCCCTGTGTCCTTGCCCAGCAGCTCTGCTCTCTCTGGGTGGATGCTCATCCTCTGAACAGCAGCAGAGTTTTACCACTTTATCCAGAGCCCTCAGCTTCTGGGATACCCATTGGCTTTCCCTCAGTTGGGAAGGAGCAGAGGGATGAACTACTTTGGAAATCATATTTTTGAGAGGGGAAAAAGCACTGACTCTGTCCTTTTTAATTGTAATGCCATTTTTGGGACAGATATCCATGGACATGCAGCTGTGCTGTACTCTCAGCTCCTAGTGATGGGATTTTGCAGGTTGGGTTGGCTGTGAGGGCTGTTGGTGTTGTTTTTTGGTTTGTTTTTTTTTTCCTTTTTAAAGCCAGCATGTGTCCATTCTGTGGCAGCCTGGGATGGAATCACAGAATCATGGAATCCTTAAAGTTAGAAAAGACCTCCAAGCTCATCAGGTCCAACCTTTGACCAAGTGAACCACATCACAAAATGCCCCAAGTGCTTGTGTTTTAACACTTCCAGGGAAGGTGACTCCCCCACTTCCCTGGGGAGCCTCTTCCATGCTTGGCCACCCTTCCAGTGAAGAAATTTCCCCCAATATCCAACGTCACAGCCCTGCAGCTGCCAAAGTGACAACAGCAGCACTGCTGGGGGATTCTTGGAGAGCACAGTGGCCTCTTATTGCCTGACTTTCCAGTGGATCTTTTGGGAATAACATTTCCTAATCTTCCAGATTAGTTCAGGATGCCTGGGCTGGGCTGTGGGGTGACTGGTGCATGCTGGGCATGGGCAGGAGTTTCCATTTCAGCCCATTTTTCTCCCAGTTGCCTCCTCCAGGCCCAGCTGCTGCAGCCAGAGATGGAGGCTCAGTGCTCAGAAGTTCCCTGGATGAAATTTAGGACTTTTTTAAAAGAAAAATCCACAATTTAAAGAAAAGAGGAGTATTTTCTCTAGCAGAGAAAAGGTGCAGTCGGTTGGGGTTTCAAACTCTGCAGTTGTGACCTGATTTCCTTCCTCAAACTTGTGCAGAGTGAGGGGGGAGCTGCTTTGGCTTGTGCAACTCGATGCCACTTCCCTAATTTAAATGGAGATTTCAAGGAGCACAGCCATGGGCTGGGGAAGCAGCTGTTCTCCTTGATATTTTTACCATAATCCATGAGCTGTTTCCTGCCACCAAATGCCCTTTTCTGGCAGAGAAACGATCACAAGACACTCAAATTAATTCATAAAACTCCCACTTTTAAGAACAGTTTTCTTGTGTTGCTTATCCATCCCTTTTGGATTTAATCATATTTTTTCTTCTCATCTGTCACTTTTTTTCTGGTCTGGGTTTAATATTTCTGATGATTTAACTTTTTTTTTTTTTTTCTGATCTGGAATGCATGAAACACATGAAAATTAATTTTAATAATTACAATTAATCTAATAAGGCAAATTTGCCCCTTGCTGAAACACCTGAATATTGAGTGTGTATTCAGTCAACACCAACTTTATGAAAAATCCTCAAATTCACCCTTTTGACCAACATTTTATAAAATACTACTCCAGATTTCAAAAGTTATCAAGGATGTGTCAAACCACAACCCCAGCGGATTATGAGAAGGATTGAATTTCTTGAAGTTAATTTTAAGCTGAGTATCAGCACTTGAGATTTATTTTAAATCCTCTCCTAATTATAAGATTACATTTTCCAAATAAATAAATAAATCCCCAAACCTGGGAGCATTAGAGCAGCATGGAAACACACCCAGCTGCCAACCACCTTGCCAAACCTCGTGGCGTCCTGGTTGCAAAGGAATTGTGTTGAAAACCATGGGATTTGGGGATTTTGCAGCCTGCTGGGTTTTTATAACCCTACTGCAGCTTTCCCTTTTGGCAAATCCCCTAAAATACTGATTTTTCCAGCTTTTCTGAGCACGGCACAAAGCTGGGAATTGGGGTTCCCTGCTCCGGGGGGGCGGAATGCTGCCGGGAGGAGGAATCCCGTGGATGGAATTTGCAAAAGCGATGCTGAGAGGTGATAAAATACATCCCTGAGTTCAAAGCTGCCCACAGGACAGCCACCCTGGGCTGCTGCTGTGGGTGGCTGTCCTGTGCTGTCCCCACAGTGCCTCGGGGACATCTCTGCTGGAGGTGCTGGTGACGAGGGGCGGATGCGGCGCCGAGCTCTCGGAACGTGCTCAGGAAAGCACCGCGGTTTCCTCTGCTCTGCAGAGACCGTTTGGTGCCTCTGACCACAAGGCAGGAGCTTCTCTCCAAGGGCTGGGGCCTCCAGCAGCGCTTCAATGTCCTTATTTAGTCTCGTTTTGATGTTTGCTGCTCGTTTTTGTACGTCCCCAGAGGTGGCCAAGGAAGGAGGGGATGTGGCACTCAGGGCTCTGGGCTGGGTGACAAGGTGGGGATTGGTCACAGCTTGGATGATCTTGGGGGTCTTTCCAACCTGAATGATTCTGGAATTATTCTTGGAGCTGGTGAGCAGCAGAGTCTCTCCTCTCATGCCCAAGTGAAGATGTTGATGCCCCTGAGCTCTTCATCTCCCTGGGATTGTCTTCCTCTGCCAGATCCCAGGGAGCTGCTGTGTGGGACATCTCCTGCTCTGTTTGTCCTCTCTTCCTTCGTTTGATAATTCTTTGTGGATAAACAAGCTTCAGGTTGCTGCTAAATAACATCTCCTTTCCCTGTCCTGCCTGTCTGTTCCCTGTTGGAAACGGGGTTTGGTGTCACTCTCCTGGTGCAGGGGGGGACAGGGGGTGTCTGTAGGTGATGCACAGGGAATTCTGCCCCTCTGCCCTGCTCAGGTGAGACCCCACCTGCAGAGCTGCCTCCAGCTCTGGAATTCCAGCAAAGGAACGATGTAGAACTGTTGGAGAGAGTCCAGAGGTGGCCACAGAGGTGCTCTGAGGAGCCAGGCTGGGAGAGCTGGGGGTGTTCACCTGGAGGAGAGAAGGCTCCAGGGAGAGCTCAGAGCCCCTTCCAGTGACTAAAGGGGCTCCAGGAGAGCTGGAGAAGGACTTGGGATAAAGGATGGAGTGACAGGACATGGGGGAATTTCTTTAAGACAAAAGAGGGTAGATTTAGATGGGATACTGGGAAGCAATTCCTGACTATGAGGGTGGTGAGGCCCTGGCTGGGTTTTCTGTAGGTGATGCACAGGGAATTCTGCCCCTCTGCCCTGCTCAGGTGAGACCCCACCTGCAGAGCTGCCTCCAGCTCTGGAATTCCAGCAAAGGAACGATGTAGAACTGTTGGAGAGAGTCCAGAGGTGGCCACAGAGGTGCTCTGAGGAGCCAGGCTGGGAGAGCTGGGGGTGTTCACCTGGAGGAGAGAAGGCTCCAGGGAGAGCTCAGAGCCCCTTCCAGTGACTAAAGGGGCTCCAGGAGAGCTGGAGAAGGACTTGGGATAAAGGATGGAGTGACAGGACATGGGGGAATAGCTTTAAGACAAAAGAGGGTAGATTTAGATGGGATACTGGGAAGCAATTCCTGACTATGAGGGTGGTGAGGCCCTGGCTGGGTTTTCCAGAGAAGCTGTGATGCCCCTGGATCCCTGGAAGTGCCCAAGGCCAGGTTGGACGGGGCTTAGAACAACCTGGGATGGTGGAAAGTGTCCCTCCCCGTGACATGGGGTGGGACTGGATGATCTTTAAGGTCCTTCCAACCCAACCCATTCCATGATTCTGGAATCTGCTCCTTGTGGAGATGCAGGATCCTGGTTTAAGAGCTGAGCTCCGTCCCAGGTGATGGGAAGCAGCTCCTGGGTGTCACTGCTGTCACAGGCACTGGCTGCTCCTGCTCAGGCTGTGCCGGTTCATCATAAGCCAAACTGAAAGGTGAAATTTGGGTTTTAATTTGCTCAAATTAATTTTTTTTTTTGCCTCCCCACAGTAATAAATGACTGTAAAAGCCCAAAACTGAACCAACAAGTGCTTGTGCAGCCTGGAAATAGTTACCAGGGGCTCCTCCTGGAGGATCCCACTGATTCCTGCCAGGGAGCCAGAACAGGCAGTCCCTGACATTTTGCATTATTATTATTCCTATTTTTCCTTTTGGTTCAGGCCTGTATTTGTCTGTGGCCTGTCATGTGCCTTCTGCAGTTCGTGTGCTCTGCATGGTTCTCCTTTTAATTGGGTAAATTAAAATGGATGAATTCTACATGGCAGTTGGGTGTATTAATTTTTTAAATCCTATTTCACATTATGGCATCCAAGAGGGATTACACAGGCTTTAATTTTTGAATGGCAGGTTTATGGCTTTTCATCTACAACTCTTCCTCTTTTAATAATTCCAAAAGCAGCTGAATCACTGAGTCTTTTTTTTTCTTTTGAAGCCTAAATTTGGCCTTTTAGGAGCTAGTGGGATCTTTTGGGATCAATATCTTGTTTTGGTGTTTGTGGAGGGCTCCAGGTCAGTCATCCTCTAAAGCCAATGTCCAGCATTATTCTGGTTATCAGCCTTGAATAGGAGCTGCCTCCCACATGAAGCAGGGTGGGAGGCATAAATTAAGGAATGTCACCTCCAAGGTTGGGGAATGTTACCATCCAGTGGCACAAATGAAATTCCAGCCATTTCTTCTGCATGTTTAAACACAAAAGAAGGTGACCCCATCCCAGACCTCTCCCTGCTGTGTCTCTTCTCCCATCACTCATCATGAAAAGGTCATTCCCTGGAAACAAAAACCCATGGAGCAGGACCAGGGGTGTGGCTGTGGAAGTGGAGGAGTCTCCTCCTCACTCTGCTGCTGCTGCTGTGCATCTTCAGTATTGTAAATATTGCTTTCCTGGTGTGCAAGGCTTGGCCAAGAGAGAGAAGGATGATGAGAGTGATTTTCCTTTTCCTTCTTTGTGGGATCAGATGCTTCAGGACCTTCAGGGGCTCCTCAGCAAAATGTAGACCCAGGGGGAGAATTGGTGTCTCAACATCAACTGAGTTGGCATCACTGGATTTGTGCCAGTTCAGGTTTAAGTGGTTAATTAGCTCATTTTCTTGGAAATCTTATCTCTGTAGGGAGCTTGGCATTGGTGGCCTCGGTCCTCTGGCCATGGAGAGGCAGGTGTGGCTGTCACAGTCCACGCTGGCAACATTTGTTCCTCAAAACAATATTTTCCTCTGCGCAATTGCATCCTAAAATCTTCCCATCCAAGCAAAATCCTTCTGTTTTAAGAAACCAGGGAGACCTGGTAAATTCAGTGACCAGCAACGCCCTCCAATGACATTTTTACTTTGGTTGTCTTCAGCTGTCTCTGTTGGGAAGCAGATGAAACCAGAGCTTTGCTCTTCCCAAAAGGTTGGGGTGGAAAAAGGGATGGTGTGGCAGCAGGTGGTGGGATGTGGGATCACCTCCCTGCTGTGCTGGATCTCTGAACCCTTTCTTCTGCTCCTGGGGAGTTTCCAGCTTGTTGATGCTGGAGAAGAGCCGCTCTGTTCCTTTGCTGGTCCATGAGCTCAAATCTCATGGAATTGTGGATATGAAAGAGCAAGCAGAAGGTTGGGAAGCACCTTCCTTCAGGATATCACAGTTCTCTTTCTTCTTCTTCCCTCCAGACAGGCAGGATTGACAAGTCCTACCCCACAGTGTGTGGGCACACGGGGCCGGTGCTGGACATCGACTGGTGTCCCCACAATGACCAGGTGATCGCCAGCGGCTCCGAGGACTGCACCGTCATGGTGAGTGTTCCTTGTGGGGTGGGCTTTGCTCCCTGCTGGAACTCCTGCTCCAAAGGACACTGGAATTCCTGGAGGTGTCTCCAGGAACCTTCTGTTCCGAGGTGAGGTGAGGGCAGGGTCGTC
This sequence comes from Pyrgilauda ruficollis, assembly GCF_017590135.1. Lineage (NCBI taxonomy): Eukaryota > Metazoa > Chordata > Aves > Passeriformes > Passeridae > Pyrgilauda > Pyrgilauda ruficollis. Next base: position 9,887,134 of record NW_024531043.1, read on the forward strand.
ATGGAAGGGTTTGGGTTGGAAGGGACTTAAAGCTCGTCCCGTCCCAACCCCTGCCATGGGCAGGGACACCTTCCATAGACCAGGTTGGTCCAAGCCTTGTCCAGCCTGGCCTTGGACACTTCCAGGGATGGCCAACCTGTGCCAGGGCCTTGCTACTCTCACAGGGAAGAATCTTTCCCATTTTTCCTTCCCCTGGGCATTTGATGTTTGGGAAGAGGAATGAGAGTGCCCGTGTGTGGTGAGGTGTTCTGATTTGTTGAGCTTTGAGAAGACAGGTGTTCCACACACCTCAAATATCCCAATGGATGTAGAGGTGTGTGTTGGGAAGAGGTAGGGATTGGAAGAGAATGAGCCCAGCAGGTTTCAAGATTCCTTCAGCCCTTGATTTAAGGAAGTTGCTTGAAATTTTCCTTGTATCTCCAAGTTTTGAGCAGGTGTCAAAAGGTCTTTTTTTTTAATAAATAAATAAAAATAATCTCCCAAATTCTGCACCTGCCAGCCTTGGATTGAGACCTGTTTTAACTCAGTGATAGCCCAGCCGGGCTCACTCCGTGACGGATGTGGAATCCCATGTATGCAAACACAGCAGAATAAGTGAAAGAAAATCCTTGGAAGATGAAATAATGCCAAATAACTCCAGGGATCTTTGGCCATATTTAGAAATGCTGTAGGCTGAATGTTATATTGAAATCTTATTATAGATCATGTCAGATAAATTCCTTTGCTTCTGTTCATCGTTAAAATGTTTGGGAGGGGATTCATCCCAAGAGGCTTTTCCTGGGACAGCTCTTGCCTGTGATCTCTCAGTCTTGGAAGCTGAAACATGTTAACAAAACGGGCTATATTTAATATTAAACAAAACAACAACTTCTGTGTTAGCAACTCTCACTACTGGGCTGGAACTGAGCTTTGGAAGGATGCAGGAATGCTTCTCCAACCAGAATGTAGAAGGGCTGCACATTGGGAATGTTTCTGAAATGTGAGCATCAGTGAAGGCCCAGAGCTGCCTCCTTGGAGGCAAAATTAGTCTGTAATCCAAGTGCAATGAGAAATATGTTGGGAGGCTCCAGAGGGACTGAGTTGTGGAGAAAAACTGACAGAGTTCAGTGACAAGTTGTCCAAGTGGACAAGCTCTCTCCTTCCCACCATCCCAAATCCACTCTCTCCCTCACACCATCCTGATGTGGACACAAACTGCAGGAATTTGCACATCCTGCTGGACTCTGGGGGTTCTCCATATATCCCAAGGTGGGGATGAGCTTCCCATCCATCCCTGGAGGCAGGAGCTGTGTGGGAAGGAGGATGGACCTGGGTGGGGTGTGGAGCAGGGTGAAGCTCTCTGGGGGTTTTGCACCCTCGGGCTCATGTTTGGTGTGACCTGTCTGGAGTGGAAGGGGAGATAGGTGACTCTTTGCTGCACTTCCAGGATCAGGGATGTGCAGGGTTTGGAAGATGCTGGGGGTGTGTTAGCTGGAGGTTTGGAATGGGAGATGATGGATCCCAAATCATTCAGGACAGTTGGGAACTGCACTGGTGTGTAAAGAGCACCCCTGGCCTGGACTTTTGGGAATGAGCTGATGAGCTTTCCCAATTTTAATTTCTTTTCTGGAATGGCATGGATAGTTCAGTGTCCTGTTTTCCTGGGCAAAGGGTTTGGGTCCTGCTTCCTGAGCAGAATAAACCCAGGGAGCTTTACAGGACACGTGGCTGCTCGTGGGCTCCGAGCTCTGCCGGGGGGAGACACGGAAAAGTGACGTGGGGATTCTGTGGCAATTCCAGCTGCTGGAGAAAAGACCTTGTTCTTAAGGACCATCTGTGCCCTGGCACTCAGGGATTTAGGATCTCACCCTCTGCCACAAGAAATCTCAGCTATGTCAGCCAGATATGTATTGAGGGGGAGAGAGTGAATTTGGAATGGTATTGGGGGGGAGAATGTGGATTTGGGATGGTATTGAGGGGAAGAGTGTGGATTTGGGATGGTATTTAGGGGGAGAATGTGGATTTGAGAGGATGTGAGGGAGGGAACATAGATTTGGGATTGTGTGAGGGAGAGACTGTGGATTTGGGATGGTGTTGAGGGAGAGAATGTAGATTTGAGACTGTATTGAGGGAGAGAATATGGATTTGGGATGGTATTGAGGGGGAGAATGTGGATTTGGGAGGATGTGAGGGCGGGAACAGATTTGGGATTGTGTGAGGGAGAGACTGTGGATTTGGGATGGTGTTGAGGGAGAGAACATGGATTTTGGATGGTATTGAGGGATAGAACATGGATTTGGGATGGTATTGAGGGAGAGAACATGGATTTGAGGTGCAAACCATTGTCTCCAGGTGGACAGGGCTGATTTCCTGCAGCCATAACTCTGCAGCCCCCGTTTGGCACAAGGAAGCTTCACTTGGCCCTATCCAAAGCCAGAAACATTTTCCTCTAAAGAAATTCCCAGATTTTTACAAAACCTGCTCATAAACCTTGAACAGCTTTGGTGTTATCAGACATAGCATTGGAGAGGGGACTGGGAAAGAGAGGACCTGACATCCCTCTCCAGAGGCTTCCTTGCAAATACCTTCTGTGGCCTCTTCCCTTGGAGGAATTGTTTCCTTGTGCCAGCAAATGAGGAATTACTTAAATATTCCTGCTTGATGTTGTGCTGAATGGCTCTGATGTGCTGCAGGCTTTTTGTTCAGCTGGAAAATGTTTTAGTGGATAAAGATTTGTAGATGGTATCGAGGCCCTTCGTCAGATATGGAAAATTTTCTTCATCAGAAGGTGGATTTTAAAGAATTTGTGTGGAAAGGCCAGAGCAGAGCTCATGTGATGGAGCAAATTCCTTTAAAAGTCAAAGAGAGCCCTTGCAGTGACCTGAGCCACCAACCAGGACAGGGAGAATGAGGAGAAGGTCTGACTCTACAAAAATCATGCACCAAGAGCATTTTCCTGCAGGGATATGGGAGCAGGGCTGTGGATAAATCCAGGCCTCAAATTCAGTTGCTTGCTTACTTAAAGTGATAAAAATTGATACATATGATGTAGGAAGCAATGTTTTTTATAGACATGGATTTAATAATCTTTTCAACTTGTGCAGAGCCAGAGGAGGCTGTTTTTGCTTCTCTTTAAAGGGGGTGAAAGAAAAGTTTGCTTTGTTTTCTTTCTCACGTGCTGTTTGTGCAAAACCTTCCCCTCCTGCCCTTCCTGCAGCCCCAAACCTCTCCCTCAGCTGTGCCACTGCTCCACTTCCTCCTGCACAAACAAACAGCCTTGATAACATCAAACCCCCCAAAAAACAGCCAGACACCCATGGGAGGGAGAGCTGACAAGCACTTACTAAAGCCCAGGCAATCCTGCAGCAATTTGAGGTTTCCTTGGAGTCATCCTGAGTCCTCCCCCTCAGCAGGGTGAGTCCTGCATCCAAAATTCTGTCATTTCCCTGTGAACCTGATTTGATCCCAGGCTGAGGCCAAACCCCCACCCTGTGCAGGAACGAGGGGCTGGGCCAGTTGGGACCATGCCCTGACCTTTCACATTTGTTTCTTTATTATTTTTGGGAATAGGAGGCAGGATTTTTGGGTCAGTAGTGTGAAATCTGCCCAGGACTGCACTGCTCTGCAGCTGCTCCCAGCCACCAGGGCTTTACCTGACAGAAAATTCCACCTGTCCTCCAGTGGCTTTAAAAAAAACACCTTTTTCCCTGGGATTTTGTCTCCCTTCCCTTTCCCACCCCCTGCACTTGCTGTCTTATGTTTAAATTTGGTTCTGGAGTTTTCTGGCTCATTTGCACTTGCTCAGAGGGATCTCAGGATCCTTCCTGGCTGAGATGGTGCAGAACAGAACAGAGTCCTCCCTCTTGGCAGGGTAAGTCCTGCATCCAAAATTCTGTAATTTCCCTGTGAACCTGATTTGGTCCTGGCCCTGCACAGACATCCCAGAGAATCCTCTCCTGAGGAAGTGTTCCTGTTGTGGACATTCCTCCTGGGACACTGAGGGTGTCAGTGGGAAGGATGGCACTGGGGGCTGTGTCCATGAAAAACCAAATCAGTTTTGGGTTATTTAGAGGTGAGCTGGTACCCACTGAGAATCTCTGCATCTTGCTGGTTTGGTTTTCTTTTCCTCCAGTGCCAGTCATTCCTTTGAGAAGGGAAAAGCTGGGATTAGCACAGAAATCCACGTGTCCATCTCAGTCTGCCTGGCTTCCTAAATCCACTCCCTCACATCCCACAGCTTGTTTGGCATCGTGGGCAGGGGCTGGCAAGCCCCATTCTCCCAACTCCAGGAAAAGCAAACAATGGGAAGCAAAGCAAACGCGCTCTAATGCTGCCACCTACCTACAGCAGCTCCAACTGCTCCCCGAGGAGCTCTCCCTGGAATTCCATGTCATTTTTTAATACCCTCTATGTAGGTCAAATTCAATTCCAAGATGATTGTCCAGTGCTGAATTGCAGGAATAGTTTCGGTGGGGTTGATCCTGCCCTGGGGCTTTGGGGTGATGGGTTTGTCTGTCCCATCCCTGGCTGCTGCCAGCTGCAAAAGCCACCTCCCTTCTGCTGGAATTCCAGTGCTCAGGCATCCTTGGGGGGCTGCTCCTCCTCCTGGTGGCCCTTCCCTGAGGAAGTTTGCAACAGAAGGGTTGTGTAACCAGGCAAGAAGTGAACAGGCAGTGCTGATTTGGGCTGCTCTGGCTTCTTCCAGGACCAAGCCACTCTTCCCTGATTAAATGGGATCTGGGAGGATCCTGAATCTTAACAGGAAAATGATTTGCTGGTGTTTCTAAAGTAATCAAAAGTAGGCAGTGGTAGAGCTGCAGCATCATCCCTGTGAGGGACAGGCACAGTTTGGAAGGACAGCAGCTTGTTCCCAGGGAATTGGAGCTGCAGGGGAGATTTTCCAGACTCCTTGGGGAAAAGGAGTGGATGGGTGATGGACATGGAAATACAGGGGCTGCACCATGAGGAGCTGTGGGTTTGTACTGGCACATGAGTGAGGAAGGACATTCCTCATGGATCAGCCAAGGGTTTATTGACAGCTGGGAACGATTCCCTCCCTGATTCCCTTCCTGTTTACACGAGAAGTGACAGCTCCGGCGGCTGCGGGACGCGGGAAGCAGCCGAGCCACACGCTCTCCACTGGGGCTGGCCTTGCCTGAGCAGCTTTCCTGTCCTTTCCTGTCCCTCCCAGGTGTGGCAGATTCCTGAGAACGGGCTCACCCTGTCCCTGACAGAGCCCGTGGTAGTGCTAGAAGGCCATTCCAAGAGAGTTGGCATCGTGGCCTGGCACCCGACGGCGCGGAACGTGCTGCTCAGCGCAGGTACGGAGCACAGGAGTGGGCAACAGCTCCTCTCCCTGCCTTCCTTCCTCTCCAGCTTTTCCTTCTTCCCTCTCCCAGCTGCTCAGATCCCTGTGAATCACAAGACCTACTACCTGCGGCAGTAGCTGGGAACAGTGGGACACGTGGCTCACAGCCCCCTCTCTATCTCAGCCTTTTTTATCCTCAGTTTACAGGGATAAGCACCAAGGAATTGTCTGGAATTGAAGTATGAAAGTTGTTCCAGACTTTATTTGATCTGCAAGAACAATTTACATCTGCATTGCCCACATCCCTGCTTTCCTATACTTTTAGAACAGGACCAAGTGTTTCTCCTTTCCCTTGATCCCTGCAAAGTATCCCAGAGTCCGGCTGTTCCTCTCACAAGCTCTCATGGACAGCATTTTCCAAATTGTCTCCTTGATCAGTACATTCATGGAATGAGATTCTTTTGACCACTGAAAATCAATCACATCATTATGGAAATAAATTGGATAATTCATTATCTGTTGGTATGCTCTGAGACTTTTATAGGTTGGGTCCCAAGGAAAGAAGTTCTTTCAGCTGGATTCTTGGATGAGCTGGGTGTTTTCCATTGATAAAAATCCCTCCTGAGCTCCCAGTCTGGGTTTTGGTTTCCCCAAAAAAACCTTTGGAGCTGCAGGGGGTTTATCCCTTGTTCCCCACCTCTGGCTTTGCCCCTGTGTACCCCAATGCTGTGACTGGAGCTGTTATTTCCCATTTTAGGCTGTGATAATGCCATCATCATCTGGAATGTGGGAACAGGAGAGGCCCTCATCAACCTGGATGACATGCACGTGGATATGATCTACAATGTGAGCTGGAATCGCAACGGCAGCCTCATCTGCACAGCTTCCAAAGACAAAAAAGTCCGAGTTATTGACCCCAGAAAACAAGAAATTGTTGCTGTGAGTTTGCTTAATCATTAAAGAAACAACTGGATTCACTCCAGCAGGGAATGAGCAAGAAAATATGGAAGAAATATGTGGATTTTACGCACCATGTTCAGTTGCTTTCTTCAAAAATTACAGGAGGAATAGTAGGAGTTGGAGGATTTGTCTGGGTTTATTGGGATTAGTGTTTGAACTGGGATTTTAGGGCTCAGTTTTAAACCTGCAGGAGTGTAATTCCACATCTAATCCTTTTGTATAATTACAGTTCCAGAGTTGTGCATGCAAAGCAGAGCTTTAGTTGTAGCTTACAAAGAGGTTTTCCTTCAGCCTTGCAAGAGGCTGGTTGGCAAAGCTGGAATGAGCCAGGAATGTCCCCTTCTCCCGTGGCTCAGTGTTTGGGCTCTTCCTTCAGGCAGCAGGGAAGGAGAGCTGGATGTTGCTCCTTGGATCTCTTCCTGCATGGAGGAGCAGTGTGTCCAGACAGGAGCCACCACTCCAAGGGTTTTTCTGTTCACTGCTGATCCTGACCTGCTCCTCTCTTCCAGGAGAAGGAGAAAACCCACGAGGGAGCCCGGCCCATGCGAGCCATTTTCCTGGCAGACGGGAACATCTTCACCACCGGCTTCAGCCGCATGAGCGAGCGGCAGCTGGCCCTGTGGAACCCGGTATGATCCCAAATCCATGTGCTCCTCACATCCATGGAGTTACCAACCAGCCCTGCAGCCATGGAATCATGGAATGGCTTGGGTTGGATGGGACATTAAAGCCAATCCCGTTCCAGTCCGTGGGCACGGACACTTTCCACTAGCCCAGGTTGCTCCAAGCCCTATCCAAACTGGCCTTGGGATGAAGCAGCCACAGCTTCTCTGGGGCCTTCTTCTTCAAGGCCTCACCACCCTCAAAGGGAAGAATTCCTTCCTGAATTTAGAGTTTATATACTTGAGGTTATTCCCACTCCATCTGCTGCCTGCTCCTGCTTCCATGATTTGGGCTGTGCGGTCACTCAGTGAAGGAACTGAGCAGGAGCAGTGATCTGCTGGGAGCTGCAGGTTGGAAGTGCCTGGGAAGATGCACAGGGAGCAGAGGGGCTGTGGGAAGGTCACTTCTCTCTCTCTGTGCATTGTGGAGAGCAGGCCAGCAGCAATCCCAGGAGGGTTCAGGGTGGAAGGGACCACCTGGATTGTGTCCAGGTGGCTTTTGAGTGTCTCCAGGGAAGGAGGCTCTGTCCCATCATCCATCCTCCTGACACTAACTCACTGTGTCACATATTTCTCTTGACTTGGTGAATTTTCCTGGCTCCTGTTTTTATTTAATTTAGTGATTAAAGTGCCCTTGGGGAATGAATCAGTTCATGAACATTCCCAGCATTTGTTGTAACACACGGATCCTTCTGGGTGGTGCAGACATCACTGGGAGCTCACTGCCTGCAGAGTGTTAATAATTTAGACCCTCCCTCTGTGAACAGAAGCTTTTCCAGTCTTTATTAACATCCCTGGCATTTTTATTTCCAGAAAAACATGGAGGAGCCAATAGCCCTTCACGAGATGGACACCAGCAACGGGGTCCTGCTGCCCTTCTACGACCCAGACACCAACATCATTTACCTGTGTGGGAAGGTAAGGAGAGGCTTTGGAGGCACCTGGAGGGAGTGGTGCCTGTGAAATGTTCCCCCAAATATCAGTGGTGCAGCGAATATGGGGCTGCAGAGAGACCAGGCTGCTCTGGAATGGGTTTGATCCTCACTCTGCAGAATCTGGGAAGGACCTGGATGTTTCTTGGAGATGGTTTAGGTAAAGCTGCTCCTAATACAACAAGTCCCACACTGTTGCCTAAACGTTTCTTACTGGTGTTGACCTGGATTATTTTACACTGGTATGGGAGGAAGGTACATTTTGGGTTTTGTCCTTCCTCCTTGTCCTTGGAGATGCTGGAGCATGTGGCAGCTCTCTGTACTTTTATGGGATTAAGTAACAGAAAACTGGAATTAGGTGCTCCTTTCTAAAAGCAATTTGTAGGAATTTGGTACCCACATGTGATGGACTCCTACAAATAGGAGCCCAAGCCAAGATGAGCAAGGAATTACAAAGGAGGATCCATACAAGTATGTTCATAAATCCCATCTTTGTAGCAGCTGATGAGGAACATTTGGTTTCTATCTGCTATCCCTCCTGCAGTTTCAGAGACAGCAGTGTGGTGGAATTGCTTGGAATGGAGGATAAACTGGTTTATAGCCTTTCTGCTGATAGTGGCAGGAGGTTTTTCCACAAGAGGTGAGGAAGGGGCCACTCCCAGCCTGGAAGCACAAGCTCAATCCCTGTCCCACAGTGTTTGGAACAGGACTTGGAGGAATTGTTCAGTTGATGGACTCAGATTGTGGAGGGGATCAGCCTTGCTTCAAAAACAGCTGTGAGCTGTCCATGGCAGCATTCCTGGAAGGAAATGGGAGCATCAGTGTGGGCACAGGGAGCACAGGTCCTGCAGCTTCTCCTGGGGTTCCTTGCAGGGTGACAGCAGCATCCGCTACTTCGAGATCACGGATGAGTCCCCGTACGTTCACTACCTCAACACCTTCAGCAGCAAAGAGCCGCAGAGGGGCATGGGGTTCATGCCAAAGAGGGGCCTCGACGTCAACAAGTGTGAGATTGCCAGGTGAGGAGAGCTCATCCCAGGGCTGGGAGCAGGCTGGGAGCTGGGGCTGGGGATTTCAGCAGTGGTTAAAGCAGCAGAGCAGTGAGCACAGGGCAGCCGTGGTTCAGAAAACCTGGGAAGGGCAGGAAACATCTTGGGATGTCACTGCAGTGGCTCCAGGAGGGAATGTCACTGCTGGCTGGGGACATGAGCCATTTCTTCTCCCAGGAAACAAGTGATAGGACAAGGGGAAATGTCCTCAAATATTAGGAACAATTTCTTCATGGAAAGGGGGGTCAGGTGTTGGAAGGGGCTGCCCAGGGCAGGGGTGGAGTCCCCATCCAGGAGAGATTTAACAGCCCTGTGCATGTGGCATTTGGGGACATGGGTTATGGTGGCCTTGGCAGTGCTGGGGGAATGGTTGGACTTGGTGGTCTCAGGGATTTCTGTGGCTCCTTGGCGTTGCTCCTTTCCCATCTCCTCCATCTCCCTGATCCTCACTCCCTGTCCCACCTCTCCTTTTCCACGGCAGGTTCTTCAAGCTCCACGAGAGGAAGTGTGAGCCCATCATCATGACGGTTCCCCGCAAGGTGAGCACTATCCTGGGGCCGGGCTGGAGCCAGCTCCTGCCTCCCAAAGCTCCTGATTGATCCATGTCTCCTGCCTTGCAGTCTGACCTCTTCCAGGACGACCTGTACCCGGACACAGCCGGCCCGGAAGCAGCTCTGGAAGCAGAGGAGTGGTTTGAGGGGAAGAACGCTGATCCTCTCCTCATCTCCTTGAAGCACGGGTACATTCCAGGCAAAAACAGGGATCTCAAGGTGGTCAAGAAGAACATACTGGACAACAAACCTGCTGGGAACAAGAAGACTGATCTCATAAATGCTCCAAAGAAAGCAGCGGATGCCTCAAACTCCGTGAGTAAACTCCAGGAATTTTGGGGATGATGGCCTCAGGTGGGAATGCCAGGGTGGGACCAGTGACGGGGCCTGAGGGAATGGTTGGAGCTCTGTCAGGGGAAGGTTAGATTGGATATCAGGAAAAGGGTCTTCCCACTGAGGGTACTGAGGCTCCCCATGAGATGTCACAGCCCCAAGGCTGCCAGAGCTCCAGGAGCATTTGGACAAGGCTCTCAGGCACAGGGTGGGATTGTTGCGGTGTCCTGGTCAGGGCCAGGAGTTGGACTGGATGATCCCTGTGGATCCCTTCCAATTTGGGATATTCCATGATTCTGTGATTCTAATTCTTCTATAGATATGGAAGATTACTTGAAATTGTTTTTTCTAAATCACAGAACCATTAAAGTTGGAAAAGACTTTGAAGATCCCCAAGTCCAGCCCTAACCCAGCACCAGCACCTCGTTCACCACTAATCCCTGTCCTTTGGGATGTATGGCTTAAAGAGCAGCTGCTGGTCCTGGATGGGTGCCCTGGTGCTGCTGGAGATGCTGCTCCATGCCCTGAGCATCCCACTGCTCCAGAGTCCGTCACACCCTCATCCCTCCAACAATCCCACAGGGAGGAGCCCTTTCCTTGGGAAACCCCAGAGCTCTCCTCACTCATCCTTCTCTCATCTTCCAGCAAAACGACGCCAAATTGGACGAGATTTTGAAGGAGCTGAAATCCATCAAGGACACGATCTCCAACCAGGACGAGCGCATCTCCAAGCTGGAGCAGCAGATGGCCAAGATCGCGGACTGACGGGGCCGCCAGCCCAGGCACATCCCAGCTCCCAGTTCAGCCAGCAGCAGCCTGCAGCATTCCAGTACGAGCTTTCCTGTTCTCCTAAATCCACGTCAACGAGAGGCGATGATTTCAAGCCAAGCTTTTTAGTGAAAGATCTTTTTTCGTTTCCCGATGTTCCAATGAATTTCTGTGACTGTGTCAAAAACAAGGCAAAAACGAGAAGTGCTACTTTTACAGTTTTTTTGGGTTTTTTCCCAGATGTTATTATGAATCCTTGAAAAACGAATCCATTCTTGACTTTCAGTGTCATGCCCAAATATCTTTTTCTAGATTTAGGGACCAACGCCACATTGTTCTTAACCATTTTTTTTTTAGAGTTGCCAAAAAATAGAAAAAAAAAGTTGCTTTTATTTTTCTTATTTGCCACTTTTGCAGTATTTGTGTTTCCATTCCAAGGGACAGGGGGTGTGGGGGGTGTTTACACTGTGCAGAGAACAAAGCTGAAGCTATTTTGTATAAATCCTCCATTTGGAACAATCAGGTGGGTTCCCTTCCTTTCTCTTTCCTGTGGAATCCCCTTGGAGATGGGATCAGCTGCCTTTCCTGCTCCACAATGTGTCCCCAGCCCTGTTGGCTGACAGAAAAATACAAATATATCATTCTGAACGAAGGGATTTATTTCCTACTGAAGTTTCAAGCCAGCACCATGTTCCCATTTTTCTACAATCCCAAGGTTTGTTTCCATGACCAAACTCACTTGTTTTACTTGCTCATTTTTATTTCCATTTCAAGGCAGAAGTGACTTCCATGCAGGAATGTTTTTATCCATGGAGCATGGAGTTCCAGATGAGCTGTGGGATGCCAGCAGTCGTTGCTGTAAATCCTTGTTCCTGCCCCCCAACACTCCTGAGCTCATGGATTTTAAGGAGCTTTTGGAATCCATCAGCCCTTCACACCAGTGCTGATAATAGGAATTTTCTGTGCTTCCAAGGCAGCATTAGCAGCAGAAAGGTGATTTTTCCATGACAATTCTCCACAAAAAAAATGCCTCTGTTGTTATTTTTTTATCATTTGTTTTCTCCTGTCCATCATTCCCATTCCTGCCTCCCACCCTTCCCTGCAGGAAAGGATTTGTTCCCAGATCAGATGAGTGACCTCCAACCCCAAACCCCCCCTGCACTCCCAGCCCTTCAGAGCAGAAGGGACTGGGAGGATGGATTTGCTCCCAGTTTGGAGAACTGGTTTCTCACACAGCTCCCTCGGGATCCTGCAGGGAGAGGCTCTAGGCTGGCGAGCTCCTCCTGGAATTCCATGGAGGCTCAGCTCAGCAAAGCTCTGCTCAGGCAGGGTCTCCCCTGTGGAGGAGCTGTCAGGGATGGGGCAGGCTGGCTCCCTGCTCCCAGGCTGTGTCCTTGTGCTGGGAATGGGATCCAGGACACCCCTGGAAGCTGTGCCAGGCAGGATTGCTGCTGCCATTCCTGGCACAGTCCATCCCTGCAGTGCCAGGGAGTGCTGATAACCCATCCTGAATCCACAGGTGGGCAGAGACCATCAGGTGTCTGAGAGCTCTGGATCCTTATCCCAGCTGGACTCTGTTCCTGTGGCAGCTCCATGTGCTCCCACCCAGAGCATCCCAGTGGACACGAGTCCCTCATCCAGGCTGAAGTGATTGATTTTTTTTATTTTCCATTAGTTTAGCTAGGAATTTTCCGATTTTCCATTTTTCCCAGTGTTTGCATGTTCAGAATTCCAGGTTAAGATTCCCTGTTGTGGAGGGATGTGTGTGTGGAGGCAGAATCAGCCGGGGGACGTAGCTGAGAGGCACAAGGATGGGATGGAGGAGACAGAGGATGTGGTGGGATTGCAGAGCAGGAAAGCTTCAGAAAAGCGGGATTTCTGTGTTTTAGGGACAAGTGGCATCCCCTGCCCTGTGCCCGTGGATCCACAATCCGGCTGCTCCAGGTTCTTTGGCTGTTTGGTGACGTTTCTGTATTGCAGTAAATGCCTGAGATGTGTATTTTTATGGATTTTTTTTTTCTTTTGGATCCCAAACCCGAAGGTTGTTCTCCCCACAGTGGTGATTTCTGTGTTGATTTGTACGTGTGACTTCAGGGTTGTGTGCTCGGGGACCTCGGGTTTGTTCCTTAACAGTGGAGGGAAATCAGTTTTGGGAGCCGCTGGATTGAGGTGCCCGGGGGTGGGGGTGTGGGAGATTTTAGTTCCTAGCCTGTATTTTATTTAAATGAACTGATGCCTCGCCAGGCTCAACCGGAGTCAGTGCCTGAAGCTTTTTGTAGCCGTGATATCCCGGGAGAGAACCAGCCCAGTCCGGAAAGACGCGCTCTTATAGAGCGGCCAGAGTATCTGTCCAAATATTTGCTTCCATTTTCAAAAGATAAAAGTCATTGATTATAAACTGCCTCTGCTTGGCTTTTCCTTTGGCTCTCGGCATTCCAGCTCTGATTGATAACTGGGATATGGAGTGAGGGACACTTGAGTGGGAGGCTGTGGCTCAGGGGGTCCTTGGGGACCTTGTGCTCTTGTTCCAGGAGAGCCAGGGCCCATTCCTGGGGTCACACATGGAATCCTCCCTGGTGATCCCCAGTGATGAACCCAAGAGCTTGGCTGGACGTGGGATGTGATGGCACAGATGTGCTGGGGGATCTCGGGGTGGATGGGGATGATGTGTTCCCAGGAAGGAACAGCCCTGCATCCAGCTTGGGAAATACCCTGGATCAGGGGGGTGGGGGCTCATTCTGCTTCTCCCCAGGTGAAATTTGTTTCCAGGCTGCAGGAAGTCTGAAATGACACAGAGCCTGGGCTGGAAACAGCATCTCTTACTCCACCCAGGTTTGAGTTTTCTCAGGGCTGAGGCATTTCAGGGGATGTTGCACAACCACCTCCAGAACACCCTGACCCCGGCACCGCCCCAAAGCCGGGCAGGCTCCCAGAGAGTCGGTGCGCCCTGAGAACCATGGATCCATCCTAGGGATGCTCATCCCACAGGCCTGAGCCCCATTTCCTCCCTCTTCCAGCCCCCTGGCCAGGTGTTTCGGAGCAGGGACGGGCCGGGGTTTCCGAGGGCGGGGGGTTATTGACACCCCGAGCCCGTTCCTGCGGATGCGCCTCTTGCAGCACCTTCCTGCGGCTGCGGCTGCGCCTCCCACCCCAGAGCCTGCGGTTGGGGCGGGGGGTTTCCTGTCGTGCCAATGCCACGAGGCCGGGACAACACCCAGGACAATACCAGGCAGCCCCCCCGAGAGCCCCTCCGAGCATCCTGAGGATGGTGCAGAGAGAAGGAGCCCGGCACAAGGGCTGTGCAAAAACATCAAGTCAGGGCCTCACCCTCCTCCACCTCGTGTGCTAAAGCGTTTCCCGGTGCTGAGGTATCTCAGGGCACCCTGCTCCCCTTCCTGGCCATGCCCACACCGTGCCCGCGGGGGTGGCAGCCCTGGCACCAGGTTTGCCGTCACTTCTGCTTTCGGAGCGACGCGAGCCCCGGAGCGCAGCTGCTCCGCGGGGCAGCCGGTGGGGCCGAGCCCTCCGAGGAAGCCCCCTTTTTGGGGTGCAGCCCACACCCTGCCACCCTCCCCGGGGGTGCCCGCAGCCCCCCAGCCCTCGCTGGCCCCGCTGTCGCCGTGACGTCCTTCCCCCCGCGGGTTCTGAAACCGCAGCCGCTTTTCCGCGCTCCCTCCCTTCCCCGCCCGGCCGGAGGTGCAGGCGGAGGGTGGCCCACGACGCCCCGCGGGTGCCTGTGCTAGGGCCGCCCTCGCCCCCCGCCCCGTGCCAGCCCTCGCCGGTGAGTCCTGCAGTTGGGATCCCACCGCGTCCATCAGCACAGGTGAGCCCCGGTGGGAAGCTGCTGGAGCGGGGCTCGGCCCCCGGGATGCTCTGGGTGCAAAGGGGATGCTCCGGGTCCCTGAGGGTGCCACGCTCCGTGCTGGTGCCTGGGCATCTGAGGAGGTGCTTTGGGGATGTGGGAGCCTCCTGGGAAGCTTGGAACATTCAGCCGTGTCTGGATGCTGTTGGGTGCGGATCTTCGGGACCTCGGGCCCAGTGGGGCTGCCGAGAGAGTGTGGGGGGAAATTGGTGATGGAACAGGGAGATTTGGGGTGAGTTTGGGGTGGATTTGCCTCTCCTGCTCCAGCACAGAGACACAGGCTCATGGTGGCCTCAACCCTGGAGTCCTGTGCCAGCCTGGCGGGTGGAGGGGGGGATGGGCACCCTGGCAAGGAGTGTCTGTCAGAACGTCGGTGACATCCCGGTGGTTTCATTTCCACACGGAGACTCATCCCGCAACTGCCCTGTCCCGCAGCAGCCGCCTCCATCACGGCTGATTTCCCATTTCCAGACACTCAGCTTCCTTATCAAAACTTGCTCCTGGAGTAGAGCCATCGGCGCTGAGCTCCCGCAGGAGGGGGCTGTGGCAGGAAGAGGATATTGGGTGCCTCCTCCATCTCCCAAACCCGAGGACCCCCCTCCAGAGGGGAAGGAGGATCCTCGATTGGAGTGTGATCCCACATTGGGGCAGTTCTACATTCAGCATTCTCCTGTGGGGAGCAGGACCCCGATGTCACCTGCCCTTTCTGTCCCCTGCAGGTCCCATGGCGCTGGGCCGGGCCGTGCTGGTGCTGCTGGTGCTGAGCCCCCTGTGGGCGTGTGGGGCTGAGCTGCTGGAGCCAGGGCTGCCCTGGGGCGGGCAGTGGGTCTGGGGGGAAGCCAAGCCCCTGCCCCTCTCCCGTGGGAAGAGGGATGACAGTGGGCAGGAGCCCGGTGCAGCCACGATGATCGGCAGTGACAAGAGCGATGGTGGCTCTGTGCCACCACCAGCAGCCGGCACCGAGGCCAGCCTGCTCCGAGTGCCAACCACAGCCGATCCCAGGCGTGATTCCCCTGAGCCTGAGCTGCTCCTGAGCTCTGCAGCACCAGTGCCCAGCACCAACACTAGCCTGCTCCAGGTGCTTGCAGTGTCCACCACAGCCGAGCCTATGGATGAGACAGATTCCCCAAAACCTGAGTTACTGGAGGACTCTGTGGCACCAGCCGTGCCCAGTGCCAGCACCAGCCTGCTCTGGGTGCCTGTAGTGCCCACCACAGCTGATCCCATGGATGAGACAAATCCCCCTGATCCCGACCTGCTCCTGAGCTCTGCCCCACCACCAGCACCCAGCAGCGAGGCCAGCCGGGCACTGGTGGTGCCAACCACAGCTGATCCCATGGATGAGACCGATTCCCCTCCTCCCGAACTGCTGCCAGACTCAGAGCCTGCCACACCGACAGCAGCCCAAAAGAGCATGGCCACCACCACCCCCAGCTGGCTCATCGAGGAGGACGCAGTGACTGATGGCCTGGACAGCAGCTCCTCCACGGGGCCGCGCTCAACAGCCCCCCCAGCCTTTGTCCTCACCAGCACGGGCTACAGGAAACCCAAGAAATCCGGATCTCCGCCTGCATCGACCCTCCCGGCCACTTGGGACACGACGCCGGTGGCCACCGCCGTATCCTGGGAGCCCAGCTGGGTGATGAGCAAGTGCCTGCTGGCCATCCTGCTGCTGGGGCTGGTGGCCGCCACCTTCCTGGTGTGCACGGGGGTGCTGGGGACGCTGCTGTGGCGGCGGGCGCGGACGGGGGAGCGCCGCTTCAGCCGCACCGAGATGGTTTGTATCTCCTCGCTGCTGCCCGACGCCGAGGCGGCCGCCGGTCCCCGGCCGGTCCCCGCTCGGAGGCACAAGCTGCTGCTGCCCGACGGCAGCACCGAGCCCGATGGAGACAACCTGACTCTCAGCAGCTTCCTGCCGGAGCACTCCTGAGCCCCAGGGATGGCTCTTGCATCCCGCAGAGCTGCGGGGCCGCGGGCAGGGTGCCCCTGTCCCCCCGGTGTTTTCGCTTGGACCACTGTGACGGAGCTGCGCCCCCGAGGCGCATCCCATTAAAGAGTTACCCGGACACGGTGGTCTTTTCCTGGCAGGGAGGGCACTCGCCAGCCCCCTCCCGGCCCCGCCGCCTGCCCACATCCTGCTGCCAAAATTTCGCTTCTCCATACTCCCCCTCAAAGCCCCTGGGGGAGCAGAAACGAAACCCGCAGTCGCTCCTCGCCAGACAGGGACCAGACCCCGGGACTTTGGGGATGGGACCGCAGCCCCCGGGACCTCCTGCCCGCTTGGGCTCGGCCTCGTGGGAGCGGGAAGGGCGGGGGGGACGGGGCGGAAACGCGGGGGGACGGGGACAGGGACAGGACGGGTGCGCTCGTGGCACAACGTGTTCCTGCCTGCGGTCGCTGCAGCGAGGCGGGGACGCCTCCGGAGGCTGAGCTGGCCGCTGCCTGTCAGGTGCTCGGCCCCAGGGAGAACGGTGGCCGCAGGGTCTCGGCATCGTCCAGCTGGGACTGGGAGGAATGGGGAGAGCAAATCCATGAGAGGGCAGCGAAGGTTCTACCATTTCCCCCGCTCAGGCAGGTGTCAGTCACCCCTCAGGCCACCAGCTGATCCCTTCCTTGGGGGAGTGGAAATAGGCCAGGACTGTCCTGCCAGGCTCAATGTCCCCATTTTTCCATTTTGCTCCACCCAGGCTCCCCATCCCCACATCCCCATCCCTGCTGTTACCAGCTTCAGTGTCCCATCTTTCCATCCTCACCCCTGCCCTGCCAGATTCAGCACGCGGGGGGACGCATCCCCATATCCCCTTCCCCATATCCCCAAGCTTGCAGCCTCCTCGAAGGCCACTCTGGGCTGGCTGTCCAGAAGCAATTGCCAGCGTGGTCATTCACCTGCATCCCAGCCCTGCTGCCTGTTTACATTCACCCTGAGCTTGGGATATTTTCCATCTGGATCCTGGCAGCTGCACAGCCCCGCTCCGGCTGTGAATGTAAATGTTTATGGGTGAGTCAGGCGGGCCCACAGCTGGTGGCCGTGGCCTGTCCCCACGCAGGACACCCTGCCAGTGGGCTCCTTGCTGATGCCACCCTGCTCTGTCCCACTGTGTCCCCACACCAGCACCCTGCCAGCCGAAGCAGCCACAGGATGGGAGCATCCCTCCTCTGGCCTCACCCCACAGCAGCTCATCCAGCCTCTGCCCCCGGTGAGGATGAGGCCGGTGTGTCCTGAGGAACAGGATGGGTGCAGATCCGGGGGATTGCTCCCACTCCCAGCCTTGTGCCAGCCGCTCTCCAGCAGGAGCCCAGCGAAGAGAAACTTTCTTTCACCGCGGGAGCCGAGAATCGCCCTATTTGGCGCAGTCAGCAGGTCCTGTCGGGCTGCCATCGCCCACCTCACGGCAGAGGAATTCACGGGAAGCCTGCGCGGTGTCACAGCAGGATCCTCAGGGTGGGGTGCAGTGGGGTGGCACTGGGCCGTGGTGGGTGACAGGGGCCGGGGGTGGCACCGGGCCGTGGTGGGTGACAGGGGTCGGGGTGGCACGGGGCCATGGTGGGTGACAGGGGCCGGGAGTGGCACCGGGCCGTGGTGGGTGACAGAGGGCTGGGGTGGCACAGGGTCATGGTGGGTGACAGGGGCCGGGGGTGGCACCGGGCCGTGGTGGGTGACAGAGGGCCGGGGTGGCACAATCCCACGCACGACGCTGCACATGGAGCACCACACGCCTCGTGCATCTCTGCAGGACGGGCGCCCTCCGGGTATTTTGCTGGCACAGCAAAGCGCAGCCCAGGGAAGCAAATTAGAAGCAGAGCAAGGCTGAAATGCCTCAAATTGCCGGTTCCCCGGGCGGGCTGTGCCGCCGAGCCCAGCCCTGCGCGGCCGCGCGTTCCTGCTGCCCCAAATTACACGGCGGGGCCGGCCCTGCCCTGCTCGGAGGGGCCGGGCCCGCGCCCGCTGCAGGCAAAAACGGCATCGTAATGGGCGGTGGGAGCTGGCACCGGGAACTGGGACGGGGATCCCGGCTGCGAGGGTGGGGACACTGGGCAGGGAGGGATGAGGACTCTGAGCAATGAAGGGTGGGAAGTGAGGGCAGGGTGGGATGCAGATCCTGGAAAAGGAGGGGTGGAGGCTGTGGGTGAAGCAGGATGGGGATCCTGGCTGGGGTGGGATGGAGCTCTTAGATGAGCGACAGTGGGGACTCTGGACGATGTGGGATGCAGACACTGGGCAGGGTGGAATGGAAACCCTGGACAATGAAACTGAGCCCAACACCGGCATTACTGGGTGCGTGGGGGGAACTCAGCCCCAGCCCCACCTGGGCTGCAGGAGCAGGGCCGGATGCTGCTGGAACTCCTCGCCCTCCCCTCGCCTTTCCCCCTTCCCCTCTAAGATTTCATCACTGAGCACTTAAGGCCGGGAAAAGCCGCCCGAGCAGCTGCAGGGAGCTGCCGGGGCAGCCAGACGGACGGAGCCTTTATTTTGGGGAGCTGCGACGCCGGCGGCGACGCCGGAGAAACCCCAGCGGCGCCAGCCCCCCTCCAGCCGGGGGGACAGAATCCCTGCCCCCCACCCCGCGGGGGTCACGGTCCCCAGGCGCTGGCCATGGCTTTTTGGGGGGTCTGGCAGGTCCCCAGAGAGGAGCAGAGGAAAATAGCAACAGGATGAGGTCACGCAGCGGCTGCAGCCTCTTGAGCAACCTCAGGCCAGGCCGAGGGGACCAGGGCAGGGGGAGAGAGAGACTGGGGGGGCTCAAGAGATGCCCCCAGACCCCAAGACTGGAGACCAGGACCCGGGGAGCTGAGCAGCTGCTGTGTTTGCCTGGGGAAGCAGGGGGACCCCTGCCTGTGTCCCTGCCTGCACCCCAAGGCAGAGGTGCCCAGGCCAGAGCATTTCCAGGCTGGGATTTTAGGAAATGTTCTTCTGAAATTACGGGGATGGTCCTAAGCCGTGTTTGCCCCACTGCCTCAATAATGCCACGGCGCTAGCCCACATCCCTCACTGTCCCCCCTTGGACCCTTGGATAGGCTTTACCCCCACCTTAGTGGATAAAAACAACATTAAAAACAATCCCCTGTGTGACCCTTATCCCCACTTGCACCCCAAAATGTGGCCCCCAAAATGATGGGGGGCACCGTGGCTCCTTCACTGACGGGATAAGCCAGGAAACACCCCCAGCCCCAGCTGGATTTCATCTGGGAGGGGGCTGGGGGCTGCCTGCCTTTCCCTGGCCTCCCACACCCCCTCCCCATCCCGGCCGTAATGAGAACAAGCTGGTCCCAGGCTGCGACGCAGGAGGAGGAGGAGAAGGAGGAGGAGAGGAGGGAGAAGGAGGAGGCTCCATCCCAGCAGGCTGCAGAAAGGGGCTCGAGGTGTGTGGGACAGATCCCGTCTTCCCGGCTGCCTCCCGCCGGCTGCGGGCGAGGTGAGGATCCCACTGGACGTGCCAAGCTGCTCCCCAAATTTTGGGGGGTTCTGGAGCAGGGCACAGGCTGTGCCACAGCCAGGGGTGCTGCAGTGAGGGCTGGGCATGGTCCCCACGCGGGACATGGGACGGAGTCGGCCACATGGCCGCATTCCCAGGCAGGAATCTGAGCCTGCTGCCTCTGGATAACACCAAAATCCTGAATTTCTGGAGCGGTTGGGAAGTGGAGCTGGGAACAGGCTGTGGGTCTGGGGGTGGGCAAGGAAGGGGTTGGAATGGGATTGGGATGGGGTGGAGGGCTGGCAGTGCCCGTGGTGCCAGGGCCTGCTCTTGGCACTGCTTTGGGCTTTGCTCAGCCCCTCCGTGGCCGTGGCTGCTCCTCAGCTCTGGTGGCTGCCGGGGAATTGATGCCATCCCCATTCCAGGACCCTTTTCCCGCCGAGGGGCCCCTGTCTGGGGTGGAGAGGAGGATGAAGGGGCTCATCTCACCCCTCAAACCCTTCATTCTGCCGGTGCTGGTCAGTGCTGTGACCCCACAGCCGCAGCAGTGCCCACGGGGAGCCAGGAGGGTTGGGGGCTGGGGCACCTCCCACCTCTGCTGCTATTTTTTTGCCCTGGATTAATGGAAACCAGATTGTGCAGCCAGGAGAGAGCCTGGAAGCCAAATCCTGCTGCTGGAGTCCCTCTCGGTCTGTAGAGCTGCTGGCTTGGGTTTGTTTGGGGGATAATGGGACGTGGGCTGGAATTTGGGGAGCCTGAGAGTGGGGAATTGTCATGGGGGGGTCCCTGCTGTTGTACCTGGGGACCTGTTTCCCGAGACCTCCCCATGGAGCCGTGTGGAGGGGAAGAGCCCTGGGAACGGCTGGATGGCGTTACATGGCGTGGCACGCGTTGACGTCCCTCGGGAATGTCTCACAACGCGGTGGAGACGGTCACGTCCCTCTCCCAAATCCCGTGGGGCGCAGAGCCCGGCCAGGGGCTCGCACTGTGGGCTGTGGGATGGGGCAGATCCAGCCCCATCCAGGGGAGGAGAACAGCACAGGGACAGAGCCAGCCTTCCCCCCTTCGCAGGGACACTCAGGCAGCCGGACACCATTCCCTGCACTCCCTTTGTCCCACACCCCATCCCAGCTCCACTCAAGCACATGGTGGCACCGGGGTGAAATCCTGCCCCAAACTATTTTTAGCCATGTTCCAGCTGGGAATTAACGGTCTGGGACGGCGGTTGGGAAATGCCTCTTGCACAGGGCCCAGCCCCTTTGTAGCGTCGCCTGTGTCAAAGTTTCCACTGCAAACCTCCATTTTTCAGGAATTCTCTAATCGGCCAAATGACCGTTGTCTGGAGCCGGGCGCTGGCAGCAGCCCCGGTCCCCCGGCCTTGAGCAATCCCACCCAGCTGGCTTCCAGCTGCACCCTTGCAAAACAAACAGAGCCCCCTGCTCTGTCAGGGCGAGAAAACCGGAGCTGCCTTTCTACTTCCATAAGGAAATTCAGGGGGGTGAGAGCTGGTTTGGAGGGCTCGCTCTGTTGGGGTATTAACATGTCCCCCCACATCTCTGCATCCCACAGGTCTCCTGCAGGAATCCTGGGAATGGGCTCAGCCATGGGCACGTGGTTGCTGCTCTTGGTGCTGCTGGTGGCAGCCCCGGCAGAGGCGGCAGCGCCGCGGCACCGCCCGGTGCTGCCGGACACGGCGGGCAGCGGGGACGGGGACGAGGCGTCGGCCACGCTGCCCGCCCAGCCCGTGACCCCCCGGATCAGCCCCACCGTGGGGGACACACCGGGGACCACGGTGACCAACAGCTCGGCTCCGGGCGTGCTGGACGGGCTGGTGGACTTCTTCAAGGAGTACCTGCTGCTGGTGGTGGTGGTGGGCTCGCTGTCCTTCGTCCTCCTCTTCATCATCTGCGCTGCCGTCATCGTCCGGCAGAAGCACAAGGCCTCTGCCTACTATCCCTCCTCCTTTCCCAAGAAGAAATACGTGGATGAGCGGGACAAGTCGGGGGGAGTGCGGGCGTTCAGCGAGGTGCCCGAGAAAAGCCCCGAGGCGGGCGCGGAGGAGCCGCTGGACGGCGGCCGGCAGCTCCAGGCGGACATCCTGGCTGCTGCCCAGAACCTCAAATCCCCCCACAAGGCACCGCTGGCCAACGGGGCCCAGGGCGAGCAGAATTCCCCTCAGGAGGAGGAGAAGGAGGAAGAGGAGGAAGGAAAGAAGAAGTTGGGGGATGAGCAACCCAAGCTCGCTGCCCAAAATCCAGGTGTGGAGGAAGCGGCGAGCGCAGGAAGCAAGGAGACCCCTGATGCATCCCAGGATGGCTCCCAGGCTCCCTCTGGAATGTGAGGCAGGGACAGAGTCCCGGGCAAGCCTGAGGAGCTGCTGGCTTGGGACACAGGATGGACATGGTGGATCAGGCTCCATACGTACGTGGTGGCTCAAGGAAGCCCCGATGAAGATCCCATTCCCTCCCAGCTCCCCCGACCCTGGTGCTGATGGGATGCTCATGGGGGAGGGATTTGAGAGCTGGTGGTTTTCCCCAGCACTGGAATGCTGTCAGACCCAGCTCCTGCTGCCCAAGGGGCTTCTCCTACCCCAGGCACTGAGTGGGTGCATCCCCCCAGCTGCAGCTCTGCCCCCACTGTGCCAACAGCTTCCTCACAAATGTTATTTTAATCATCAGCAGCAGCCTGGTCCATGCTGGGTTCCTGGCTGGGAGCTGTGTCCCTCTGGGAGAAGGGATGGGACCAGGGCTGGAGGTCTGTAGGACACGGGTCAGCTTTGCCCATGGCCAAGGGAAAGAGGGATGGGGATTTAGGGACAAGGACCCTCCTTTCCTTCTTCCACCCCAGAGCCCAGCTGGATTTTTGCCTCACTTCCTGAACCCCTTCAGCTAGAAATAAACATTTCCTCCGCACAGCTCCTGTCCCGTGTGTCTCTGCAGCCGTGGGGTGGCCAGGGGACAGTCCCTGTGCTCCTCCAAGGGCACAGCTGGATTGGACTCCAGGGCCAATGGAGCCCTGGGCAGGGTGTTATCAGTCCCCACATCAGCACACCACGTGCCCTTCCAGGAAACCTTTATCTTGTACCCACAGCTATGGGGCTGAGGAGGGCTCAGCCACGGCCCTGGGGTGCAGCTGCTGCAGTGGGGACAGGAGGGGAGCCTGGAAGGTGAGTGAGGCTGTTCTGCCTCAAAAGCAGCACATCCCTGTATCCCTGAGCCTCCTGTATCCCTGTGTTTTATCCCATTATGTCCTTGCCTCAGGACAACCTTCCCCTGGGAAGAGTGTGCCACCACAAAGAGCTGCTTTTGCCCCAAAGCAGATGTGAGTGTGTGAAGTTTCCCTGTTTTGTTTTTTTTTTTTTTGAAACTGGGAAACAGCAGGATTGTTCCATGAGGGAGAGACACGTTCCTCACTGCTGGAGGGTGCCAGGAGCTGAGGAACCACAAGAGGGACCATGTGAGTGACAAACTTGCAGCAACGTGTGACTTCTGTGTTAAAAATTACAAATATTGTGCCCGGATGGAGTAGAATGAGACATTTTTTTTAAAAATGTGGTTTTAAATGTTTAACAACACCCTTAGTATGAAAAATGGGAAGTGATGTGTCTTGTGGGGGGTTAGAAGGTTAAAAAGTGAAGTCTGCCAATGTATTGTCCGCTTGGTTTGGAAATACTCCTCCAGAAAAGAGGAACTTGGGGAGTTCCCCCTCAGCTCTGCATTCCAGCTCTGCTATTCCCCACTGGGGTTCCAGTCTGAGGGGGTACTTTAGAGAATCTTTGAGTGGTTTGAGTAGGAAGGGATCTTAAAGGTCATCCAGTTGCAAACCCCTTCCTTGAGCAGGGACACTTTCCTCTAGCTCAGGAATTACAGCTCTAAGAGAGCACCTGGTGAGTGAAGAAGTGAAATTCTTAGAAAACACCCAAAATTCAGGCTGTTCTTCAAACAAGAACTTCAAAAACTAAGTGGTGACAGGATGGGAGCAGAAACCACCAGTGTTTCCTGGTCACTTTTCCCTTTGGCACCAGCAAAAAGTTCCAGAATTCCAAGAGCAGGAATTTGCCCCCGGATTGTGAAACCAACCCTGACGCAGCCAGAGCCAGGGACGGCCCCACAGCTCTGAC
This sequence comes from Pyrgilauda ruficollis, assembly GCF_017590135.1. Classification (NCBI taxonomy): domain Eukaryota; kingdom Metazoa; phylum Chordata; class Aves; order Passeriformes; family Passeridae; genus Pyrgilauda; species Pyrgilauda ruficollis. The sequence goes on from NW_024531043.1 coordinate 9,911,072, forward strand.
ACACACATCCAAACCAGGGCAACACTTCCCACTAAATTCCATAAAATATTAGGCAAAACTAGACATCTTCCCAAAATAAAAAGGAAAGTGCAGCCCTTGCAGTACCGGACAGCGGGGTTTGGTCTCCGGAGCGGAGTCTTCCCGCGGCATTCCCGAGGGGACAGCAGCCCCCATCGTCCACGTGAGCACTACGGGGTGGCTGGACACCACAGGGACACGTTGTGCGTAACTTGTGCGTATCTTACAGCTTGAGTAGTGCACAGGGTCCTACAACAGCTCGGGAATTGCACTGCAGAGTGAGGAGGGGAGGCTGCGCAGGCAGGTCAGGCGTTGTCGGCTTTTTTGTCGGGTTCTTTCTTTGAGTCCTGCTTCAGTTTGTAATCGGCCAAGGCAGCCTTGATGGCGTCTTCAGCCAGCACTGCAAAGCAAAAAAAAAGGCATTTTAAGGACAATTCGAGGGCTTTTAGGACAAAGGATGAAGTAAAAAACAAAAGCAGGCAGCAGTGAGCAAACAAGACCAGCAGCACAGCCTGGTCTTAGGAGTAGAATCTGAAAGGAATTCCTAAAACACTGAATTCTTACAATACTGAATTCCTATAACGCTGATTTCATGCAATATAACTTCAGATAATGATGTAATTCAGAATCTGATTGTTTATTATCAGTCTGCTGAGCCACAGGCTCCAAATATTGAAGTGATCTGAAAATTCTTGAATTAACCCTGAAATCTGAAAAGGTTTTCTCTTAAGGACAACACTGGGCAGAAAGTGTTTGGAAAACAGCATCCAGAAGCATCTGTGCTATTCCCAGAGTACCTGAGATCCAGGGTTTTTACTTACTGGAGCAGTGCAGTTTGACAGGGGGAAGGCAGAGTTCCTTGGCAATGTCTGTGTTCTTGATTTTCAGCGCTTCATCAACCTGAAACAAAGGCAGAGGTGGTCAAGGGCCCTGCTGTTTGTGTTTGCTAAGGTTTAATGCTCCAGAGCCAGCAGAATCCACAGGGGAGATCCTCCCAGGGCAGTGAGGGATGTGGGAATTAAGGAATGTCTGACTGACTTATCAGTGTCACACACTGTCCCCACTTGGCCTGTTTCAAGTCCTATTCATCCTCTATCACAGCACTGAGGTGCATTTACTGCTGGCAGAAATCATCTAAAGGTTCTCTATACCTAAAATTTCTGCCTGGTTTTGCTCATTGCATAAGACACAAAGTCATTTCCTGCTGAAATTGTTTACGTGGGGACATGGTGAGTGGTGGAGCTGCCAGTGCTGGGGGAATGGTTGGACTTGATGTTCTCAGAGGGCTTTTCCAACCTTAATGATTCTCTGATGGCTGTTGAAAAAGACAATTATTGCCCTACAATTGAAACCCTGACAGTGCTGGCAGTCACTCCTACAGCACAGAGCAGCGCAGGGACTCTCTGGAGAGCACTTCCTACACAATCCCAACAGAGAACACAGGCACGTGGGAAGCTCTGCAGCCTTCCCGGAGCTCCCTCACCGTTTTCCCTTTGACCCACTCCGTGGCCAGCGAGCTGGAGGCGATGGCCGAGCCGCAGCCGAAGGTTTTGAAACGGGCGTCCACGATCTTGCCGTTCTCATCCACTTCCACCTGCGGGAGCATTTTGGGGACGCTTCAGTGCCCGGTTCAGCTCGGTCAGGTCCCCCCAGCCGGGCCCGCGGGGAGCAGGGCTGTCCCTGCCCCGGGCACGGGCATGAGGGAAGCCCTGAGGGGACACGGGCAGCTTTAACCCTGACAACAGCCCCGTGTGACCCCCACCCAGGTGCCAACGGGTCCCCAAGGTCACCTGCAGCTTCATGACGTCGCCGCAGGCCGGGGCGCCCACCAGGCCGGTGCCCACGTTCTTGGCATTGCGGTCGAGGGAGCCGACGTTGCGCGGGTTCTCGTAGTGATCCACCACCTGCCAAGACACAGCGTCAGCGAGGGGCACCTCTCGCTCCCCCGTCTCTCCCCGTGTCACGCTCGCCCCTCACCTTCTTGTGGTAGCCCAGCGCGGCCGGGGCCGGCCCGGCCCGGGGCCGCAGCAGCGCCGCCCCCGCCGCCCTAAGCGCCGCCATCTTGACTGAGGGGAGGAGCGGTGTCCGCCTCCCTTTTATAACCTCGGTGATGGCCACGCCCCCAGGTACGCCCCGACCACGCCCCTTCGCCTCCGGAGCTCGCGGCTCGCCCCGGTCATGGGTTGGCCGCGCGGACGGCGCGAGCGCTGGAGGCCGCGCTGCGGCTGAAACGATCCGTGAATAAATAAACGATGGGAACGGCCTTTCAGTCGCGTCGGGGTTTCCATCGCCACAGACGGCGCGTGTGCGGCACGCGGCGCCACACTCAACATGGCGGGCGAGCGGCGCCGCGCACGCCGCGGACCCTCTCGGAGGCCCCCTGATGGCCACACAGCGGGGTGCCCGAGGCGCTGCCTGCGCCACACACCAGAAGACAAAGGGGCGCGCCGCGACCGCACTCGGCTCAGCGCGGCCCCGGTGTGCGGGCGAGCGCGGGGCGGGGCGGGCTGAGGATCCCCATTTTTCCCGCCCGGTTCGGCCGGTGGTGGGGCGGAGCAGCGGGACGGGCGGCGCGAGGGCAGCCACGGCGGCCGGCCGAGCGCGGCGGGCGGCGAGCGGAGCTGCATAAGATGGCGGCGGCGGGAGCTGAGGCGGCGGCCGAGGAGGAGAAGCGGCTGCCGGAGGGAGACCCCGAGTCGGGCGGGGACTCGGACGATGAGGGCGACTCGGACTCGTCTGGGGACGGCGAGGATGAGGAGAAGGAGAACGAGGCCGAGATCCAGCGGCTGGAGGAGCAGGTGGGCCCGGCGGGGCAGCGGGTGTGGCGGGAACGGCGATAATCCGTGTCTGCCCCGGCACTTCGGTGCTGGGAGCTGTCAGGATGTGAATTCCCCTGCTCCTTGTGAGTTTCCTCCAGCTCGGGATATTGCGTGATTTTATGCCGTGAATGTTTGGAGTCGGAGATGGAAATGGACCAGCTTGGGATTTTTTTTGAGAGGGAAATAAGAGGGAAGTCATAGCAAGCAGTTCATTGGGAAACCTGAGCCGGCTGCCCGCGGGTTTTTATTGCCTTTAAAGAAATTAAAGCACAATTCTGTCTGGGAGCAGTGGCGGGACCGAGGGAGCGGCCGGGGCTGGGTTAAACCTGAAAGCTCTGCCTGGTCTGGCTCAGTGATCGCACCACGAGAATTGTCTTCTGTGTGAGATTTGTTTTGTGTGGTTTGTTCTCTGGCTTCTTCGCGTCCACCACTCAACACGGCTTTTAAAATTGATTTATTTTTATTTTTTTTTTAAGCTCTCCATCAATGCTTTTGACTACAACTGTCACTTGGATCTGATCAAGCTGCTCCGGCAGGAGGGAGAGCTGGTGAAGCTCCGCAGGGCTCGGCAGAAGATGAGCGAGCTCTTCCCCCTCACTGAAGGTACGGAGCTCTCCACAGGTGAAACATCGCCTGTGCAAGATGTTTCAGCAGTGAAATAAAAATATTTAGGCTAATTTTCAGCACACTCGATCGGGGAATGTGAGCCAGAGCTCAGCGAACTCCTGCTAAAAATGACATTTCACAGGCAGGCAGCAAAGAGAATTCCCTGCTTGTGGAAATTGTGGGTGCTTGAAGTGGGGATGTCTCTTTTTGCTCATAATTCAGAGGTGATGGACATACTGCAGAGGCTGGGGGATTTTATTCCTGGAAAGGGATGGAGAGGCCCTGGCACAGAGTGCCCAGGGAAGCTGTGGCTGTCTCTGGATCCCTGGAAGTGCTCAGGGCCAGGTTGGACAGGGCTTGGAGCAGCCTGGGATGGTGGAAGGTGTCCCTGCCCATGGCAGGGGTGGAATGGGATGATTTTCAAAGTCCTAAGAAATCCCAACTTCTCCCTTTAGTAAAAAGGTGCTTTTTTAGCACCAATTTAAAAAGTCTCCGCCCAACTTTTATTTGAAATTAATTAGGAATTGTGGAGGTTAAAATCCCTCTCTTTGTCTTGCTCCCCCTCTTTTGTTTTAAGTCTGTTGCTAAAAACTCACCAAGTGGACATTACTTATTATTTCTTAATATTAGTGATGTGTTCTAAATTTTTTTTCCTTCCAGAAATTTGGCTGGACTGGCTGAAGGATGAGATAAAAATGGCTTCAGAGATATCTGAGAGAGAGAAGGTTTATGAGCTGTTTGAAAGAGCTGTCAAAGATTACATCTGTAAGTCACCCAAAAATGCTCTAAAGTGGGTTTTGTTGCATCCACATTTGGCTTTGTAGGGAAGTCTCTTGCTTCTTTTATAATGAAGGGATTTGGTCAAAATTTCAAATTAATTTCTAAAATCTGAGTGTGAAGTGATGCAAGGGAAGGATGTGGTGTTTGGTCTCTCTATTCCTCAGCAGCTGCTGCAGCTGTAGCTTAAAATTTTGGGGATAAATCCCTGAATTCTTTGGGGATTGGGGTAAAGAGCTGGAAAAACAAAGCCTGAGGAAATGGAGGGAATCTGGAGGTAAATCCCCCTCAAAAGCTGTGTGCAGAATGTCACATCAGTCACGTGGTGTTGGTGATCCCTCAGGAAGAAGGAATGGAGGTGAAGAAGTGAGGAATTGTCCTCTGGATCTGCTGGATTGCATTTGGGGTTTGGAGGCACTTTCCCAGCCTGAGGGTCCCTAAATGGAATTTGGGGTTGGTGGGAGTGGTGCCAGGCTGTTCTCCCACCTCCCCTTCACCTGCAGGGTTCAGCTGCTTCAGGAGGTGCTGATCAGGGAAGTTCAGGAATTCAGAAAGAGCAGGAGGAGCTGCTTTTAATCTGAATTATTCCAGAGTGTCACAGCTCTGTGATCCCAGCTCAGGAAATGGGAATTTGCTGGAATTTGTGTGGTTTGTGTGGCAGAGGTGACAGGCAGGGCCAGTCCCTGTCAGCAGAACCACAGGAGTGACACCACTCAGGAGGAAACTGGGGCTGCTGCTGCTGAACCAGCAGCATAATACAATTCCCAAATATTTTAACTTTTTTTGCCTAAAAAAGAATATCACCACTTCTTTTTCTGTTTATATGCAGCACATCAGGCACGTGGGGAAGCAGAGCTGCATTTCTTTGTTAGTATTTTTGAAAAAAGTCAAATCACCTGTCTGCTGGATCAGGCCATGTCTCACAAACGGGATGGGACCCTGACTGGTTGCAGACTGAGGATTTATGTGCCTGTATCATACAAGCAAAAAGCAAGAGACACAGGAAAATAACAACATCCATGCAAATCCAGATGGCAGCTTATGCAAAGCCTTTTTCTACATATTCTTTGAACCATTAGCATAAAAGAGAAGGTGTAAAATCATTATACTCTAACCAATAAGAAAAGGACCCACGTGGGTTTAACATTAACTAAAGGACTTCTACAAACCTCAAACAATACACAATAATTCATTATTTAAGATTGAAACTTTTTCTGTCTTTGCAAAGCATATATCTAGAACTTCTCACATCTTGAACTGTCAATAAGTTCTTGTTCTTTCTCGTTCCTTATGATAAATTGTTTTTTAACTTCCTAGTTCTCCATGAGAAGGTTTAGAAATTTCCCAGCCTTTCTTATCTTTGCGTCTACTTTCTGAAGCCTTTTTGCACTTTCTAAACTCTTTTACCTTTTTATATTCCTACACACCTTGTTCTCCTAACCTTGTTTAGGTCCTGAGATTTGGCTGGAATATGCCCAGTATTCCATTGGAGGCATTGGGCAGGAAGGAGGCATCGAGAGGGTTCGCTCCATCTTCGAGCGGGCCCTGACGGCCGTGGGGCTGCACGTCACCAAGGGCACGGCCCTGTGGGAAGCCTACAGGGAATTTGAGAATGCCATCCTGGAAACAGCACAGGTGAGCTCATTCCACTTTGCTCCCATCCCAAAAAAAAGCTGTGGTGCAACTCCTGGAGTCACCTGGAGCTGTCTCCTCCCTGTCATGTCCCAGTTGTTTCTTCCCGGCTGTAAAAGCCAGCCCTGTGCTCCAGGAAAAACCATTCTGTGGGTTTGGCTGATGAAGTAAAGGATTTGTGTTTCTGTAAAATCCTAAAATCATCTCGAATCCAGGAGCAAAGTTTGGCTCTGCTGCTGTCTGAGGTGCCAAGAGCAGCTTTAAATTGAATGTTCCATTATTAAACAATGTTCTGTCGCTGTTTCTGCACAGAGTCAACAGAGTTTAAATTCCTAGACTGTTCAGCTTTTAACTCATTCATTATTCCACAATTTGTGGATGGGGGTGTTTTATCCACAGACTTTTGGATGAGGGTATTTTATCCCTGGACAGTACAGTTTGATATCTGCAAAAGTCACCTTTCCAAGATGGCCAGAATGGGAATATTTCCTTATTTTTGATAATTTGCTACATAAGAGATGGAGGCTTAAAGATGTCCCTGCTCATGGTGGCAGTGGGAACTATTTGATCTTTAAAGGTCCTTTTCAACCCCTAACAAAGGAGTAACAGGAGGATGTTCTTTCATTCCCAAACACAATTAAGGCTGGAAGTTTCAGATCCTCTCCCCACACCCCAGGGATTTACTGAAACCCTCTTTGGCAGCACAGTGGGGCTGTGAAATGGCACAGTCACCTGCTGCTTCCTTGTTCTCAGGTGATCATTTCCCCATGCTTGTGTCAGCTTTCAGTCAGGAATACTTTTCCCATTCATCCACCTTCCAAGGGCAGCAATTCCCAAGTTTTAGCTTTCCCAGCAGCGACTGAGATGCAGCTTGGCCCTGTGTGCACTTAAAGGATCACGTATTCACTTGGATCTCAGTTCCCTCAGCTCATAAACAATTCCCTCTCATGTCCATCAGCTGGGGCTGAAGGGAATGGATTAAATTTCCCTGTTTTTTTTTTGCTTGCAGCCAGCTCCTGGCAGCATTCCATCCCCGGAGCAGCAGCAGGTGCTGTGCAGCCAGCTCGAGAAGATCCACACGCTCTTCCGGCGCCAGCTGGGGATCCCACTGCTGGGTAAGGGCTGCAGTGCTGGGACACAGGGATCCAGGCATCAGGATTCTCCTGGCACAGCCACACCAAGTGCAGCTGGAGGTCTTGTGCTCTCTTGGATGAGGCACAGATCCCTCTGGATCAGGAATGTTCTGAGTTGTTGGAACTTGGGTCACCGGGTTGGGAGTTTGAGAATGGTTAAAGTAGAAGTAAGGAGCACAAAATGTGACTTAAAAATGAGGAGCTCAGCTGTGATTGCTGCATAAAATCCTTGGTAGGGAGTATCTGGCAGCTGGATTGTTGGAATTCTGCCTTCTTTAGTTCCTGCTTTAAACTCCTTGAGTCCCTTTTCTTGCTCATGGGAGAAAGTTAAGCACAGTTCTTTTGACTTCATTTCCATCTGGAAATAATTTGGGTTCTCTTTTCTCTAAAGCCTTGGGGAAAATTTTGCCACTTTGGTTTTCTAATTCCAGTTGAGCAGCTTTAATACAACTTGCCCTGAGTTTGTTATAGGGCACTATGTGAGATGAAATGTCAAAGCCTCTAAGGGTGCAGCAGTGTGACAGTAAGGACCAAAAGAGGATAAAAATTTAAATATTTGTTCCAAATAAATTATAAATATTACATAAATAAAAATATGAATTTGTCTTAGAACCGAACATAGGTTGAAATCTGAATTTTTAGTTTCATAAGTGCATTATTGATGGGATTTCATGTTTTAATAGACATGGAGGCTTCATATGCTGAATATGAAGAGTGGTCAGAAGAGCCCATTCCAGAAACAACAATAAAGAACTACAAAAAAGCTCTACAGCAGCTGGAGAAGTGTAAACCCTACGAGGAGGCACTGGTAATGCTGGCACCTTCCTTCAAACTAAGAGGGAATTGCTTTGGGGGGGATTTATTATTTTTCCAAATTTATTATTTTTCTAGTCCCCACCTGGGGGACTTTGTCAGCAATGGGAATACAGACAATTATATATTGGGAATGCTGGAAATTATGGGGTGAATTGAGTGTGCTAAGAGTGCAAATAAGGAATCTGGGTGTGTTTTCCAGTTTGGGTTAAGGGGAATAAACCCAGGATCTGACTGATTTCAGACCCATTCAGAGATGTATGAAAATCAACAGCTGCTGATACAGAGACAAATCTCTTGTGTGAAATCTTGCACAAGAGCTGCTCTGAGGAACAGCTGAACTGTTGGAGTCTTGCTTTGTTGAAGAGTTTGATGTTGTGTCTCCCTGGTTGTTTTCCAGCTGGGTGCTGAAACCCCAAAGCTGGCAGAATACCAAGCTTACATTGATTTTGAAATGAAAGCAGGTGACCCAGCTCGGATTCAGTTGATCTATGAGAGAGCTTTGGCTGAGAACTGCCTTGTCCCAGACCTCTGGGCACGCTACAACCAGTATTTGGTAAGGAAATAAACCCAGGAATGTTTTCAGATTTATTTTCCTGCCTTTACTTTTGTTTGTTTCTTTTTGATCTCAGTTGCTGATAAACAGCCATTAAGTTCTACCTCAGTCCTGTCCTGTAATGTGTAAATCTTCCAGAAACTGATTTTCACCTCACCTTTGGTTTCCTCCTGTTTTCAGGGATGTGTTTGTTCCTCTTGTGAGCATTTCTCACTTTTCTCTAGTTAGTTCTAGCTGTGTTTTCTCTGCAGAATAACAGGGTGTGGGCACTGAAGCAAACCCAGATGTTCAGCCTCTGTTTCCAGGGGGGTTGTTAGTGCAGTTTGAAGCTGATGCAGAGCTCCAGAGGCAGGACAGAAGGTGGCTGGATTAAGGGATCAGGGTGACTCCCTGCAGGAGCTTATCCAGACTCAGTTTTTCCATCATCTCTTTCTCTTCCCAGCTGGACACAGCAGGTTGCAGGTGGAGCAGCACCTCCACAAATAGGCTGGGTGTGCTCCTTCTTTGTATCCTTGACATTCTAGGAACATTGGGGATTCACTCAGTGCCTTTATTATATTTATGTCTTTGGCAGAAAACACTTCACTGGCCTGGTAGTTCTTTCCTGAGCGTGCTCTTCCTCACTGGAAGGTGTTCACTGGGTTTTTAGGAATACAGAATTTAAAATACTCACCTGAGCTTTTTAAATATAAAATGAAAATGCTGGGTTTTAGGTGTTGGCTCTTTATAAGCTGAGGTTTGTCTTGTGTGGTCTCTGGCTGACAGGAACTTCAGTTTTCTTGTGTGATTCTTTCAGGACAGGCAGCTGAAGGTGAAGGAATTGGTTTTATCTGCTCATGACCGCGCTGTCAGGAACTGCCCCTGGACTGTTGGGCTGTGGATTAGGTACCTGCTGGCCATGGAGAGGCACAGAGTTGAGCACAGCATCATTTCTGGTGAGGAAAGAACCAGCAATTGCAGTTCAGAGCTGCTCTCTGCCCTCCAAACAGCCTGGGATAAATGGGACTTGAAGGATCTGTTCTCATCCTGCCACGGGCTGCAGGTCCTGCAAGGGCAAAGCTGCTTTGGTTGAGCAGCTTCACCCTGAGCAAGCAATGAACAGCTTGGAATGAACATTGCTGAATTCAGCTGCCTTTAAATTCAATTCCTAAACCAGTGTATTGTGTAGGATTGTTTTTCCTGTCTTCCTAGAAACCAGTGGTGTTTGTGTAGATATTTCTTTGTGCTATCACTGCTACTTGCTCATTTTGACAGTATATGGGAAGTAACTGTTTTTTCCCCATTTTTCTTTCAGAAATGTTTGAAAAAGCTCTGAATGCAGGTTTTATTCAAGCAACAGACTATGTAGAGATCTGGCAGGCCTACCTGGATTACCTGAGGAGAAGGGTGGATTTTACACAAGGTCTGTATGATAAGTACAGAATAAATATCTATACTGGTTTTTTTTTTACTTCTTGGATATTACTTTTTTAAAGAAAATGAGCAGTATTTTCATATTTCACAAAAATTTTTGTTTGGCCAGTTAATGTCTATAAAAAATAGGAATTTGTTTCATTTGCTATTGCAAAAATGCCCTGCCTTATATTTTTGATACCTGATTTTTTAAATTATTTATGTAGTGAGTTTTACTTGTTATAAAATCATGAATTTAAGCAATAACAACAACGAGGAATAATAAATTTAATCTCCCCCTGCTACCCAATAAATTCATTGTGGGTGTTAAGGAGATGGTTTTATTGGATGGGAAATAAAAACTAAATTATTATTTTCAGATGTTTCTTTTCTTTCCTGCAGACTCCAGTAAGGAGCTGGAGGAGCTGCGCTCTGCGTTTGCACGAGCTGTGGAGTACTTGAAACAAGAAGTAGAAGAAAGTAAGTGAAATCATCTCAAGTAGTGTTTTCTCCTCTTCAAAATCATTCTTATAAGATCAGTTCTCCACACAGTGTTTGTCTTCAAGAATCTTGAACATTGCAGAAAGCTGCAGATCAAGATTTCATCTCCGTGTGGGACCTGTTTAATAAACACTTCTATTTCTGAGAGCCAAGTGCAACAAACAGCTCTTGTTTCTCTTCCTAGGGTTCAGTGAAAGTGGAGATCCATCCTGCACCATCATGCAGAACTGGGCAAGAGTTGAGGTGATGTTTCTCTCTGCTGTATTTAAGTTGCTGAACCTGATAAAATGGATTTAAAATAAAATGTTTTAACATTCCAACCATGGAATGCAGTCCTTTTCCAATCCATTTCTCCTCTTCCTAAACACAAACCAAGTTCTTAGTCTGGGGAGTTATTAGGTACATTCATCAAAACAAAAGGAAGAAATTCAGAAACAGCTCTCTAATTTATTTTATAATCACCAAAATCCAATGGATGTGGGAGCCAGAACCAAGACTAATGGGAGAGGTGTTCAGGGAAGGATTATTCGGTAGTAGGATTGTGTCAGGTGTTTATTTTTACCCCTGTAAGGCACAGATGTATCTTGCTGGGTCTGTTTGCAGCATCTGGGGGGTGTTTTTAGTTTGGGGTTAATGATGTTGAACAAATAATCCTGAAGGATATTTTGGATGCTCCGTTGCAGGCCCGCTTGTGTAACAACATGCAGAAAGCCAGGGAGCTCTGGGACAACATCATGACTAAAGGAAATGCCAAGTATGCCAACATGTGGCTGGAATATTACAACCTGGAAAGGTAGGAGCTTGGTTAATTCACTTTTTAGTTACCTCATCTGTGGGAGAAAACAGTTTAGAACAAATGGGTTTTGTTTGAGTTTACAAAACACCTTCGAGCTTCTTGGGGCGGCTCTGCTGTGGCTTCCAGGAGCTGGGGAAGGAGAGGGGAATGTTTGCATGGCTGGAACTGTGTGTGGTTTGTCCCCTCAGTGTCCTGTCCCTCCTGCAGGGCCCATGGGGACACCCAGCACTGCAGGAAGGCCCTGCACCGGGCAGTGCAGTGCACCAGCGACTACCCCGAGCACGTCTGCGAGGTGCTGCTCACCCTGGAGAGGATAGAAGGTACCTGGGCACTGCCAGGGGGTGGCTACGTGACAAAAGGTCACTGAGTGACAGGCAGGAGGTAATTAATTAAAGAAGGTAACTAAGTGACTGGCAGAAGGTAATTAATTACTGCATCTCTTAGCCTGGTTAGGCAGAGGTGGCACACAGGCTTTTGATCCTGTGTTTTGTGCTCCACTGAAGTCTCACTTTGCACTGCTGTCAAATCCACAGACAGCTCTTTTTTTCCTTGCTTTTCTGAAATCACTGGATTTTTCCATGCCTTTTTGGAGTCTTGCATTATGAATGAGAGGTTTCTGCTCTGCTTGGCTCTTTGGGTTTTTTTACCTTGCAGGCTAGTTGTTACAAGTAGAATTTTCATGTGTAATGTTAAATATGAACAGCAGGTGCCATGAACTCAGTGACTCTTATTTTTCCAGAATTGTATCTTTGAATTATGAGAAAGCTAAATAAAAGGCTTTTTAAAATTATTTTTAATTTTATCCTTTAGGAACACTGGAAGACTGGGATGCAGCTGTTCAGAAAACTGAGAACAGATTGGCTCGAGTGAATGAACAAAGAGCAAAGGTCTGAACTTTCTGTGAGCTACCAAAGCATTTTATACACCTAAATTAAATCCATGCTTCTCTGAATGTCACATTTTTAATGTGGCTTCCCCCCACATAAACCTGACATGCCTTCAAGCCCTAGAACTATTGATTTTTACTTTAAAACTATGATTAACAACCTCTTGCTGCTTTTTATCTTTCTCCTTTTGCCTGTTGGATGGCCACAAGAGTGATGTGCCCTCCAGGAAAGCTGTGAGAGCAAAGAATTGGGATGAGCTTTAAATGATGTCCCCATTAGTGCTGGGGTTACGAGAAAACCCTCTGGGCTCAGTGCTCTGGAAAATGCAATCTGCAGCCAGTGGGAGAAAAAAGAAATAAATCTTCTGTGTTTTAGGCTGCTGAGAAAGAAGCTGCTCTGGCAAAGCAGGAGGAGGAGAGAGCTGAGCAGAGAAAGCAAGCAAGGGCAGAGAAGAAAGCTTCCAAAAAAGCCAAAAAAACCAGGACTGGGGACAAGCGCAAAGCAGACGAGGATGACGAGGGTGAATGGGGACAAGAAGAAGGTAAAAATAAAATTAAATTGAAGCTTCAGAGCTCTGGCAACAGGGTTGTCTTGTGGTAGAGGGAGCTGAGGAATTGCCAGCACTGCTGTCTTTCCAGGGCTGCTTTCTCCTGGGAAGTGTTCAGTGTGGGAGTGAAATGCAAACAAGGCTAAATGGTTTTATACCAAGAGAAAAACAGGTTTATAAGAACTTCCAGAGTTTTCTTGGGGTTTCTTATTTTGGATATTGTGATTTTGGTTTTTTTCTTCCTTAATTTTCCTTTAAAGTAATTTTTTCTGACTCATCCTATGATACTGAGCCATTTGTCTAAATTGGGTTATTCAGAATTGTAGCAGCTTCTTGGAGGTGGGAACAGAAGACTTTAATAGGTTGTTGCCCCTGGGATTTTTGTGAGCTTTTAGATTTTTTTTTTTTAAATAAAGAACCATTAGACAAAGAAAAGAACATGAATCAGCAACTGTCAGTTATGACTGGCTGAAAAAAAGGAACAAATATTCCAGTTGCTTTCATCTAAAGCTGTCTTGGTGGAATAATCTGTTGTTATTTGTTCTTTAAAACCTGAGGGAGGTTTTTATGTGGTGTCTTTAAGACCTGTCATTGTATTTGTGCTTCCATGTGCCATTTCCAAGCTCCACAGTGGGGATGGAGGGCAGGGGAGTTTCAATGGGGAAGGAAATGGGGTAATTTCTTTCTAACAAGGCTTTCAATTCCATCAATCAGAGCTGCCCAGCAAGAGGTACAGGGGAGAGGGTGATGGAGTGCTCCCTGAAGAGGACATGGAAGTGGAGACTGGGCTCTTGGGGAGCAGTGAGAAGCCAGATGGCCCCGCAGCCCCAAAGGAAAAGGCGTCCACCAGCCGCAAGGACGCGCCCAAAGTTCTCCACGACAGCAGCAAGGATAAAGTCACTGTGTTTGTCAGCAACCTCTCCTACACCATGGCAGAGCCCGAGGCAAAGCTGAGGGAGCTTTTTGGGAGCTGTGGGGAGGTCGTGGAGATCCGAGCAGTGTTCAACAACAAGGGCACCTTCCGGGGCTACTGCTACGTGCAGTTCAGGGAGGAGGAGGCTGCTCGGCAGGCCCTGGCCTTGGATCGCACGGCCGTGGAGGGCAGGCCCATGTTTGTGTCTCCTTGTGTTGACAAGAACAAGAATCCTGACTTTAAGGTGAAGTTTTGGTGGTTCCTGTTTGACAGTGGATGTGGGGAAGGGAGTTGGTGGAATTTGTCCAATCGATTTATGTTGTGCTTCTTTAAACTCTTTTTTTTTTGGGACTTTTTGCATCTTGTTACTCTGCCAGACATCAGGATTGACATAATTTATTCAAGATTTGCAGAAATCTGCTGATCTGAGCAGTTTAGTTGTGGGACCTACCCAGGTTCAACCTCTGAAGTGCTTTCTTGGTCAGCATTTGTTACCCAATCCCCTGGCTGGGGATGTTCTGTACCAGAGCTCAGTTGTGTAATCGGGATTTCTGCATTCTGGAGTTCCTGCACAGAAAAATTCAATGTTCCCATAGTGACAGCTGAGTAAGAGGGCAGTATTATAAATACATTATTATAGGAATTGGGCTCTGATTCCTTCTGGATCCCTTCCAGCTCAGGATATGCTATGATTCTCAGTGTCTGCCCTCATTGGGAAGGGGTTTAGTAGCATTTAGTTGCAAGTCCTTGGTGTTTACATGCAAATATCTTCCAAAACACTACTCATGGCTTTGAGGCAGTTTTGGATCCCACAAACAGGAATTGCTTTTGGGGTGTGGAATTGAAATCCTTGGAATTTCTGGCTGGTTTGTGAACCAACATCCTTTTTGTTCCTCCAGGTGTTCAGGTACAGCACTACCCTGGAGAAACATAAACTCTTTATATCTGGTTTGCCATTTTCCTGCACTAAGGAGGAGCTGGAGGAGGTGTGTAAAGCCCATGGGAATGTGAAGGACATTCGACTGGTCACCAACAGAGCTGGAAAACCCAAGGTAGGCATCCTTACCACACTCCTGGTTTTAAGGAATCCTTCAAAAAGAAGCTTGTCATGGAGTCTGGAGACAAAAAATTTGGGTTGATTAAGTTGCCAGCCTGGTGTTGTATTATTACTTGTGGAAGAGCTTGGATTTATACAGTGTGCCTTTGTGCAGAAAACCAAAAGGAATTTTTCCAAAATACTTGTTAAATTGCATAAGAAAAACAGGATGGAGGGGGAAATGTTTATAACACTTTCAGTGTAGTAAAAACAGGCAACTCTGTAAAGGTTTGGTTTTTAAATAACTGGCTAAATGGGGTTTACCTGGTGCAACCAATTCTCATCCTCCTTTCCTCAATTTCCTGAGGCTTTTGTTCCTAACATCTGCTGCAGGAAGGGGTTTGCCAGTGAGAAATGAACGCCCTCTCTGACAGGGCTCATTATTTCCATCCCTGAATAAATGACTCCTTGTTAAATAAGGGATTCTGAACCAGCTGCTGCTCTGCCAAAACTCTGACACCTGGGCTGTGTCTGTGTGGTGGGTCCTGTCCACAGGGACATCCTGGGAATGGTGGACTTGGATTTAAGTTGAATTTTCTTGCCCTTTGCATCACCTCAGGTGAAGCTTCTGTTGTGTGCACACCTTGTAATGAGTGCTCTTGGGAACCCCAACTCTTGTTCTGAGCTTAGTTTGAGCTGGGATTGTGTGTAAACCACAAATAAATGTATTTTGGGAAAGTTATGTAAAACCTGATGCCTCTCCTATGAAACTGGATAATCCAAAAAATGCAGCTTAAGGCTTTGAATGTCATTTAAAAGAGTAACAACAGGGAGAGGTGATGCCCTTCTCTGTGTGAGCCTGCTGTGGTACTTCATTTTATTTCCTTTAATAGCTTTTTTGGAGTGGTTCTTTCCTTTTTTAATACCTTTTCCACACATTGAGGGCATCAGGAGTGAAAGGAAATACAGGTTTCTAAGGAGAATGATGATTGGGAGTGATGAACACTGGGACTGAGCCATGTTGAGTTTTCCTTCATTTACGAATTCCTCATCAGCTCTTACAGAAGCACTAAAACCTAATGTAGGTTCTTTCTTTCCTTAATTTAGGGCCTGGCTTATGTGGAATATGAGAATGAAGCCCAGGCCTCTCAGGCTGTGCTGAAGATGGATGGGCTGACAGTGAAGGACCACGTCATCAAGGTGATGATCAGCAACCCCCCGCTGCGGAAGCTTCCGGAGCGGCCCGAGCCCGGCAGGGCCTCCCTGCCCCTGGTACCACGGCACATCTATGGAGCGTGAGTGGGGCAGGGCTTGAGGGAGGGGTGCTGGCACTGCCTGGAAAGGAAATGCTGTGTTTCTGTATATGCTAAAGTTGAGGAATCTTAGCTGGAATATGGGGGCTTAGAAAAAAGAGGGGGAGGGTTTTTTATGTGGGCAAGTGGGAAGGGCTTCCCATTGCCAAAGGGCAGGGTTAGGTGGGATATTGGGAAGGAATCATTCCCTGTCAGGGTGGGGAGGCCTTGGCACAGGCTGCCCAGAGAAGCTGTGGCTGCCTCTGGATCCCTGGAAGTGTGCAAGGCCAAGTTAGACAGGGCTTGGAGCAACCTGGGCTAGTGGAAGGTGTCCCAGCCCATGGCAGGAGGTGTGAGTGAGTGATCTTCAAGGCCTCTTCCAAGCCATATCATTGTAGGATCCTGTGAATCTGAAAGAACATTTAAAAGGTACTGCACCATAAAAAAATGGGTTGTTGGATTGATGAGGAAAAGCAAATTTTTCCTCTTTACCCACAGAAACAGCTCTGTAGCAACGAGATCATGAGGCACTGGCCATCCCCTTGGGTCTGATGTTGGCACTGATCTCCAATAACCTCCACATCCTCTCCCTCTGAAGAAGCAGCCATTGTTCCTAATGAACATTAAAGCTGCTCCTTCATCTTTTAGTGCTCCTGTATTGGATGAGCCCTGTGGATAAACAGAGCTTCAGCCCTGGGGACTGTGGGGCAGTTGTCTGCCAGAACTCAGGGGTGCTTCAAAGACACCCCTGGAACACCCCCTGTTATCCCTGGAACAAATGACAGGAATGATATTGAAATGTGCATTCCTCATAGCACACAAGTCCTTATTGTTCCCCCAAGCTAAAAGAGTGTGTTTTAATGGGAATTTTTTCCCTTCCAGGCGAGGGAAGGGAAGGACACAGCTCTCCATGATGCCCCGGGCTCTGCAGCGTCAGAGCAACCCCGTGGCCAAGGCTGAGAATGGGATGGTCCAGAACTCACCAGCAGCGTCCTCTGACCCCCCTGCAGAACCCAAAAAGATGTCCAATGCTGATTTTGCCAAGATGCTCCTGAAAAAGTGAGCAGGGAGTGTGCACTCAGCGGGTCTGGTCCAATGTGAAATGCCTTTCTGGAAGCCATGTTGTGTCCTTAAGCTTTGCAAGGAGAGAACGCCCGTCCCAATCCCGTGTAAATACTGGACTGCTGCATTCCTCGGGATCAGTGGAGGATGGCACAAATCCAGGTGGTAGTTTTTTCGTGGTTTTTTTTTTTTTTCCCTCTAAGAGCAAAGAGTTACACTTTTGTTCTGGTAAAATGGCGTTAATGTGATCCCTCATATTGAGGGTAACGAGGGGGGAAGTATTTCCTGCACAGCTCGGATGCCACATGGAGTTTTTGGAGTACTTTCCAACGATTTTCTCTTTCATTGACGAATGAGATGCCATGGGAGGACCTCAGCAAGCTCCACTGGTCAGCTCAGATTGGGATTGCAGACATTCTCTCTGCCAACAGCCCCATTCTTCACCCAAACCCACGCACGCAGGGACTGTCATCTCCTTCCATGCAGAATCCAACAGCAGATGCTCCAACTTCACCACAATGGCCTCTTTTAGTATTGGGAGAGTTTCTATACATATGTGTGTATATGTAGATACACAGATATACATATATATGTATCCAGTTCCTGTTCTGTTCTAGTTGACCTGTTTTTTATATGGTGTATTTGTAAAGGACATTGAGATGATTCTTTTTAAGTGTCAGGAGCTGATCCTTAGGTGGTAATTTTTGTTTCCCATGAAGCTGGACGTGCTGTTGCTGAGGACCAGATTTTTTGGTTGTTTTTTGGTTGTTTTTCCTAGCTAGCTCATGTCTTTCTGCAGGTGGTTTCTGTATGGTTTTGTACAACTGTGAAGTGCAAGCTGACGTTTCTCGGTTTATTAAACTCAAGTTCTCAAAGGTTTTCTATAAATACTGTTGCTTTTGTTTAAATGTGGGTGTTGGAACTGCACTTCTCCTCTCACAGCTGGGTGATTAGTGATGTACCTCACCTCTCAGGTGTGCTCAGTGTCCCTCAGGCCTTGAAGCAGCTCATTCCATCTGCTCTGAATATCCTGAAATCACTTCAGTCATCACCTCAGACTTTCCAACAGTGGTGTGACCTTGCATAGAAGCATCCCTGCTTGTCAACTACCCTGGAAGTCACCACCCGGAGGGGTGGATGTGAGGGGGGACCCCAGCGCTGAGTTCACTTGGACAACACCAACACTGCTTCAAATAAACACTATTTTTCTGTGCTGATTTCACTTGGCTTTACTTTGAAATGATCACTCTGCTCATGTTGGCAGGTGGCTGAGGGAACCAGGATCTCTCCCATGGCCTCTCCTCCTCCACAACCACTTAGTTCACTGCAGCCAAGTGTGCTCTGAGAACAGCCTCTTCCAACCCAAGACTTTAATATTAAAATAGTTTATTAATCTGTTACTAAAATAACATTTTTTTCCCCCCACAGAGCTCTAAAGTGCATTATTTATACTCAGGTTGCACTACAAAAATAACATGCTTTGTAAGGACAGGACACCTTTCCTCCTGTATTGTCTGCTTTCCCTGGCAGCAGTGCTCAGAGAACTCCCAGTCTCATCCTGGTTTCTGCTTCTCTAAAACATGTCCTAAGCTCCCTGTCAGGTAAGAGAGAGTTAAAAGGGAAGAAAACTAAGCCTAGGACAACCTGGCAGCTTTTGTCAAGAGGTTAAATGCTCTAAACTGGGATTTTAAATTGAAGTTTTGTGAGCTTGGAGGTGGTGGGGTCAGTGATGCTGTTACAGACCTGGCAGGTTTGGGGTAGGGAGATCTGTGGGTACTTTTACCTTAAAAACCAAGGCAAAAGTGATTCTTTGAACTGCTCAGCAGCTCCAGGCACTGCACTGCCCCTGCAGCACACAGAGGCCTCGAGTGATTCTTGACACATTTATCAGAGCAATGACATGACCAGTGATTAATTTTGGAAGTTCCCTTACCCAGACTAAAAAAACTGAAGTTTTTGGCGAACTTCCTGTATGCATTCTTTCCAAACTGGCACAACTGGTGTCTCCTGGCTCTGCCTGATTTTTTTCTGCCCACAGTTCTGCAGACAAGCTCCTTCCAACCCTCCACTGAAATGTCTAAGGACAGTTGTTCTTTCCCAGGGTTCCTCTTGGCTGAGGTTTTCTGAGCCCTCCCTCAAGTAAGTCAGAGCTTTTCTCCTCTTGTTCCACTCCTATCACCTGTAATCCCAAACCAAACACTTCCCACTTGTACAAAACTCACCCCAGGAAAGGCAGCTGAAAGTAAACATGCAAAGTGCCACAGAAACAGAAATGGGAGGGGAAGAGATGCCTTTGGGCTGGAGTTCAGCCTCCTTCCTGCTCAGTACCTGTGTGACTGACACCAAAGTGTGGTGGACACAGCTGGGAGAGTGCTGTTCCTTCAGGGATGTGTTTTGGAGCTACAGGGAAGAGGCCACACAGAATCAGCTCAGTTTAGACTTCGCTGAGGTCAGACAGTAGAGAGACTGCCTGGGTGCAGGGTTGTGATTGAAGCAGCTCCTCAAAGCTTAATTTTAAGGAGAAATTCAATTTCAGTTCATTTTTTTGAGCCCTCTGACATCTCTCCCCACCTCCTTCCAGTGCACAGCCACCATCCCCAGTTCCGTTTGGCATCATGTATATAAATAAATTATATTAATTTAATCAAACTTAAATAAACAAAACACTCAAGCGACACCTCCTGTCCAGTCATTTCCCAGCAGGAACACCGACCGCCTTGGAGTTCTGCTCTCCCACGGCTTCACCAGCTCCTGGAGTTTGCCCAAAACCCTCAAGTCTTGACAGGGATGGTTTGTTTGCATCCAGCGGTGCCGCCCGCCTCGGGCAGGCCCACGGAGTACTCGGTGGTGGCGATGAGCAGCATGTCCAGCGTGGTCTCGGTGCACTTGGCGATGAAGCGGATGAAGGGCCGCACGTCGCCCTCGTTGGCCACCTCCAGCACGTGGTAATACTCGGCGCGCTGCTCCTTGCGGATGGTGATGGGCGGATACCCCGCCTGCATCAGGATCAGGTTCATCAGCAGCCGCGAGGTGCGGCCGTTGCCGTCCACGAAGGGGTGGATGTAAACCAGCTTGTAGTGCGCCAGCGCCGCGAACTCCACGGGGTGCAGGCTCATGGCGTCCTCCGAGTTCATCCACTGCACGAACTCCTCCATCTGCTTCTCCACGTCCTGCGGGTGGGGCGGGATGTGGTGGCCCACGAAGACCTGCGTGGCACGGAAGCGCCCGGCCTCCACGGGGTCGGCGTAGCCCAGCACGCGCCGGTGGATGTCCAGGATGTCCCTGCTGGTGACGGAGCCGATGCGCGACACCAGCGTGGTGTTGACGAACTTGAGGGCCGCGTGCATGCCGATCACCTCGTTCTGCTCCGCCAGGCTCTTCCCGGGAACGGCGTACCTGGTCTCGATGATGTGCCGGATCTCGGAGAGCGTCAGCGTGTTCCCCTCGATGGCCACCGTGTGGTAGATGTGGTGGTAGTAGGATTCCTCCATCACCCGGCGCAGGGCGGAATTCCCTTTGGGAATAGCCATCACCTTCTTGACCTTGCTGTCGATGATGCTGAAATACCTCTGGTCGATCTCCTCCACCAAGGGCAGCGTCCGGCCGCGGTTGCTCAGAGCCTTCTCGTTGTGGGGGGAGATGGCCAGAGCTTTGGAGTACAGGTAGTCGGCCTGGAGGATGTCCTTTTCCTCCTCTGAGAAGATCCCGAACTCGTTCAGGGCATCCACGTAATCCGGGTCCATTTTGAGGGCATACAGGAAGAGTTTGTGGGCTTTCTCCCGCTTCCCTTGGCGCTTCATCTCCAGGGCTTGATTCAGAGCTGCTCTGGCTTCCAACTTCACCTCTGGAATGAAATGGTAACAGGTAAAGGGTGGTGAGTTTTACTGGAAACTTCTGGAAACCTGGATTCCGTGATCCTTGTGCCTCCCTTCCCACTCAGGACATTCTATGAATGACTGTTCACTGACATAAAAATTGAATAAAACCAGCCTTGGAGAACTGGAACAGAATTTGTGTTCCAGTTTTTAATCCTAGAGGTTTATGCCACGTCTCCAGGCTGAGTATGAGGCAGCAGAGCCATTCCTGGCAGCAAGTGTGGGGAGGCAGGACCTGTGAGCAGCAGGTTCAAGGTGGCCACAGGTGGCCACCAAACTGCTCCATGTGGGAGGAAACAGTGTTCTAACAGTGTTCCCTTGGCATTCTTTTAGGTGAAATTAAAATGTTAACATTGTTATGCTGGCTGCCAACAGCACTTCTGTTTTTCCACTGAACTATCCAACGTTTTCCCAGCAGTAAGAGCTTTAATGCAAACAAAGGTACAGTGCTGGAATCGCAATAATTCCTTTAAGTGTTTTCCAAATTAATGTCCTGGCTGATACTGGCCATGGCTACAGCCTGATATTGCCTGAAAGGCTGTTCTGTGCCAGGATTTTGGGGTTAATGCTGTGTAGCCCAGATTTCTGTGCATTAAACCACCTCTCTGTGTTCCAGTTGCCTCCACAGAAGTTACTAGTAATGAAAACACGAGGAAAAACTCTGGAGAGACTCAGCAATGCCAGCACAGGGCCCTGGAATGCAGTCGAGGAGCTGGTGAGGGCCTGCCTGACCTCAGGGGCATTTACAGCCAGTGTTAATTGCAGTTAATTGCAGTTTGTTACCATCAGTGTACAGTGTCACTCCCATCAGGGGTACAGGACGCGGTCAGGAAGGGGGTGAAGATCTCTGGGTTGGTGTTGGGGGTTGGAAGGGCCCTCTGGAAATCACCCACTCCAAGCCCCTGCCAAGGCAGGGTCACCTGGAGCAGGAAGGTGTCCAGGTGGGTTTGGAGTGTCTCCATGGAGGGAGATTCCACCACTGCATGGGCAACTGTCCCTCATGGAAAGAGGCTGCTCCTCATGTTGAGGTGGAACTTGTGTTTTAGTTTATTGCTCCTTGTCACCACCGAGCAGAGCCTGGCTCCATCCTCTGACACCCCCTGGAGATGTTTGTATGGATTGCTGAGATTCCAGACTGACCAGGCCCAGCTCCCACAGATCCTCCAGCCCCTAAATCACCTCTGTGGCCTCTGCTGGACCCTCTCCAGCAGCTCCTTGACCTGAGAGGAGCTCAGCCATGCCCACCCAGCACCTCTCACCTGGGGATGCTTTTCCCTTCAGCACCAGCAGCTCCAGCCCCTTGGAGGTGACGCTCAGCTCCGTGCTCTGTCCCGTGAGCCTGCTGATTCCCGAGGAGCCCAGTTTATTCCTCAGCAGGGACAGGCCCTTGAGCACGGCGTGGCACTGGTTGTCCAGAGGCAGCAGCAGCATCACCAGGGAGCTCAGCAGCAGCACCAGCGCGGCCGCCCAGCGCACACGGAGCCGCAGGGACACCCACTGGAGCTCGGCATCGCTCGCCATCGCCGCCAGACTCATCCTGCTTCCAGCACCGGCACCTGCAGCATCCCCCTTGCCGCTGCTCCCACCTGGGAACGCACAGCTTTAGCCAGAGCTGGGTAAGAGCGGGTCTGAGCGATGTGCTCTGTTTGTCACAGCTATGGGGGGCTGTCCCTGCCGCCCCCAAGCACCGCGTGGGATCCGCTGTGCGCTCCTGTGACAGCAGCTGCGGGAGGAGCCACGGGTGCCCGGGAGCAGCATGGGCACCGGGCTCTGCCAGCCGCTCCCGCGGGGTCACGGAGCTCCCCGGCGCCTCCCCACCCTCCTGCAGGCCTGTGAGCCCCGCCAGGCCAAGGGTTCCTGCACCGCTCTGGGATCCCTCCCCGTGCTCCGCTCCTTCCAGGAGCCTGAACCCGGCCGGAATCCCCCACAGCACTCCGGATCCCCCAGATCCGCTCTGCCCAAGGCCTCCGGTGCTGTCCTGCCCGCTGCCCGGTCCCCCGGTGTCCCCCCAGGCCTTCCCCCAGATCCCCTCTGCCCAACACCCCCGGTGCTGTCCTGCCCCCTGCCCGGCTCCTGCCTGCCCGGTACACCCCAGGCTTTCCCTCAGATCCCCTCTGCCCAACACCCCCGGTGCTGTCCTGCCCCTGCCCGGTCCCCCCGGTTCCCCCCCGGGTCTCCCCTCACCTTTGCCGCCTCCCGAAGCCGCCCGCTGCCGGCTGCCGCAGCCCCGCCCCCGCACGCTGCCATTGGCTGAGCCGCCCCCAAGCTCCTCTCCCATTGGTTAGCGCAGCGGACGCGTCTCTCGCGCTCCTCCCCTCCGCTTCCTGCACCGGCTTCCGGGTAGCGCCGCGCCCCGGGAGCGGGAGAGGCTCGTGGAGGGTGAGGAATGGCGAGTGTGCACGTCAATCACACGGCGCGCAACCAATGAGAAGGGAGGACGGGGAGTGGGCGGACGCGGTTGCCATATAAGGGCATGGCGTGCTGTTGCTAGGCGATGGGAGCGCGGCCGGGCTCAGCAAGGGTTAAATCCATTTCCGTCAATTTCTGGCCATTTCCATGGAAAATCACCTCTTTCTGTTGATACAGAGCTCCCGTCGCCTCTCCGTGCCCCTTCTGGATGTTTCATTTTATTTTTGGCCTTAAGCAGCAGCTGTTCCACGCCTGTGCCTCTCCTGCTGGAGGCCAGGAATAGGGAGAGATTGGAAAAAAGTTGAGGGAAAAGAGAATGTTTTAAATAATTGCTGGTAACTCCCTCAGAATCAATATCTAGCAAGGTGATAAGGTGGTTTTCTATCAGATGGAGATCATCACCAGGGGGGAAAAATAACCTGGTTTGTCAGAAATGAATTGAGGGTATTTAAATTGAGTTCAGAGGAAGCTGAGGGGAGACTCCACAGATGTGCCCGTGCCCAGCATCCCAATCCAAGACAGCTCCGTGCTGCCCCCACTCCATCCCGAATGGAGTTTCCCAGAGACAATCCCCCTTTCCAGGCTTGTTCTCAGCAGGAAAAGCAGGATCGGTGGTTTTACTGATCGCCAAGAGCAGCTGGGTGAGCTGGGCTCATCCCTAACCCAGCCTGGCAGGGTCAGCTCTGGGGTCTCTGCAGCACACGGATCCCCAGGCCACCCTGCAGCTCTATCCCTAACCCAGCCTGGCAGGGTCAGCTCTGGGGTCTCTGCAGCTCCAAACTGTCCTGCAGGCAGCTTTGGAAACGCCTGCAGAGAGCTTTGGGGGGTAACCAGCACTGGAAGGACCAGCAGAAGCAAATCTCTGTGAGGAGGCTTCAACACAAACCTGCGTTTGTCTTGAGACAAAATCCTCAGGGATCTGGCACCTAAAGCTGATTCTGGGATAACAGCGGAGCAGGGATGAGTTTTCCTTTAAAAAAAAAACGGTGAGAAGCACACTTAGGATCCATTCCTAATTAAATCCACTCGAGCAGGGGGGGGCAGCCAGCAATGCCTGCTGTCCCATGCCAGCTCGGATGCCTCCTGGTGCCCTGGGAATGGCTGAGGCAAAGCCGACGGTGCCACACCACCCCCGGGGACACCGCGGAGGATTTCCGTGTGTGACTCTGTCAGGAACAGCAAGGGGAGATCCCAAAGGTGGGAGGGAAGCTGTGGGATGCTGGAGCTGCAGCCTGGGTACACCAGAACTTTGCTGGGAATTCTCGATGCAGCTGTGCCAAACAGATCCCACCTGGATCCTTAGGGGGATTTGCACTCGGAGCAGCGTTCCAGAGGGATCCTGGAAGCTTTAGCGTCAGGCTGGGGTTTGTTCCTGTCCATGGGATGGATTTGGGAGCGGCGGGGTGGCTGCAGCCGGCAGATGGCACTGACTCATCTCGCTGCTCCATGGAAACATCCCAGCTGCATTCCCCTTCCAGGACCTGCCGCCTTCTGCCCTTGGAGGCACCCATCCTGGAAAACATATTCGGAGGTTGAGTGAGGCCCTGGCTGCCTTCTGGAACTGTTTGTGCTGGGATAAAATTCCCTGGAACGTGCACTCAGAGGTTCCTGGGGTCCTGGCTGTACCGAGCTTGTCCTTCCCACAGCTTGCCCCAGTGAGGCTGATCCTCGGGATAATCCTGCCTGGCATCCACCTGGGGGCTGTGACCAGGCAGAGACATCCGTGCTGTTTCTTTCAGGCCGGGCTGGAGCAGCCTGGGGTGGGGAAGTGCCCTGGGGTGATCTGGTGCAAGGAGGGATGCGGGACTGCAGGCAGCCCTTCCAAAATGCAGTTTATTGTATCCAAGGTGTCACAGCAGCCCAGGTCATGGTGACAGAGCCTGTGCCTACAGCTGTCAGCTCCAGCTGCCTGGACACCCTTAGTTTAGGTTACAAATGCATTCTATACTTTTCTTTGCTGAGCATCTTAACACAGCAGAACCAATCTATACCTTAACCTTTACCTGTAGCCTATCATAACTGCTTTAATTACCATATTCATGTTAAGATTCTCCAGTCACTAAAGGTTAGTACGTTACAGTTGAAGCTAGAAGTTGTTTTTAAGTTTTCTTGCAGTGGAAAATTCAGAGAGCTTTTTTTCTACTTGCAACATCTGCTGACTTGTTTGCCTGTGCTATCTTCCTGCTTGGTAAAAACATCTTGTTTGAGGTGGGTTTATCCTTTGCTCTAAGTGACAAAAAACCCCCCTTTGCCTCCTTGGTTATCCAGTGAGACTGGCTCAGCAATTCTTTCCTTCCATATCAAAACTCGCTTCCATTTCTATTCCTTCCTCAGCTCCTACATTCAAAAACCTTTCTGCCAAGCATCCATATATCTCTGAGACTTTCTTGCCAAGCTTTCATCCTCCCCAGCAATCTGGAAGGTCCCTTCCCACCCGAACCATTCCCTGGGGTGCCAGAGGAGCAGTGGGATGGGGATGAACACCTCTCCTGCCACAGTCCCACGCGGAGGGGACCTCACCCCGTGTCACATCCTTGAACAGCAACAATTCCCCCCATTTCCCACCTCCAGGGCTCCAGTGTGGGACAAGCAGTGCTGAAAAGGGCAGGAGGGTGGGAGTGCAGTGGGAGCAGGTTTCAAAAGGAGATGTTTTCCCTTTAACTCCTCAGCTCGCCCCCTGCTTAGGTCCTGAGAGCTGTCAGAGCTCAGCGGGTGCCAGGGGAGACCTGGCAGGGCACAGGGGCAGGGGTGGCTCTGCTTGGGGCTCCCCTGGGGCTGCCAGTGCCACCAGCCATGGGGACAGTGCTGCACCCACGATTTTCTGTGCTCAAGGATGCTCTGCTGGTCTTGGACGGCCTCAAGCTCTTCCCTGCTTGGATTTCACTTCAAACCCCCCCTGTTTAGGTGTGGATCCTCCTGGATTTTTTTTTTCTTGGTGGTGGTCAGCTCCCTTTTGAAATCTTGGCTAGTTCCTAATGCCAGTAGAGATGGCTGTAAAGGTGCCTCAATTTTGCCAGGTCACCTGCTGTAGTGGCCAGCTTATTCATCAGTATTTCTGAATCAGTTCCATTTAAAACTCCCAATCTTGTCCCTAATATCCCAGTTAGATCCGTTCTTATTCTGCTCCTGAGGTGTCCTTCTCTTTGTGACCACCTTGTCCAGCCCTCAAAGGATGTTCTTAGGAAAGAGGAGCAGGCTGGTTGGATTTTTGAGGTGTTAATTTACATTAGCAATTCAACACGTTTGAGAGACCACTCTGGATTGAACAACAGTTGTTGCTGAAGGATCCTCTGCTGGTCTTGGACAGTCTCAAGCTCTTCCTGCTTGGATTTCACTTCAAACCTCCCATTTTAGGTGTGCATCCTCCTGGATTTTTTTTTTTTTTCCCTCGGTATGGTCAGCTCCAGGCTGGAGCCAGCAGGAAATTCCCCATGGGCAGCAATCCCTGTCCTGGGGGATGTCCTGGGTGCAGGATGGGGCTGAGGCCACCTGGCAGTGCTCTGGGGACAGCCCTGTGCCCTGGAGGGACATTTTTCCTTAAAGGTGGCAGGAGGGGGGACGATGCTCGGTCTCCATGGCAACGGCAGTGCAGGGATGCTGGGACACAGCTGTGTCCTGGCAGAGGTGCTGGGGAGCTGCTGGAGCTCTCCTGTCCTGATCCCGGGCTGAATTCCAGCATTCCAGGCAGTGTGAGCTACCAGGGAGGGGCTCTGCTCAACCAGGGTGCGCCGAGCGGGATTTGCAAACAGGAATATTCCTGAAATTCAAGAGCTATTTAAGTTTTTAAATCCCAGGAAGAGAAACAGGAGCTCTGGAGCAGAGGCCTCAGGAGCCACCTGCCACTCACATTTTGCTTCTCCATGGATCCAAGTTTCCAAAGGCTCCCAGAGCCTGGGATATGCAAATAGCTCTTGATATGTGCTGATTGTGATAAATGGGAACCAAAGCAGGTGGGTGATCCTTTAGGAATCATAAATCCCCTCTGTGGTTGGTGAGACTGAGGAAATCTGGCCTTGGAATTCTGCACCACTCTTTCCTCAACATGTTCACTCAGGAATTGGGCAGGATTTGGGAAGAAATGGGCTTGCAAAAGGAAGAAATGGGTTTGCAAATGGAAGAAATGGATTTGCAAACCTGTGCTGTTCAGCAGAGCTCAGAGAGCCCCCTTGGAAACAAGGAGACAGAGCCTGTGTCATTCCCAGCTTTGCAGGGTGCTGGGTTCATTTTCCTGCATGCTGCTGGATAAAATGGATCCTGTGAAATTCCTCTAAATTAAAAGCTCCCCTCTCCCCCTGTCAGCAGGAGCAGCCCCTGTTTGTGGAACCCTGTGCTTATCAGGTGCCTCCAGCACTCTGCAAAAACTCAGAGTTGGGAAATATTTCCCTTTTTAAGGCTGGGTTTAGTTCCTTTGGAGCTGGAATGTTAAATTCCCCCAGCTGGGCTTTGCTTTCCACAGGAAGAGGCTGAGCTGGAGCAGGAGCTGGGTGTGAACCTCCCTGAGCTCTGGCAGGGGGCAGTGCCAAGCTCCCTGTCCCTTCCCAAAAGGAATGCCACTGGCAGCTCCCTGCTGGCGTTTGGCAGCTGAACAGGAGCAGTGGGAATTCGAAAATAAACCCAGCAGAGGGGGGGGGAAACCCCAGGATCTAAAGCAAGCAAGAGAAATCTCATTTTCTCCTGGAATTTCAGGGGTCTGAGCAGAAAAAAACCAATTATTTCCCTGTGCCTTGGCTGGGTAGGTCCATAATTCCTGAGAAACAGGGCAGCAGTGCTCCAAACACAGCTGCTGGCTGTTGGATAACTGGGATAATGGCCCAGATAAACCAGGAGAGACCTGCAGGGCCTCCAGAGGTGCCTCCATCCCTGCTCTGGGAGCCTTGGCAGTGCAGGGCTGAGGTCTGGCAAGGCAGGAAGGAGCAAAGCTGGGAAGTGAAGTGAGGAATGGAAGGAGAAGTAATTCCATGTTGTGCTCCCTTTGTGGGAAATCTGTTGGGGTACAGGAACTGGAATTTTGGCTGGGATTTGGGCAAGGCAGTGCTGCTGAAGAGGAATCAAAAGGAATTGGTGTTTCTTTCCAGGTTGTTTTGGATTTCTCCCTATTCCCATGGCACAGGAATTGAAATCCTATTCTCCCTTTCCTTCACCTCTCACAGGCATGTTACAAACTGGAGATAAACCAAGTGATTCCAGGAGGCTGCTGGGGGTGGGAAGGGGCTCAGACCTCCCAGGGAATGGCTCCAGCTCCTGCCTCCAGCAGCCTGTGGCAATTTCAATTTCCATGGAAAACCAGCCCAAGCCTTTCCAGCTCAGCTGGCATTTTTCTGGTATCCTAGTGATGTTCAAATCAATTCTCTGCCTAATTAGCTTGTAAACATTATTCCAAGGGTTTTTTGACCCCTCTTTTTAGGTGTGTTAGGCTGTGGAAGGAGAAATGCATCAGGAAAAGCACAAGGGAAAAGCATCTGCTTCTCTCTCTTCCACTTCCAGCACAACCTGAAACGGGATAAAGACACAGCTCTGGAATTGCCTTTTCTTTGGGGAGGGCAGAGAGACTCTTGGGGGTGTTGAAATTGAATTTTTTCTGAAGGATTGGAGCACCAAAAGTGTTGGGAATCAGAGCAGAGGGTGGGAACGGTTCCCTCGTGGCAGGAGGGAGGCTGTGGGTGCACAGGAGTGGGAGATGCATCAGCCTTGGGAAAAGTGTCTGAGGGTCACATTCCAGCAGGAATTAGGGAGGTGTCCCAGCATCAGCTGAGTCCCTTGTGCCTGGCATTCCTGGAGAATGGATCAGGATCCAGAGCCAGAGCACAGCTTCTGGGAAAGGCACCCAAATAAGGGCAGCTTTGACAGCAACATTATTTTTTTTTGGTCGAGTGTTTGTGGAAAATCCATCAGGAATTTGCCTTTCACTGTGATTTTTATTGCACCTTTGGGGTCTGAGCGAGCTGTGCCCTCTCTCCAGGACCTGCCTGGGTGGGATAAGATCCAGGGAAAGCTGGAAACTTGGCAAACTCCAGTGGCAGAAAGTGAACCTGCTGTTGCTTTTTAAAGGCTGAGAGCAAACACATCCCAGGAACTGCCAGTCCATGGAAAACTGAGATAAGGGAGTCTCTGGGTGCCTCTCCTGGTTTCCCATAATTATTTGATAACTGGTGAATGCAGCAGGCACTGGAGAATAAAAATAAACGAGGGAGCTGCTCCATGGGATCTGGGACAGGCTGGATTGGAGGGGAATGCTCCTTGGTGCAAGCTCAGGGATCCACATTCCTGGTTTTTAACGTGGATTTGCAGCAGGATCTTATCCCAGGGCAGTGTGGGTGTGCCCCAGCACCCTGCTCTTACTGGTGTTACTGGTCCAGCTCTTACTGGGGTTACTGGTCCAGCTCTTACTGGAGTTACTGGTCCAGCTCTTACTGGGCTTACTGGTCCAGCACTCCTTCAGGGATCCCTGTCCTGGGATTGCTGTGATCCCTCTTTCCCTGGCATCCTTTGGAGCAGCTTGTGGAGCCCCCCCAGCCTCAGCACCATCCTGGCACTGGTTTGTACTGGAAGCACTGGGAAGGGGTGGCTGTGGCCACCTGGGATGGGGTAAGGGCTGATCCATGAGCTGGATATCCCTGGGGGTTCATTTTCCCTGCAGGAGTGATCTGGGCGTTGGAGACACCCAGGAATCCTTGGATCTGCTGGGATGAGCTCTGGATCCTCCACCCTCAGCGCTGATTCCCTCCCAACACAGATCCCTGGTCAGGGCTACAAGCTTTTTTCCCAATTTTTTATCAATTTCTTTCCCTCTTTCCATCCTGGAGCAACTCTGGGCTCTGTTTGGCCTCAGGATCTTGCTCTTTTCCTTGGCAAGGGATGTAAATTTTCCCAAAGGGAAGGGAAGGGGAATGCACTGCTGCCATAAATCCCAGGAGTGCCAGGAGCCATGCCAAGAGCTCTCCCATGGCAAATCCACTGCCAGGGCTGTTCCCAGTCTGAGCCCAGGGCTGCTGAAGGAGGAGCTGCACTTTGGATGTGCCAACATCTAATGAAGGAAGAGCCTCCAGCCTTCCATTAATTAACAAATTAGCTCATCAAGAGGCTCCCTAATTTGTCGAATATAAAGCTGCCCTATTAATTAAACAAGAGGACAGATTTTAATTTGCCAGAGCTCACATTTAATTGATAAATGACTCGTTTCAATCCTTCATGGTGGGATTTTCCAGGAGCAACGACGGGAGACAAGCACGTGGGATCCTCAGAGCAAGGAGGGATTTGGGATCTCCAATATCCCATCACCTCTCTCTTAATTGATCCATCCACTAATTGGGTCTGCTTACATCCAGCCTCTCATTCCTCTTCCCCTAAATGCCATTAGCTCCCTGTTTTCCACAGGGGAATGTTTTGCAGGAGCTCCTCACCAGCAGTGCCAGGGATTTGCTGGGTTGGGAAGATGCCAGGGTGAGGGATACCCTGCATTCCAGGTGGGATATCCAGGGAAATGCTTTAGTTTTAATTAGTTTTTAGTTTTAATTCCCTTGGGAATTATGGCTCCTTGAAGGCAGCTTCTGCTGGCGTTGGAAGTGGCCGGAATTCCGTGGCCAGAATTAATTCCTGCACTTGAAGGCCGGGGATAAATCAGAGGTCTCCTGACATTCCAGTGATCTCCACACAGAATTAATTCCTTGGACATCCTGTCTCCAGCCAGATGTGCCAGGGAAGCCACATCCAGGCCAGGGTACCCCAAATTCCCTTTTCCCAACCTGTTTTTTCCCCAGAATTCTTCAGGGAGAGTGGATGAATTATGTGAATTCCTGCCTGAATTTTCAATTTATCCCTATTGATTTATAAGGTTTTCCCAAGGTCTCTGAATCCTTCTGGGAGCAGCTGGATGTGAGCTCCATTCTCCATCAGCCAGGAACAGTGCTGGGGACTTTCTGCACCCACTCCAAGCCGTGGATAACAGGGATTCCCTCTGCACTGCTTGGGGAATAAAAATCAGGAATTCATTGGTGTCAGTGGATCTGGCTTCCAGCAGCAGCACCCTCTGGATGGATCCCTACATTTCTGGATCTGTTTAAATAATTCTGAGGTAACAGCTGGGTTTTGGGACTGGGCTCCTGTGTGGGAAAGGTTGTATCCAGCACGGGGCTGAGCTCTGGATATTGGGATCAGTGATCCAGATCCATCCAGGGAAGATGCTGTGGGGAACCCCAGTGAGGGCACAGGTGCCCCCACATCTCCCTGGCACCACTGAGTGCTCCCTCATTTCAGAAATAATCCCAGCCTGGCAAAGGCTCAGGAATAAAACATATTTTGCTGTTGTTTTTACAAATTCCAGGGCAATTTGCGCTCAGGGAACCTGCACCAAGGCCACCCCCAGCCAAAAAAAACCCGAAAAAGGCATGGATTGCTCAGAGCTGGCAGGAATGCTGAGCCTTCCACAAGGAGCTGCTTCCCAGCCCAGAGCTGGGCAGTCCCTGGGCCCATCCCAGTGATGGGGAGCAGGATGGGGCCATTGGCAAAGCCAACTTCAAAAATACTTGTCCCTGCAAAGCTCTGCTCCATGGAATGGTGAGCTCCCAGATGTTGATTGCAAGGAAAACTGGGTTTATTAATTAAAAAATAATAAATAAAGCAGGTTTCCTTATGGATGTTTGGGAGTTTGAAGGAATCTGTTGCTATTAAGACAAATCCAATTGGTGCCTTAAAGGATTGGGAGTTTCCTGAGGGGTTTTATCAGCCAGATCCCACTGATTTTTCTGCTGGGAGATTTCAGGAATACTCCCCTCTGTCCATGTTTGGTGTCTTCACTCAGCACACCGGCAGCAGGAAAAGCACTTCCAGAGGATTTTTGGAGGATGCTGAAGGAGTTCAGGGTGAAAGATGAGCCTGAATTCAGCTCCAGAGGTTCCCAGCACAAGGAATTGAAACCTGTCAGCATCTCCCATTTTCCAGTGGGATGTGTAGCATCCAGTCCTGGAGCCCTGTAGGCATTTTAATGGAATTTCTTAATTTTTAATTGAATTTCTTATTTTTTAAATGGAATTTCCTATTTTTTAAATGGAATTTCTTATTCCAAGAGCAGGTTGGATGGGTCGTGGAGCAACCTGATCTGTGGAAGGTGTTCCTGTCCATGGCAGGTAACAGAATGGGATGAGTTTAAGGTTTTTCCAAACCCAACCACTCCAGGATTTGATGCCACCTCTGCTCATAAATCCCTGGGCAGGTGACAGGTGACATCCTGTCTGTCACCTGCTGAGGGGCTCCAAGGCAACAACAAAGCATCCATGCCTGGCAATTCCTCATCCCTGCTCCAGGAGCTGTCAGTGGCCTTTGACAGCTCCAGCAGGAATTGGAAATCATGGATAAATCTCCTGATGTGGCGCTTCCATCACTCCTGGGGAGCAGGATGGGGATGGGAGCGGGTGGGTGATGCCTCAGATGGGGGGATCCATGGAACATGGCCCAGCTGTGCTCTGGGATTGTTCCCATCACTCCTCCTCTGCCAAGGGTGGGGTTTGGGAGCCGAGCACTCGGAATTCTCCCCTGGCCCGTGGGCGTGCATCGCTCAGATCCAGCCCTGGCACAGCTCCGAGGGAAGCACGTGGGGAAATGGGGGGAATGATGCAAGATTGGAGGCAAAGAGAGGCTCTGTGAGGGTGTTTGGGGGCTGAACCAGGTGGAGATCCCTGACCTGCCCATCCCAGGGGTGGGATGCAGCAGGATAAGGTGCCAGCCTGAGGAGCACAGCGGGATTTGGCCGTCCCATCCCAGCCCTGCTGTGTTTCTGGGGCTATTTATAAGCTCGAGTTGCACAAGGTTGGGACTGGGGTTGTTTTTTTTTTCCTGTGGTTGTATCAAATCAGCGAAAAAAGGGAACGGGAGCCGTCTCCTGAACATCCTGTCTGTGGCTTCTTTATTTGTGCAGGGAGTTTGCCATCGGATCGGGAGGCAGTGACGGGATCCGGAGCTCGGGACCGCAGCGGGTGTGGAGCAGGGATGAGCTCCCTGGGGGAAAGGCAGGGCAGAGTTATCCCTGGGCATAAACCCAGCTCTAAAACCCGGGATTTGGAGCTGGGATATGCAGTGGGAGCCTCCTCTCTTGCCCTCGTAGCTGAGCCCAGCTCCTTTTCCTGCCATTCCCATTTATCCCCACGGCTCTGCCCGGGGCGAGGGAAGGTGCTGCTGGATGCCGGAGAAAGCTCTTCCGGAGAGAGAAAACTTCCAAACTTCCTCCAATTTCTTCCCCATTGACTGCCACATCTGTTTCGGGATGAGTCAGGCTGGTTCCCAGAGCCTGTGTGGGAGGGAAGAAGGGCGAGAACCGGAGGGTCGGACCTGCCGGGCTCCGGCCGTGTATCCCGACCCCATCCGCGCATCTTAATCCCACCCGCGCATCTTAATCCCACTCGCGCATCCCGGCTTCACCCGCGCATCCCGGCCCGATCCGCGCATCCCGGCCCGGCAGGGAGCTGCTCCAGGGCGTTTAATCAGCCCAAATCAATTTAGAGCTTTAATTGCTCTGCTCGGTGTGGGTGGCACTCGGCGCTTGCCAAGGACACGACAGCTGCCAAAGGCTGCGCCGGCTGCGGCGCCTGGAATTGCCGCTCCCGACGGCGGCTCCCGAGCGGATCCTGCTCCATCACCAGCCCTGGGAACAGGGATTTGTCCTCCCGCAGGCGCTGCTGCCGGCAGGGCTTTGCTGAGCAGGCGGTGCCGAGTGCCCCGGAGGGAAACCCCAACCCACAAACGCTCGGGATGGGAAATGACATCCCAAGTCAGCATGTTTTCCTTGCTAAACACAAGGATCAGTGTGAGACCAGCATCCTGCATCCTGCCTGGGCGTGGGGAAGTGGCAGGTGCCTGGGAAAGGAGGCAGTGCCAAGGGATGGGTTGGTTCTGTGGGGCTGCAGAGCTCGGCCTTGCTGGGAACACGGGGATTGTGCCAGGTCTGGGCTCTGGATCCTCCAGAGCTGCCGGGATTTCGGTCATTGCTTGATGTCCTGAGGTCAGACCTTGGCAAGGCCACGTGCAGGAGCATCCATGGCCCAGCATTCCCAGCCCCAGCAGGCCCTGGGGTGGTTTTGGGAAGCCCAAAGTTCCTCACCAGGTCCCAGCTGGTGCCACCTGGAGCTGCTTGGGCTGAGCATCTCTTGGTGGCACCGCTGGACTCCAGACACACAAAAGGAAATCCCATCAGTTTGTGGCTGGTTTTGTCCCTTACTGCTGGATTCAGGATGTTTTTTGCTCTGTCTTTACAGCTGAGGGTAATTAATTAGCCTTAATTAGTATCCTGTGGTAGACAAACTTCCTTTCTTCTGGGGAGAGGGTTGGAATGGCTGGTGACAAACTCAGGGCAGCGTTGCTTGAGCTGGGGTGTCCCAGTGGGGCAAATCCTGCTCCTTTTCCAGGCTGGGGGGGCATCACTGCCAAACGTTCTTGTGTTTCCTTGTGCTGCCTTTGCTCCCAACCTCTGCACTGGCTCTTATCCCGCTGGGAGGGATGCTGGGATTGGGATGGATGCTGGGACTGGGATGCCTGAGGCTTGGGAGCTGCGTGGGGAGGGAAGGAATTTTCCCGGTGCCACATCAAGCCCGGGGTTATCCAAACCTCCTGCTCTGTGTGGGTGGGGCTGCGCTGCTCAGTACTCCCAATCTGGGGGGCTGCCCCAAAAACCTCTTGTTTGCCACCCTGAACCCCATCCCTGCATCCAGCCTTTCCCATCCCTCCTACTCGGGGGACCCTGGAGCCTCTCCCAGCTCCTTTGTGGTCCCCAGAAAACTTTTCTTGCAGGTGTTAAAGGGGCTGGGGTGACAGAGCTGCCACCACAGAGCCTCTGCGGGCTGGGGGGGCTGCCTGGAAGCAGCTGCAGCATCCTGGTGGTAATGAAATCCATCGGGAAAAGCAGCCCCTGAGCAGCAGGAGCGGCGTTTGGGAGCCAGACTTTGCCTGAAGGGAAGTGACTCAACGTCTTGGAAGGAGTTGGGGGCGGTGGGGGGAGCAGAGGACAGCGGCTGACCCAGGGTGGGGACAGCGCAGCGAGGGGGGCTGGCTGCCACCTGCCTCCCCTCGGGCTCCCGGCTGGAGCAGCATCCCCGCGGAGCGCTCTGAGCTCCGTTATCCCTCCGTGGGACGGTGAGCTCCGGCCCGGGGGGCGGCACAGGAAAGGAGGCCCCTCGGGAAGCAGCTTGTTGCTTCCTCACGCTGGGTTGTGATCCAGGCCAGCGTTCCCAGCTCCCGGCGTCACACCCTCTCCCAGCTGTTGCTCGCCGAGCATCGCGCTGCCAAGAAAACCTTGGTGATGGATGCAACTCCCTCCCCTCTCCCTTAAAACCGGCGGGGAGCGGCACCGTGCCTGTGTCTGTCCCGGCACGCCGGGATCCGCCTGGGAATGGGATCCCGCTGGCACCCAGGGCACCCCGAGCTCGTCCTGCCCGGCGCGGAGCAGCGGGACAGCGTTGGCACCGCACGAGGTATCGGGAGAGGTCACTTGGTGGGGACACTGGGGGAGCAGAAGGGACAGCAGGTGGTGGCAGAGCCATGGGGCAGATCCAGCCTGTGCCACTCCCCAGCCGGGTCCGTGTTTCTCGTGGTTTTTACAATTTTGGGCTGCATTTCCCACTGCCCCGGGGCACCTCCTCTGCACCTGGGGACTGCCAGAGGTGCCACAAGCATGGAACATCCCGGAGCTGCCACCCCATCCCGGGGGTCCTGGGAGAGAGGGACCCCGGGGAGCCGGTCACGAGTCCTCAGCCTGGTTCCACAGGAGGATTGGCACATCCCTGCCCGGTTCACACTTCAGGGCTTTCTGGGGCTTCTCCTTTCCCCGAACCGGCACATCAGCATTTTTTCAGCCCTGATTCAGCTCGGGGTGTTGCGACACAGAGTTGTGCAAAGCTGGCAGTGCCTCCGATTCCTCTTTTTCGGCTCTCGCGGGAGCTGCTCCGCGTGGGACGGGGTCAATGTCCCCACCTCACAGGACACGGTGGCCTCGAGCTCCCTCCCACCTGCCACCACTCCCTGCTGGCATCACCCCCTGTCCCTGGTCACACTTGGGTGGTGCTTTTCCAGCTCTGAGGGAACTGGGATTTGTCCCTGGAAAACTGGTGGATCCTGATGTCGGAGGGCAGGTGGGGACTCTGGTGATGCTCTTTCACAGCACGGTGCAGCTTTTGCTCCAGGTGTTTTGCATCTCCCTCTGGATGAGCTCTCCTGGCTCAGGGCAGGGATTTTTGTCCATCCATGCTCAGCTTGTGCTGGATCACTGGCTGCCACTGGCAATTTCCAACTCCTGGCAGGCACAGCGTTGAGGTCAGGATGGTTGGGGACAGCTCTTGGCTGGTGACCCTCTCTTTGAGGGTACAAACCAGGCCAGGCTGATTTCCTCACTGGGAATGCACTGTGGCATGGGCAGGACCTGATGAGCAGCTTCTCTTCTTCCCTGCACCCCTGGAATGGCTTTGGGTTCCCCCTCTCCTGTGTGTGAGGCCAGGAGCATCCCAGGAGCAGGGCCTGGATTTGGGGTGCCTGGGGAGCAGGGATGAGGGGCAGCACAGGTGGAGGAGCCCGAGGGGACCCTTTGGCTCTGCTCACAATGAGGGACACCCAAACCCTTCCCAAAGGCTCCCAGGAGATTCCCAAGCCACTGTGGGCAGCACAGGAGCCGTGGTGGATGGGGCATGTCACTGGTGCCACATCCCCTTCTGTGTCCGGCTAAACTCCGCAAGCTCAACATCCTCCCCCAGAGCTTCCCCTTGCAGCTCTGCTGAGGCCAGCAGCTGGTTTATTCCACGGGCTGCATTTATTTTCCTCATCCTCCCATCCCATGTGCTTCTCCTCGGGATGAGAAAGCTCGGCAATATCCGTGTCAGCTCCAGCTGGATGCCAAAGCCACAAGCCCAGGGTCGTTCCCATGCCAGCCCTAACAGGGCTGGAGGAGAAGCAGAGATGTCTAATGCAGCCTCTAAATGCTGAAAATTCCTTGGGGATTTATCCAGCTCAGGTAAACACCACTGGATTGATATCTATTTGTTAATTTTTTTTTTTTTTTTTTTTTTTTAGGGATTTAGGAGGAAGGGTTTGCAACCAGTTGAGGTTTTTTCCTCCCCTGTTGTTATACAGTGGTTTTGGGATCCCCACTCTCCTTCACCCCAAACCCCCTAATTTTCCCAAAACTCCCAACCTCTTTCGGAGCTGGGCTTTGCAGCCTGCGGGGTGGGAAAACAGCGCAGAAGGGAGAGGAGCTGGCAATGAATTTGGGGGGGTTGATGCCCTGACAGTGTGGCAGTGTCCCCCGGCTGGGGACAGGGAGAACAGGGTGGCTTTTCTTTGCCGTGCTGATCAGCATTCAGCTGGGGACACAGAGCACAGCTGGGAGGATGCTCCCGCGGATCCGGGGTGACTTCCTCGCTCGGGGGGGGGGCTGAGTCTGCTGTCCCCAGCCATGCCACATCCCCTGCGGGGTCACGTCCCTCCCGCAGCCCTGTTTCTGTTTGCTCGGGTTTCTTTCCCTTTGTACGCCCCAAATCTGGAGCGATGTCCCCAAGGTTTTGTCCCCTGACAAAGCCCAAGCCAAGGTTAGGGACAGCATCACTGCACTGCTGGGATGTAGCAGGCAGGATGCTCAGAAAAAGTGAGGGGTTTTTTTTTCTTTTTATTGCCTGAAAAGTGCCAGGAGAAAACCTTGGATTATTAGAAGAGAGTAGAGGAGATGAAAGAACTTTCATTATCTTGGAAGCCAAGTCATTTTAGGCAGCTCAGAAGTACAAACTGCCCTTTTTCAAGGAAATCTTTGCCTGTGTTGGTGCAAACGCCCAAAAATTTTCCCCTTTAATCCTCAAACCTTCCCAAGAACAGAACAGATGGAGCAAAAGGCCAGGATTTTACGAACGGGGTGGCTCTTTCAACACTCGGTGCCAGGGAAGGCCGAGTTCCTCTGCCGGAGTTTCACCCTGGGAGGGGCCTTTCATGACCCAAATTTTGAGGTTAAACCCCTTCTTCTGGCAGCATTGGGGCGCTTTCCCCATGGGGGTGACCCCACCATGTGACCTGGAGGATCTGTGGGATCCATCCCATCCTATCCCGACCCATCCCGCTCAGCCTGGCTGGCTCTGCCCAGATAAACACTGACTCATGTTTTTCTGTCCCACCCTGGGCACAGCAGCTTTTTTAAGGCTGCCTTTTCCAGCTATTCCCTTTTTCCTGCACTGTTCACACGGGTGTGGTGCAGCCTCAGCCTCAGGGATGCAGGGAGAGGCTGCCGGGTGTGGGGGTCCCGGATCCAGGATGGAGAACTGGGATGTGTCTGAGTGGATGCAGGTAGGGATTAAGCTTCCCACTGCTCTCTGTGCCTCAGTTTCCCCCTATAGCTGTGCCTCCTCGCTTTGTCCTGGGTGTCTCCAGGTGCTGGGGGAGGTTTGGGAGAATTTCCAGCCCGGATTCTTGCTGGCAGGAGCTCATTCTCAGCCTGCTGCTCCCATGGTATCCCACATCCCTGTGCCTTTCCCAGCCTGCTGGAGAGGGACAGAGGGGTCAGGGGTGGTGGCAGGGCTGGAGTCACAACCAGGAGCAGCTTTTGGGAAGGCTGGAGCTGTAAACTCCCTCTTGATGGGCTGGTGGTCGATTGACACTGAGGAATGGGGCTTCATCCCAGGTATCCCGGTGGGGAGTGGGATGCTGAGCAGCCTCATCCCTGTGGCATCTGTTTCCACGGCAATCACCTGCTAAAATAAAGGGGCTGGGTACCCAGAGCTGCTTTGCCATTTGGTGCCTTGCTCCCTGAGATTCCTGGCAGCTGGATCCCTGCAGGGATGTCCCTCCTGTGTACCCCTGGGCTGGAAACTCGTGGGTGCCGGGGGGATTGGTGGGGTGGCCTCGGGTGCCAGCTCGGAATGGGGTTTGCATCTGCCTTCCCTGGGGCATAGGATGCCATGGAATTCTTAGGGAAATTCTTAGGGAATTATTAGGGATACAGCCCGCAGGGTGGGACTCAGCCAGAGCTGTGAACCCCCACGGAACAGGGACCAG
Source organism: Pyrgilauda ruficollis (assembly GCF_017590135.1). Lineage (NCBI taxonomy): Eukaryota > Metazoa > Chordata > Aves > Passeriformes > Passeridae > Pyrgilauda > Pyrgilauda ruficollis. The sequence goes on from NW_024531043.1 coordinate 9,950,144, forward strand.
CACCTGCCACATGTCCCCAGGGACATGCCTGCCCTCCAGGGACATCCAGGATTGTGGCAGGGCTCGGTGGGGTCTGGTGCCAGCAGCTCCAGAGGGACGTGGAGGTCCCGTTTTACCCCGAGCCCTTCCCAAAGCTGAGCTCCAAACATCTGCCTGCCATTCATCCCCCTCTCCCGGGAAGCTGTGCCGGAGCTGCCCGCGCCTCCCACGCCCGGAGGAAGCGGGATGGGGTTTGGGGTGCGCTGGGAGCTCGGGAACGGCCGATGGGAAGAGGAGAGGGAAGTGCTCCAAGGAAGGAAAGGCAGAGCAGCTGCCGGGGAGGAGGCGGCAGCAGGGCGGGCGCGGACCCGGCTGTTCCCCGGGGGATTTGTTTGTCCCGTGCCGGGGACAAGAATTTTCTAGAAGGGACAAGCACCGACCCCAGGGCTCCCCAAATTTCCCCAGCCCTGGCAGGTCCCAGCCCGGATCCATTTCATGATGTACATCAAAGCGTGATGCACTTTGACAGCTCAGGCAGGGTCTGATGTACTCAAAAGCTGCTCTGCTGGTTTGATTTAATTTAATTTGATTTGATTCGATTAGGTTCTATCAGTTCTCCTCAACCTGTCCCACTAAAAGCCTGGCCGGCGGGCAGGAGGCGGTGCTGGCAGCCTGCCCATCCCTATAAACTCCGGGAGCAGGGCTCTGGCACCGCCCTGCCCGCCGGGATCCGCTGCCAGCCGAGGCCCCGAGCATCCCCTGCCCTCCCCGTGTCCCCGGGACGCGGATCCCGCCGCCTTTCCCCGCTCACATCCGTCCCCCGCCCGTCTGCCTTGGCCGGGGCAGAGCTTTTTCGCCCAGAAAAGCTGGATTTGAACATTTTCTGCTGTTCTCTCGGTTTCCTGTTGCCTTCCCAAGAACAACATCCCTGACCTCATCCTCCCCCGGTATGTGCCGGGATGCTGCCGGTGCTCGAGCCGCCCGTCGGGAATCCCACCCGGCCTTCCCTGGGTACCAAGACAAACACAGCTGCGGGAATGACGGAGAAAAGGCTATTTTGGGTAAACCCTCTGCTCGTTTTTGTTGAGGTAGGAGGACAAAGATTAATAGATTGAAGGGAGAACAGTGGTTTTGGCTTGAGCAGGGAATTTTCAGCCCAGAGAGGAGCAATGAAACACTCTTAGTATTATGTGGCTTTTTTATTTATTTTTTTTTTCCTCTCACAGACTTCAGAGTTTTTTTTGCTGTGAGAAATGAGGAGGTTTCATGCAGCTGCTCCTGAGACTTTCCATTTTTGAGAGAATTTTGGAGAGGCAGGTGGGAGTTTGCTGGATGATTTTCCTGCAGGACTGGGCTCCTGGTGCCCATCCTGCCCATCTGGAATGTTCATGGTGGGATTGGCCTGCTGCTCCTGTGGAGTTTGGGATTGCTCCTCATGAGCCCTGCAAACAAACCCATCCTCTGCCAAATCCCACAGGGAAGCAGAGTCCTGGTGTTCCTGTTGCTCTCTGCCATCCTCATCCCAGCTGGGAACAGAGACCAATCCCTGCAGAGCAAAATTAACAGAGAATTCAGATAAATAATCCAATAAAATGAGCTTTGGGATGAGCTGAAAGTCATCAGGTCCAGCAATTAAAAATGATACTAAAGGGAGGATTTTACATTAAAAACATGGGAGTGGACCCAGTGGGAAGAGGAGTGGGAATTTCTCCTGTCCCTCTGGAGCAGGGGCTGAATGTGGGGTAAGAGTGAGGGGTGGGAGTGTCTCACTTGCCCCATGGATGGCACCACAGTGGAAAAGGTGGCTGTGGAGCAGGTCCAGGGAGCTTTGGGGTTCTCTGGATGATGGGATGGGATATGATGCAATGGGGTGTGGTGCGATGGGAGGCAATGAAGTGGGGTGGGATATGAGGCAATGGGGTGGGCTGGGATGGACATGGGGTTCTGGGCTCCCCCACCTTTCTGGAGCTCTGCCTTTGGGAAGGGGATGACCTGAAATCCCTGTTCCATAAAGCAACCCTCATTAATCAACATTAACATCTCTGGGAGAGTCAGTTCTGCTGATTCTGTTCCTTCCACCGGATCATCGACTTTAATTCATCTCTTTGGCCATCGAGGTTTTCCTGGGACAAGGCTCCTGCTCCAGCTCATTCCCAAACTTTGCACTCAACCCTCATTTGTTCTGGCTGCTTATCGTCCCCCGGAGCTCGGCCAGGGGGAGGTGACAGGGTGGGATTTCACCCCCGGCCGGGGACTCTGCAGCAGCAATGGCAGGAAGGAACAGCAGGAAAAGCCCAGGGAGAAACAATAGCTTCCAACACAAACACCATGGGAATTTCAAAGCAGGGCTGGCGGGAAGGTTAAGCTCAGGGACCTTTGGGGTGAAACTCCTCGGGAACAGGGAGGGTCCTTGGGCGTCCCCACGTCCCTCCTGTGAGGACACGTCCGGGTGGGATGCTCTGTGCTTCTCAGACAGGCTTTGGGGGATTTTGGTTTTAAATCCCCTGAGCCATTTAGGGGGTTTTGTATCCTGGATTCTCACAGGGGAGAGGTTGAACCCCCTCAATCCAGGCTTTGGAGCCTGGAGTCTGACAATGGCAGGTGATGCTGCTGATTCACCACAATTAACATATTTAAACATACAGGGCATCAACTGAATCGGGAAAACAACCCTGTGAGAACGCAGGATATAAAATAGATCGTGCAGACAACGTGGGCCTCATTTATACCTTGAATTAATTATTATCTAATTATTAGTAACCTGTGGTTGGTTGTTCGGTTCTTTGTGTGCACCTGAGGCTGCTGCTCGTGTTTGGTCCTTGCTCAGAGGGTACAGGCTGGGATTTCTGTCCTGGCTTATCCCAAAAGCTGCTGGGATCAAGGCAGGACCCCGTCTTCCCCAGTCCCTCGAGGGAGGCTGCACAGGGTTAATTGTTGCCACACCCTGATTGGGTTTCCTCCCCTAACCCCACATCCGGGGGTGAGTGGCCTTTCTTTGATCCTGGCTTTAATGTTACAGCTCATGCCTTAGGCCGGTGTGGAGGGAGCTGCAGTTGTGCCCTGGGACACTGAACTGTCACCTGTCCCCATCCCGACAAAGAGGAGAGAGGTGAGAGGGTGCCTGGTGTCAGTGGGGTGTGTGGGGAGCTTCCCTTTGGGCTTTCAGTCCACTTCAGTACAAAAAAAAAAAAAAAAAAAAAAAAAAAAAGAGAGAAGCCATAATATGTTTCAGATTGGAAAGTCAGAGCTGTTGATGAGCTGTTAATGAGCATTATCCCGGTTTTCCCTCTGGAAGTAGGCGGGTAAGCAACGTTTTCTGCAGGATGAGGCTGCAGCCACATCCTGGTGGAGCTGAGGGACTGAATCACGTCCTGATGCCTCATGGATGGGGGTGGAAATCAGGGAGGAGCTGTGGGAGCATCTTGTTCAGGACCGGTGCGTTCCGTGGGATCCCCCATTCCTGCGTGTTTGTCCCTTCTCTCCCTGTCCCCAATTCCCACACGTGCTGGGGGCCGTTGTCCCTCCTGCTCTCCTCACTGCGATTAACACCAAGTGTTTGCTCAGCAGGGGAAGATCCCTGGCCGCAGACCCCAGCATCCCAGCTCCCCGGGATCACACGGATCAGCTGCCGTTCCCAGGGAGGATGGCGCTTCCCAACCTCTCCGATTACCTGGACGGCCTCAATAACAACTACAGCGACTACGCCGACTACACCTACGAGGACAGCGGCAGCGTGTGGGCAGACCCGGCCCACGACCCCAAGGACATCACCAGGATCCTGTCTGTCATCATCTACAGCGTGTCCTGCGTGCTGGGCATCCTGGGCAACGGCCTCGTTATCGCCATCATCACCCTGAAGATGAAGAAGTCGGTCAACGCGGTCTGGTTTCTCAACCTGGCCGTGGCCGACTTCCTCTTCAACATCTTCCTGCCCATCAACATCGCCTACACGGCCATGAGCTACCACTGGATCTTCGGCACGGTCATGTGCAAGCTGAACTCCTTCCTCCTCATCCTCAACATGTACACCAGCGTCCTGCTGCTCACCACCATCAGCTTCGACCGCTACGTGTCCGTGGTGTTCCCGGTGTGGTCGCAGAACCACCGCTCCACCAACCTGGCCTACGGGGTTTGTGTGATCATCTGGACCGTGGGCATCGTCATGAGCTGCCCCTCGCTCGTCTTCCGGGACACGGCGCAGACCCGAAACTCTGTGATTTGTTTCAGCAACTTCTCCCTCTCCAGTAATAAATCCTACGAAGGGCTGGCTCTGATGAGGCACCGCACCGTGAACATCACCAGGTTCCTGGCCGGGTACATCCTCCCCATCACCATCATCACCTTCTGCTACGTCGCCATCGTCTTCAACCTGCGCCGCAACCGCCTGGCAAAGTCCAAGAAGCCCTTCAAGATCATTGTCACCATCATTGTCACCTTCTTCCTCTGTTGGAGTCCCTACCACCTGCTGAACCTGCTGGAGACGGTGCCCGACACAGTGCCCTGGTCTGTGTTTGAGATCTTCATCCCACTCACCACGGCTCTGGCAGCCTCCAACAGCTGCATGAACCCCGTCCTCTACGTCTTCATGGGCCAGGACTTCAAGAAGTTCAAGGTGACCCTCCTTTCCAGGCTGGTGAACGCCCTCAGCGAGGAGACAGGACACTCCAGCATCGTGCACAGGAGCTTCTCCAAGGTCTCCTCCATGACTGAGAAGGAGACAACAGTTGTCTAAACCCAGCCTGCAGGAGGGACAGAATCCCCTGGTGTTGGCGCTGTGATGGTGACCAGCCCTGGTGTGGTCAAGCATTGTCCAGCACTGTCCTACAGCCCATTTTTGACTGGTGTTGCTGCCTGGGGGCTGGCAGGGGATGGAGACCCCCAAGGTATGGAGAAGACACCACCACCCTTAATCTTGGGTGGGATTGCAAAAATCCTTGTGCCAAACTAAGAATACATTTTTGGGCATTGGCTGACCCAGGAAGGGCTTTCCTGGAGTTTCCAGAGACACTGTGGTGGGGTGCAGGATATCAGGAAGGCATCTCCTGTGCCATGGCCAAATTGGTGGCACTCCTCTGTCCCATGTCTGTGTGTGGCTCCCCATGGTAATTCCTGAGGTATTTTGGTACCAGAACAAGGTGTTTGTGACTTTTTTTGGGAAGTGTCCTTAGGAGGGGTTGGAATATCCCGCCTCAGAGAACTGGGAAGTCTCAAATGTCTTCTAAGTGATCCAGACCCAGGGCCACCTTGTCCCCACCAGTGTGGGGACTGGGCTCACACACAGGGTTGCCAGCATGGAAAACTGGGAGAAGAAAGAGGGAAAGGTCAATTTGAAATGTCTTTTTAGCCCTTCTTTTGATGGGCACATTCCACACGGTACATCCTGCAGAACAATTGGATGTCTGGGGCTAGGAACAGGCCCATGAGCTTCTGGGGAGGACCTGCTGTCCTCTCTTGCATCCAGGGGAGCCTGGCTCTGTTGCCAGCTGTTCCCTGCTGGGATCAGTTGATTCTACAGGATGATTTTGTCTCTCCTGTCTTGGGACACTCTGGGAATCTCCAGGGAGACTCTGCTGCCACACATTGATCTCTGCAGCGAAGGAGGGGCCAAGCCACCACCTCCATCCAATTTCACACCCAGTTAATTTTGGAGCTCCTTCTCCATTAGGGCTCCTTCCCATGACCCTGGTGTCACCCTCATTTATGTGTCACTCCCTGGAGCTGGCTTTGGGCAGCCCTCAGTGGCCCTGGGGACATTTCAAGTGGCCCCTTGGGGAGCTTTCTGCAAGTTTTGGCCATTGAGAATCTGCTCCCAGGTGCCCACAGAAGCTGAAATATTTATTTATAGCTTTCCTTGGAAATCAGAAAATGGAAAATAAAATGGAGAGACATTTCCCGGGAAAAGGCAGGGAGCTATTTCCAGGCAGAAGATCTTGCCAGCTGCAGGTACAAGTAAAGCCCTGATAACTGAGCTGCAGGAACGTCGTGGATCAGAGCGGGTGCTGCGGCAGGAACAGGATTTCAGGATTTCGGGATTTCAGAACTTTGGGATTTCGGGATTTCAGGATTTCAGAGGAATTATCTGGGGTCCGCCCCAGCACTGCCTTGCTGCTCCACCTCGATCTGCATCACCTCCTCCATGTGATGGGACACTCAGCACCTGGATTGTCTCCGTGTCTCCTGGGGTTGGGATCCACCCACTTCCCTAGGGAACGCTGTCACACATCCCTGCACCACACCACGTCCCATGGCCAAGCCCAGGGCTACTCCCAGCCCTGATCCACAGAGATTTTTTCCTCCAAAACCCGTGCTGGATCCATACCCATGGAAGATGCAGTGCCTGAGGAGGCTGCAGGGCCTCTCTGGTGGTGGGAGGAGGCTCCTCTTGCTCATTTTCCCCAGTATTTAATTAATATTGCTGGAAGGTTGCCAGGATCCTGTTAGGAGTGGGATAGGACAGATGGGATGGACGGGACAGATGGACACACAGGGACACACAGAACTTGCAGAGGATCTGTTTAGGGAGCAGTGGGAATGGGATGTACCCAGAGCCAGCAGCCCCTGGGGCTTGTGGGCTCAGGGTTTGGAGAAGGCTTGGATGTGGGAATGAACCTCAAGGACTGGATGCCATCCCATGGCCCCTCAGGTTGTTGCTGGGATGTTCATAATGGATTTAGGATGCTCCTCACTAATTCTGGTGTCTGTTTTTTCCAAGCCCATCTGTTATTACTCCAAACAGCTTTCCAAAAAAAAAAAAAAAAGAAAGCAGTGCCTTGGTACTTACCCTGGGGTTAAACCATCCCTGTAATGGCAGCTTGGCAATCCCGAGTTTAAAAAAAAAAAAAAAAAAGCAGTGCCTTGGTACTTACCCTGAGGTTAAACCATCCCTGTAATGGCAGCTTGGCAATCCCGAGTTTCCCAAATATTTGGGTGCATCTTTGTAGCTGTTTGCTTATTTAATAAAACCTCTGTTTTCCTGACAAATACCTCAAAGCGTGGAGTGGGAAGGATCCCAGGGATTTTCACTGAGCAGTCCCTTCCCTGTGTGTATTCCTGAGCCCTGGTGTCCAATTTGGGATTGTGGAAAGAGCTCAGGAGCAGAGGGATGGGGCTTGGATGATCCAAGTGCTCCAGACACCAGCGCTGCTGCTCTGTCCCCTCCCGTTCCTGATTCTCCTCATCCTGCCAGGGTTTGGGATGAGGATGGGGAAAGGAAGAGAAAAATCCACTGAGTTTTTCCTGCTGGACCCTGTTAGCTTTGAATTAAGCTCCCCAAGGAATATCAGTGATTTCTGTTCCCGTCACCCGCTGAGACAGGCAGCAAACAGCTCACCCAGGCAGCATTTAAAAAGCACATTTTTATATGCCTATAAAATAGAAACAGGGGAAAAAAAAAACATTCCTCAGAAAACTTCAGCCTCCTCAGCCAGGTTTTTCTTCCCTTTTTGGCAGAGTGGCAGAGAAATGCAGCTCAGTGTTGCCCCAATTGCTCTGATATTCCCGAAATACTGCAGGAGCTGCAGCTCGGGAATCTCCCAGGGTGCTGAGGATGGATCCTGTCAGCATTCCTTGGTTTTTTTGCAGTGCTGGATATTTTGTTCGTGGAGGGGAGGGGGCTGCACTCCCCCAGAGTGTTGGGAAGCTCCAATATATTAAATCAAGGATCCTTGGGTGCATCCAGGCGACCCCAATCCCACCCCTGCCCTGCTCAGCTGGAGACATCCTTGGCTGTTAATTAACAAAGTCCTCTTGATTAACGGCAGCAGGAGGTTAATGACCACGGGCAGCTCCAGGGGAACGTGCACAAACTGGAATTAACATCCAGGGAAATGGCTGGGTGGGAGCTGCAGCTCCAGGGCTGGTGGTGCTGGGATCTGCAGCCCCTTTTGGGGCAGAAATTGGTGAAATTGGGATGCACCTGGGTTCAGCACCCCAGAGCCAAGGGGTGAGTGGGATGCAGAGCCACCACCATCCCCATCAAACCTGGAATTAGGGCAGTTGTGGGGATTTTAGGGTCAATCAAAGCTTGTGGCAAAGAACAGCAGGTTTTGGAGCTGGAGCACAAACCCCCCACCCCAGAACCCCCATTCCCAGCCTTGGAGCACCAACTCCTGCTGCTTCCCTGGATTTACCCCCCACCCCAAGCCCAAGGCTGGGTCTCATTTCCAGGGAGAAATTACTCTGGAATACAGCAAATCCTGCTCCTGTGGAATGTGTTACCATCCTCAATGACAGCTCTTTTTCACTTGGCTGTCACGGCCCTAAAATAAAGCCGTGTTCTCCCTCTCCCATAAATCAGTGCCTTTATTCTGAATTGGAATGAAATTTAAAATTAAGGGGAAAAAAAAAAAAAGGACTGAAATGTGTTTCCCTCTCCCTTTGCTCAGAGCCAGGTTTAAATTATCCCTGCTGTGTTCAGGCACGTTGTCAGCTGTAAATTTTAGGGGAAATACCCAAGCTGATACATAAACCTGTTGGTTTTGTCAGGGATGGAGATGGCTGCTCTCAGATTTATGGCCCATCTCCCCATTCTGGGGTTTTTATGGAAGTTCTGCTGCTGAGAGGGGGGAATTTCCCTTTATTTTTAAACACAGCTTCATGGGATTTAATTTGGGAAGAAGGGGAACTCCTTCTCTCTGAGCCCCGCAGCATTGTTTGCATCACTGGGGACATTGCCCAGAATTTCCTGAATCCTCCCCAAAGGAGCATCCACTCCCTTTGCCAGGAAGGAATCTGAGACCCTAGCCACACCTGGCATCACCTACGGCATCACAGCGTCCAGGGAGCAAAAAACGCACCCGGAATTGGGGGAAATGCGGGAGTTTTTGGTGCAGACGCCGTTGCCTCGGCAACAGCTGAGAAACCCCTGCAGCCCTGGAGGGAGGAATGCTGCAGCAGGACCGGGAGGCAGGAAAACGCTCCCGGGGATGCGAAATTGCCAAAAATAGATGATTTTTCCTGCAGGAATCCAGGGAGGAGGAGGAAGGGGGGTCACGGTCCCTCCAGCCCCACAGCAGGGCAGGGCAGGGCAGGGCTGTGCCCAGCCAGGGATGCTCAGGCTGAGTCAAGCGGAAAGATTCCCAGCTTTTCAAATCCTCATGGAAAGAAAGGCTGAGTGCTGCCTCCCCCAGGCAGCCGGGCGGGCTGTTAAATGTCAGGAGCTTTTCCCAGGAAAATGATGAGGGAAGGGTGGTTGGCTCCTTTTTCCAGGGGGAATAGGGATTTCATCCTTACGTGCCGGTTCCACGTGGTTAAAATACAGCCCAGCGTTTAATAAATAAATAAAAAATCAGAGTGTGTGCTCTGGGAGGGAGGAAGCCACTCCTGCATCAGTGGGATGTGGGGAAGGGGGATCCCAGAATCCAGAGGTGCAGCCAGATGTGCAGCACGCCCTGACATGGTCATAATATCTATAATATCTTCCAGCTGCTCACTTTCGGTGCAATTCAAATTTAGGGGGGAAAAAAAAAAAAAGAAAAAAAAAGCAATTGTGGCGTAATGAAAGCAGGGGAAAAAAAATAAAATAAAAGGATGTAAATTGGTACTGCTGGAGTCTGGGGATATTCCCAGGCTTTTTTGTGGGAAGGGGTTTGTGGAGGTGCAGATGTGGAGTCCCCCCTCCCTCGTCCCAAGCTGCAGCCCAGGCTCCGAGCGCCGCACGCGATGCCATCCCTTAATTGTTTTATCTGGGCGATTAATTGGCTTTGAGGGGTTAATTACTTCCGAGGGGCGGGAGGGAGCGCTGCCCCTCCGGCGGCCGGGGCCTGTCAGAACAAATCAAGGCCGAGGTGAGGCATCATCCCTGCTTAAAAAAAAAAAATAAAATAGGAATTTCACCAACTCCAGATTAGAAATAAGGGATAAATTGCACCCAGCTATCACTCTGGTGCTGAGGAAGGTCAGGAATAAATCCTGCAGTGAATCTCCCCATGCATCCCATTAAATCTGTCTGTAAGGACACTCTCAAGGTACTGAAGCTCCCAAAAAGGAGCAGCTTTGGTTGTCAACACAGAAATGACATTAATGGGATTTAAATACCTGTTAAGGGGTTTAAATGCAGAAGTGGATTAATGGGATTAAAGGGGAGAGGAGCTGTTCTCCCTCTGCTCCCACAGCCCTGGTCTGGGATGGTGGGGGGTGCTCAGGTGGCCCCACAAACACACGGGGAGGCAGAGCAGCAACAAAACCTCTCCTTTAATTGCTGGGGTACCCTGAGGGTTTGTTCTGATGTGATAACTCCGGGGCTGCCATGAGCAAAGGAGTGTGGGCTCAGCTCCAATCCCGCTGCCATGAATGCCAAAAATACCTCCAGCTGTTTGTCAAGGGAAGAATTAGAGTTAAAGAGTTAAAAAAGAGTTAAAAGGGGTTAAAGAGTTAAAAATGGGGCAGCTGCTCCCTCTGAACCAATCCCCCACCTTCTTCAAAGAAAGAAGAAGCGGGAGCCCCCCATCCCAGCTCTGCTCCACACACACGTTAGAAAAATAGATTTTTATTGAAATTCTCCTTTTTTTCTCCAGGGAGTTTTCTTCTCTCTTGGAATAGAGACCAAGTGTGGTCTCTGGATTTGACCTGTGCCTGCATTTCTGTCAGGATCAAGAATTAAAAGCCAACTGGTGAATCTCTAACTCTAGAAAAGGCTGCGTACAATATATGGCTTTTGCACCTACATCCAAGGGGTTTTGCGGGTTGGGAGCCTTGGGGAGCTCGTTTGGGACAAAGCCAGGATGGGGAGGGTGGCATGGGATGAGGGGACAGCCAGGGACCACATGCAGCTGTGCACAAAGCCAGCCCGGAAATCGGCACATTCCCGGTGTGTGGGATCCTTTGGTTTGGCTTTGGGGCACCCCAAAGCTCAGCCCCAGGGTGTGCTCCCCACGGGGGTTGGGTTGCAGTGTGGACCCTGCTCCTGGCCCCCCAAAAATGCTCCTGAGGGGATGTTCTGGCTCATGGGCTCTGAAACGAGGCCTGGATGAGCTCGTGGGTCCCAGCAGATCCTCTGTCCAGGGAAAATGTCCCCCTCTGGAGCTGCATCCACAGGGAAGAGGAGCTTCCACTGTAGCCACACTGGTGGGGGTCATGGGCCCCCCCAGAGGCTGGAGCAGCAATTTTTCCTGGTGCTGTGGATGGGGAATTCCAGAGAATTCTCAGGGAGCCACAGGATGGCTCAAGGGGCCACAGCCACCAGGTTTGGGGACATTGCACAGCACGGCCTTGCCATCCCATAACCTCAGGCAGGATCCACGGGGGCATCGCCCACACAGTGCCACGCCCGTGGTCCATCCTCCCTTGGGAAGGCTGAAGATTCCATCAAGCACAAGTGGAATCCTTGCAGGGCTGGGATTTTGGGGACACCCACCCCAGGGAGCTCAGCTCCATGTACATCAGGCACGGCCTGAGCAGCTCGATGTCCCCAGGAGAGCCTGAGGGGACACAGACATCCCACTGCACTTCCCAGGAAGGCTGGGGCAGCCAGAACAGGAGCAGGGACCCCGGGGGAGCAGGGAAGGCACCCTTGTCCCCAGGTTGGCCATCAAAAAGCTCAGCGGCGGCTGGGGACCTGTGGTGGCTCATGCAGGGAGTGACCAACAGCTACAGCAGCACATGGAGGGTTAAAAGAGGAGCCACCCACTGGGTGGAATTAAGCAGAATCTGGGAGGACCGAGCCACCCTCGGCCACAATCCCCCCGCTGCGGTCACCATCATCTGGGGTAATAATCCTCAGGGACCCCCGAGAGGTTGCGGAGCTTCAGGGCCGCGTCCACGGTTCGGATGTAGCCGCTGATCACCTTCCTCATCTCGGCCGTGTAGGGGTCGTACTCCAGCTTCCTCAGCCCCGAGCGCTTGAAGTTGCCGTCCTTCTGTCCCTCCACGCACAGCAGCCTGTCCTCGCAGGCCGTGACGCCCAGCAGGGCCACCATCCTCTGCAGCTGCGCGAACAGGTCGCGTTTGAGGTCCTCGAAGTGCACCACCAGCACCTTCTTGCCGTAGCGCAGCCAGTCCAGCGTGTGGGTCGCCCACCACGGAGCGTAGTTGGCCACAAACTCTGGCCACTCTGGGGGGGAAAAAAAGGGGACAGAGGATGCGTGTTGGAATTTCACCCAGTTAGAGGAAACTACGCGGGTTCGTGAAGAAGAAGGTGCAAAAAAAACCATCTAACTCACACACAAAATTCTCCATCTTGGCTAAATGGACCATATACTAAACCATGTATTATATACTAAAACCCCAAAACTTATATTTGGGGTTTTAGTATATAATATATGGTTTAGTATATGGTCAATTTAACTTAGATTTGGGGTTTTAGTATATAATATATGGTTTAGTATATGGTCCATTTAGCCAAGATGGAGAATTGACTCCATCTTGGCTAAATGGATCTCCAGCACATTCCCTGTGTGTGGGATCCTTCGGTTTGGCTTTGGGGCACCCCAAAGCTCAGCCCCAGGGTTTGCTCCCCACGGGGGGTTGGGTTGCAGTGTGGACCCTGCTTCTAGTCTCCCAAACTGCTCCTGGCCCCCCAAAAATGCTCCTGAAGGGATGTTCTGGCTCGTGGGCTCTGAGATGGTATACCATATACTAAAACCCCAAATCTAAGTTTTTCACACACTTCTAGCCAACTACACACCCATAATACTGTCACTATAGGACACAAAAAACCACAACGCAGACTCAGCTGCTCAAGGTAAAAGGGGCAATTTGTTTTCTGACTCCAACATTTATAGATTTCCAAAAGGGACGGTGGATTGGAGGGTGAAAGCACCACCTCTCCAAGGACACTGGACAAGCCAACAGTCCATCAAATTTCTCCTCCTCCATAAAAGAACGCAAAACAATAAGTTGTTTACAGAGAGTGTGTGAGGCAGTTCGTTACAAGAATGTAAACATCAGAAGGCTTAGAAAATCTTAAAAAATCAGGGTGACAGCAATACCAGTGCTATTAATCAATTTTGGAAGCCTCTCCACGGCCTCAGGTCAAATGCAGTGTTCTCTTGCAGGTCTGTGTCTTTCAGCACAGAAAGTTTAAAATTCTCAGCATCCAGGGTTCCAACAGATGTGAGTGGATGTTCCCTGTGTCCTCTCCCATCCCTGCTGGAACATCTCAATTAACCTTCTGGCTAATTGATGCTGCCATTCAGATCAGGTGGTGAGAGGGCTGATGAGACACCGATAATCAGCCGCATCTCCCCTGGCAGTGCTGCATTAAAGCTCCAGGCATCTCCCTCTTCCTCGTGTCCTCCCCGCAAAACCAAGGCCTGATTAACAGCTGGACTGGGTTTAATTCCCTGAGGAATCGTTAACCACAGGATGTGTTCCATTAAACAGATCCAGGACAATTCACCTTGTGTAATCACAGCACATAAAACTTTGCTTTGGAGCCGCTCCAGGGATGCCGTAAAATTAATGCCACGGAACCAAACAGGGGCTTGGCCTCTGCGGGGCTGGGAATGGGCTGGGGGAAATGGGAAAACACCCCCTCAGCACTGGGGGTGAGGCTGCAGAGAGGGCCTGGGGATTTTTTTCCCAAATATGCCCCAAAATTATTTCCTGGGAGAAGAAAATAATTTGGAGAGCTGGGCTGCAGGGAAGGCCAAGAATGGGACCCTCATGCTTCGTGTTCAGGGGCCTCTCCAGCTGGGAATGGGGTCACCAGCCATGCAATGGAAAATCTCCATCTTTCCCAGCACTGGTTAATTAACCTGATGATTAACCCATTGGCTAATTATTCCACACATCCTCTGGAAAGAATTTTGTGATGTATTTGAAGTGCATCCAACCAAGACTGTGGTGGCATGGTCCCCTCTGGATCTCCCTCCCCTCAAAGACATGAGGCCTGGGACAAGCTGGGGAGGGGGTTGGGATTGGGAAGGCTCAGGAGGCTCCCTGTGATCCCTGGACAAGGATTGGGAAGGTTCAGGAGGCTCCCTGTGATCCCTGGACAAGGATTGGGAAGGCTCAGGAGGCTCCCTGTGGTGCTGGGATAACAATCCTGGCTCTATCCACAGATGGATGGGGGAAAAAAAATCAACCAAGAGGCTCCTGTGCCACACAGTGGGGACAGTGCCAGCCCAGGGACACAAGGCTGAGGAAGTGGGGGACACCACACCCACTGGTTTTTTGGGATGGGGAGAGCAGGGCTGGGCTGTGCCCAGCACTGTGAGCACATGGAGATAACGAAATCCAGGCACATCCCAGCCACAGCAGCCAAAGCTCCCCTTAAATAAACTCGGAATTAAGGGTAGCAGATGTTCAATCAAGCTAAACATTTTAACTCTTTCCAATGAAGTCAATCCCACAACAGCAATTTGGAAATTGCTGTAATTAAGCAGCCTGTGGCACACGCCTGCGCGTGGGAAAGGTGGTGGCTGGGGAGCAGCTGGACACATGGAAACAACACCTGGATACCGCAGGGATGGGCTGGGGACTGCCACCACTCCCTGTGGTCACACTGGGGACAGGACATGCCCATCCTTGCCTGGGCCTGCTGTCCTGTTCCAACCCTTCCCATCTTGTCCCACCCAACATGGGAACCCATGGCCATCCATGGTCACACCAAGAGATGGCCCCAAAGTGGTGGCACACTGGGACCCAGGACATTCCTCTGGCTGCCCTGGGTGATTCAAGACCCTGGCAAGCAGCTCAGAGACCTTGGCACGGAGTCAAAAACACCTGTGCCTTCGGTTTTAGTTCATGGAAAAAATTACCAACTTTGTTTGAAGACTTACAAGCCACAAGAGTTTGAGTAGAATGATAGTTAATTCATCATAGGGTGGAAAAGTAGAATTTTGGGGTTTTAGAATAGGGGTTCAGGAGGCAAGGTGGAGGAATCTGGGTGTGTCCTGTCCTTCTTCTCCTTGTCCTCCATCTTCTGCTGGTATGGTGGCACTTTTGGATTGGTTTAGAGTAGAGACAGACTTTCTAACATAGGTGATAGGTATTGGAAAATTATTATAAATAAAGTAGTTCTTAGTATAAAAAATTAACACCACCCCAAGGGCAGGCGCTGTGCCACAACCCGACCTGCAGGACAGATCTCAGCAGGTCAGGGAAAGAATGTAATAGATAAGAAAAAATAAAAAACCTTGAAAAGCAGAAACAACGAATCTCGACTTCTTCTTCAGTCGCGGGAAAAAAGAGACTTTTCTAACACCTCGGGGTCATCTCAACCACAGAAACCCGAGAACGGCACAGCCCAAAATTTCCCCCCATGGACACCCAACTCCAGCTCTGCTGGGCTGTCCCAACCAATTCCCAGCTCTCCCAGAGGATTCCCTGCCCTACCTTTGCCCTTCCAGTGGGCGTGGGCGGCGAAGCCGATGTGTCCCCCGTACTTGCGGTTGAACTCGGCCATCAGCGCCTTGTAGGGGTTGCGGATGAGCAGGATGGCCGAGTCGAAGGACTCGATCTCCTTCTGCCCACTCTCGTGGGTCTTGATGCAAATGGTCCTCCCACTCCTCCAGTGGTCCCGCTCGCCCTTGAATCCTGCCGGGACAGAGTTGGGATTAGTGGGAGTAATGGGGAGCTGGAAAGGGGCTCAGCCTGGGGAAAAGGAAGCTCGGGAGGACCTTGTGGCTCTGCACAGCTTCCTGATAGGAGGGGACAGCCAGGGGGAGTCGGGCTCTGCTCCCAGGGAAAACCAGACAGGATTGAAGGAATTGGCCTCAAGCTGTGCTGGGGAGGTTTAGATGGGATATAAGGGAAAACGTCTCCACACAAAAGGTGATCAATCCCTGGCACAGCTGCCCAGGGCAGTGATGGAGTTCCCATCCCTGGAGGGATTTAAAAGCCTTGTGGATGTGGCACTTGGCTACGTGGTGGCCTTGGTAGTGCTGGGGGAAGAGTAGGATTCAGTCTCAGAGGGCTTTTCAACCCAAAGGATCCCACGGTTCCATGAAAGGGAGCATCACAAGGATATCAGGTTGCAAAATCTAGTTGGATGATGAAAGCAGCTGGGCCGTGAAGGAGGATTTGCATCCCTCTCCCAGATGGAAATCATTTATTTTCCCATGTTATGAGTCTCATAAAATTGATGAGTGGGTGGCTCACAGGCACAGGGGCCCCTCAGGGTGACATCTCCCTGGCCACACTCAGCTCTTGTGCCTGTTCTTAGGGGTCAAGGGCAGATTTAATGGCTAAAACCTCCCTGAGCACAGCTGAAACTCTCCCAGTAATAAATAAATAAAGGGAAATCCTTGTGCCTGTGGGGCAGCGGATCAGCCCAAGGTGGGGGTGATGCCATGGGGGGTCCAGAGAGGGGACCCTGCACTGAGCATGGGGCTGAGCCAGCATCAACCCCAGCCCCTGGAATGCACCTGGAGTGCAGGATAAGCTGGAAGGAGCTGTATTCCATCAATTAGAGAGGTGTAATTGGCTCTCAGCAGTGGATAAATCTGCTGGTTGCCTGGATACCTCCTGGCCCCTGCGACAGGGAACGAACACGGAGCCCACGCTCGTGAGGCTCAGCAAAACCCAGCCAAGGCTTTTCCCACTGCTGCTCCCTTCCCTGGGATGCTGCTGCACCCTGGGGGCTGGGGCAGTGCTCCCTCACTGAGCATCTCCCTCCTGCAAGGCTGGATTTGGCAGGAATTGGGAAGGAATTGCTGCCTGTGGTGTCTGGAAAATGGGGATTTAGGGAATAGCCTGGGTACAGACCCCACCAACCACATGGCACAGATACAGATCCCAGCAGCTGAGGAGCAATGGAGAATTTCCTCTCAAAGCCACGAAAAGTGAAGGAATAACAGGAGAACCCTTCAAGGTCTCTAGATAAAATTGTTGTGAGTGGTTCTAAACTCGGGGAGCTGGGAATGGGGTGGGTTATTAGAACCAGAATCCCAAAATGCTTTGGGTTGGAGGGGATCTTACAGCTCATCTCATTCCAACACTCCTGGAAAAAGACACCTTCCACTATCCCAGATTGCTCCAAGCCCTGTCCAGCCTGGCCTTGGACACTCCCAGGGACAGAGCAGCCACAGCTTCTCTGGGCAACTCCTGCCAGGACCTCCCCCCCCTCCCAGGGAGGAATTCCCTCACCAGGACCCTCCATCCCAAACACCACGGAGCAGCAGCGCTCACACCCAGCACTGCTCCGCCCTTCCTGCAGCCCCTGGGACATCACCAGGACTGTCCCCAGAGGGGGTGGGACCCCAGCAGCGCCCTCCCCTCACCTTTGTTGTAGAGGGAGCCATCAAAGTAGTAGCTGCCGGTGTAGAAGCCGGTGGCCAACTCGATCAGGTGCCGGGCCCAGGTGTTCCCGGCTCCAGGAAAGCTGGCCAGGGCCACCAACTGCTTGGCACGGCTGGGCAGGAACCTCCTGTCCATGCAGCGGTTGTCTGCAGGGAGACACATCAGGAATGTGTCATGGAAACCTGCTTGTCCCACTAGGATGTCTGAGGAAATGCTGCCTCTCCCAGGAAAATGCTGGGGAAGGGCGAGGAGGTGGCTGGGCAGGGAAAGGTGCCCTGCCTAAGGCTTAGAGGGACATCCCAAAGGGTCCTGGATGCCTCAAAGGGTCCTAAACACCCAAAAAGTCCTAAGAGGATTTTTCCCAAGAGTTCTCTGTCATTCCCAGCTGTGTGTTAGGGAAGAGTGACTAACAGGGATTCCTGTGCCAAGAAACATTCCTGCTTTTTTGATGAATCAACGAGCAACGTTTCCAGCACAGCCCCAAACACCAAAGGATCATGACAAGTCTGACCCAAAACCACCTGAATCTGGGTCCTCACTTGCTCCCTTCAGTCCTTTCCTCTCCCAGGAACAGTTTTCCTTTCTGCCAGCGCTTCCCTGGCTCCCTGCTCTCTCAGGAATGTTCTGCCTGGTCACAGCCGTTTTCCACCCCACATTTTTCCCTGGAGCTTGTCCCCTCTGGATAGTAGACTCCCATGGGATCATGGAGAGGTGGGAGAAGCCCTGGGAAGGAGGAATCCTGCCAGAGGCAGAATCTGCAGCTGAGCCAGGCAGCAACCACATCTCACCAGGGGAGCGCTGATTTCCCAGGGGAATTAAAAACCTCTCGTTTTTAACGGGATCCTCACACTCCCAGCTGGCATTTTTTTGGGGGAAATGTGGGGAAAAGCTCACCCTGCACTTGTGTCTGGTAGACCAGCAGGAACTCGGCAGAGCCGCAGCTCTCGAACTCCTCGGCGGCGCATTTGTGCGCGCAGAGCTGCTCGTCCTCGCGCTCGTGCAGCGGGAACAGCGTGCTGGGAAAGCCGCAGCGGCACGTGGTGCCCGCCAGCGCTGCCAGCGGGAATTCCTGCAGGGATGGCCAGAGGGAACGGCGCTGGCACCACCCCCCAGCCGTGGCAGAGCCTTCGCCCCCGGCGCCCGGCCACGCCGGGCAGCGCGGGGTGGTTTGTAACATCCTTCCAGAGCATTCCAGCATCATTCCGGAACATTCCAGCATCCTTCCAATCCCAGCATCATTTCAGATCTTTGCCAGCATCCTTCCAAAGCATTCCAGCATCATTCCAGACAGTTTCCAACATCCTTCCAATCCCAGCATCATTCTAGACCATTCCAGCATCATTCCAGACCATTTCCAGCATCCTTCCAATTACAGCACCATTCCAGACCATTTCCAGAATCTTTCCAATCCCAGCATCATTCCAGACCATTTCCAGCATCATTCCAGAACATTCCAGCATCATCCCAGAACATTTCCAGCATCCTTCCAGTTCCAGCACAATTCTCAACATCCTTCTGATCCCAGCATAATTCTAGAACATTCCAGCATCATTCCAGAACATTTCCAGCATCCTTCTGATTCCAGCACCATTCCAGACCACCCCTACATCCTTCCAAGTCCAGCATCTTTACCCCTTATTTCCAGCATCCTTCCAGCCCATTTCCAGCATTCTTCCAGCCCATTCCATCCTTCTGATTCCAGCATCTTTCCAGACAATTCCAGTGTTGTTCTAGCCCATTCTATCCCATTCCACCATCCCTCCAGCCCTTTCCAGCATCCTTCCAATTCCAGCATCTTCTGCCTTATTTCCAGCATCCTTCAAATTTATATCAAGCATAATTCCAGACCATTCCCAGCATCCTTACAGCCCACCCCAGCATCCATCCTCCATCAGTTCCCACTGCCAACCTTTCCCCTCCCTGCTCGGAGGCACCGTGCTCCAGGATGAGACCCCTGGACGAGAGCAGGACCCCATGGTGTCTCCTTTTAATGTCCCTTCCAACCTAAACTCTAATTCTTGGATGCTCCTTCCCAAACTTTCCCAGGGCTGCTGCTGGCTCCACTCCCTCCTGTGGCAGGGACACAAATCCATTTATCCTGTTTTTGGAAACATGAAAATGATGTCCCTAAACTGGGTTCAGATCTGCCGGTGTGACTCTGATGATGATGGAAACAAAGATGAAGAAGAGAAGTTTATCCCAGTACCTTTTCTGTGCAGAAATCCACACATTTATCCACGGACATGTTGAGCATGAGCTGGCTGGCAGGCAGGGCGATGGAGACGTTTTCCGGCCGACGGAAGCAGCCCCGGAATATCGCGCTTCCATCTGGGGGAGAAGAGAGAGAGAGAGAGAGAGAGAGAGAGTGTGAGAGAGGCCCCAGTGACACTCCAAAAATGACACTGCTGCCACTCCGTGTGACACGGCATTCCCGACTGCTCCAGTGGCTCCTGGCCCCTCCAGCAGTGCAGCCACATGGATGACGCTCATCTGGCTGCTGACGAAGCAAAATCAGAGCAAAACCCCGGCAGCAAAGTCAGGGATATTTTATTTTCCTGGCTGTTTTTATCAGCTCCGTGATCCCAGGGATGGAGCAGGGGCAGAGCCAGGGAGGAGAGCAGGGCCAGTTTTGGTGAGGTCTGGAATCAAATCCTTGGTACCCTCAGCCCCTCGTGCATTCCTGGTTGTTGCCATCCCCTTTCCCATTCCTTGGATATGAGGAAAGGTGAGCAGGGAATGTGGGTAATTATAGAGCTCCCTAATTGGGAGCTAATGAGGCAGCACCCTCAGCTCTGCCTGGAATTCCCACACATCCTTCATCCTGCAGCACACACAGGAGACACTGATGGTCCTGTTTGGCCATGGGGAAAGAAATCTCCACCCAAAATTCCCTGAAGGAGGGAGTCCAGCAGGAGTCCTTGGGGCTCCTCATTCCACCCAACCCCAGCCACCAGCATTCCCCACAAGGAGATTCCTGATATTTAGGAACAAAACTGCCCCGGACTCAAGCACCACTCTCCAAGAACCTCCATGGAGCCATGACCCAGCTCGGGAATGCCAGGATCACCCCTCCAGCACCAAGAGAAATCCCCCCATCCCAGGGCTGAGCTGGGATCAGCCTCCAACTTACACCTGCGGGCGGATTCCTGGGCCAGCTCCAGGCGGTAGATGGAGAGCCGGTTGATCCCGCCGCAGGTGTTGCTCCGCTCTCCCTTGCATTCCATGTTGCACTCGGACTCGCTGGCGTTGGACGCCTGGATCTTGTGCCCGCAGTAGCACTCGGCCCCGAATTCCAGCCCCGCGTACAGGTACCCCCTGCCCAGGGGGAAACGGGATCTCAGCACATCCCCCGGCTCCAGGGGGTTTGGAAAGGAACATTCTTTCTTACGGCCAGTGCTGGGATCAGCAGTGCATCCCAGGGAATTTTTTTTTGGGTTAATAATCCTTGTAGGGCACTTCCAACTGAAAATATCCCATCCATTCCATTCCATTCCATTCCATTCCATTCCATTCCATTCCGTGGAGCATTCCTGCTTATGGCCAGTGCTGGGATCAGCAGTGCATCCCAGGGATTCGTTTTTGGGCTAATGCCCCTTGCAGGGCACTTCCAACTGAAAATATCAGTTTGGAAGGAGCATTCCTGCTTATGGCCAGTGCTGGGATCAGCAGTGCATGCCAGGGATTCATTTTTGGGCTAATACCCCTTGTAGGACACTTCCAACTGAAAATATCAGACCCTATCCTATCCTATCCTATCCTTTCCATTATTCCATCCCATTCTGCAATTCTTTCCTATCCTATCCTATCCTATCCTATCCTATCCTATCCTATCCTATCCTATCCTATCCTATCCTATCCTATCCTATCCTATCCTATCCTATCCTATCCTATCCTATCCTATCCTATCCTATCCTATCCTATCCTATCCTATCCTATCCTATCCTATCCTATCCTTACTCTTTTCTAGTCTGTTCTATCCTATTACTCCACTCCATTCCATTCCATCCTATCCTATCTCATTCTACCTCCTATCCTACCCTATTTTCCTATCACATCCTAATCCATCATATAATATCATATAATTTAATTCCATTTCATCCTATCCTATCCTATCCTATCCTATCCTATCCTATCCTATCGGAAAGGATTGATGGAGCCAGTGCACAGGGATTCGTGGAGATGTGGGAAAGGATTGATGGAGATGGTGTGCAGGAATTGAGAGGGATGGTGTGCAGGGATTCATGGAGATGGTGGGAAAGGATTGATGGAGATGGTGGGAAAGGATTGATGGAGATGGCGTGCAGGGATTGATGGAGCCGGTGTGCAGGGATTGATGGAGATGGTGGGAAAGGATTGATGGAGATGGTGGGAAAGGATTGATGGAGCCGGTGTGCAGGGATTGACAGAGTGTGTTGGGATCCATGGAGCCCCTGTCACCGTCCCTACCGCTCGGCGCAGTTGTCCTGGCAGCGGAACACCGTCATCTTCTTGTAGTCGAAGAAGGACATCCCGCGCAGGGTCCTCTGCCGGGTGTTGTCCTCGTAGCAGCCGATGTACCGGGCTGGGGACAGACAGGGGACAGGGTCACAACCCTCTGATCCCACCCCTCTTGGTTTTTCCTTAAATAGGGATGTGCAGCAGCATTCGCTGTTTGTTTTGGAAACTCTGGGTCCAAACCAGGCAGGGACACCGTCCGCTGTCCCAGGTTGTTCCAAGCTCCATCCAGCCTGGCCTTGGACGCTTCCAGCCACAGTTTCTCTGGGCACCCTGTGCCAGAGCCTCCCCCTCCTCACAGGAAGGAATTTCTTTCACTGTGACACTCCAGTTCCAAGCCACACTCTGGGATAACACTTCTCACCTCCTCCCTGCTTTCCACGCCTCCTTGGGGTCCCTGAGCCAGCTCACCCCACCCATGGTGTGCCCTCATTCCCAATTATCCCAGCACAGCACAGACCCCACCAGTGCTGGAGCCACCTTCCCAAGACAGCCTGGAGGCCAAAGAGGAGGAGGATGGAGAGAAATGTGCCAGATAACTCGAACCACCAGAGCCATAACTCCCAGTTACTCCACACAGCATTCCCACAGGAATGAGCAGGTCCTGGCAGGTCAGAGGATTCCAGCAGGTGTGGGATGGCTCCAGACACTTGCACGGAGCTGGTGACTGATGTGCATTACCTTCAATCCAGTGCTCCTGACATATGCATGCTGCCACTTATTGGGAAGCCAGCTGGAATAATTAGGGACAGACGAGGACACAAGAGAAGGGGGAGGGTGGGACTGGCAGTTTGTAGGGAGAGGTGGACCTCTCCAGGAGGAATTTTGGAGCCTGTTGGAAACATGGCTGTGAGCAAACACACACATCCACCCAGTGATTGTCATTAAATTCCCCAAGCATCCCATTTTTCCCAGAGCTGGGGATGCAGGGATGGCTCCAGCTGTCTGCCTGGGCTGGCTGGTCCCTGCATCCTCATGGAATTGCTTGGTTGTGTATCCCAGGTGGGAATAGTTGGATTTGTCCAGGAAGGCACCAGAGATGGATGGGGCTGAGGGTTGGGGTCTGTTCCTGCTTCCCTTGGCTTCACTGCCTAAAATCCTCCCTGGCTGGAGGCAGGAGATGCCCTTTCCCACTGGGATTTGCATTCCCGTGGGGATGAGGCCGTTCCCTGGCAGACAGGGCTGTTCTCCACCCACAACTTCATCTGACACTGCCGGGAGAGGGAGGAGGAGGAAGAGGAGGAAGAGGCAGCTGCACATCACTCTCTAAACCATTTTTGGAGCAGTATTCCCTCTGGAAGGATTTCACGTGGCAGAGCCTCCGCAGCCACCTCGTTAAGCTGTCCCCACTTAATTACCAATACCATTAAATCCACCTGTTCCTGACAGATACCCCAGGGCTCCAGAGGAGCAGGGAAGCGAGGGGGAGGAGCTCTGCCAGCCACACCAGGAACACCAGGCACGTGGGATTTCTCAAAATGCTGAATTTCTCCACACCATCCCACTCAGGAGCTGCCAAGATGCTCCACGGGGAAAATTATATTCCCAGAGCACCTGGGAGCAGATAAACCCAGGAATCCCAAGCCCAGCATCCCATCCCTGCTGGCAGTGCTGGGTGAGGTTAATCTTGGAGCACTCGGGACATATGGCCCGGGACACGGACACTGCTTGGGGTCTTTATAGACACAGACAGCCTGGGCTCAGGGACCATCTGCTGAGGCTGCACTGAAGTCAATTTGCATTAATGGATTTGCATTAAATTGCAAAACTCCCCAGAGACCCCTGGGAGCGGGGTCACAATGGGGGAACCCCTTCAGCTCCTTTTAGCAGGACAAAATCCCGTGAGCACTACTTTTCCTTTGGCTTCCATGCCTGGACCGTGCATCATTCCTGGAATGAGCACAACCACATTCTACTGGAGGAGGAGGAGCCCTCCTGAGTGCAGCCCAGGTTGGGGGATCAAGCCTGGACCCCTGGGAAAGCCCCAGTTTGCCGTGGGTTTGGGGGTTCCTGCTGGAGTCCAGCCACCCAAATCCCACAGAATGTGCAGCTCTGGCTGCCTTCGGGATAAATACATACAATTTTGTAAATCAATAGGAATTATTCCATTTTCTTATCCTTGATCATTAATAACAGACCCACTTGAGAAGACCCCAGCCAGGCAGGGATCTCCTGGCCCCAGAGGCCACAGCCCAGCCCTGTCTGCACTTCCATGAGAATCGCAGCCAGCCCCTACCTCGACACAACACCCACACAAACCTGGATTTTGGATTGATTCAGGCCAACAGAATGAAAGCTGAATTTGGCCCCTGGCAGAGCCAAAGGGTGGGAGGAAGATGGGGCACAGCATCCCCCCAGCTGCCACCCCCAAAATCACCTGTAACAGGAAGGGGGGACTCAGAGCTCGGTGATGCACCAGGAGAAAGAGTGAATATGGAAAAGTAAAAGCACATTATTGGCACTTGGGGAGGGAGGAGAGGAAAGAGGGAAGAAGGAGGGAGAAGATCCTTCTGGAAATATTCTCTGGACTGATGCTCTCCAGAGGGGGTTGCTGCTCCCCAGAGCATTCCTGTGGGATGTGGAAGAAAACCTCCGTGCCCCAGCAGCGCGTGCACGTGGTTTATAAATAAATAAACAAATAAATATACATTTCCTGGAGCGGGGGGGGGTGGTCCTGGCAGGGATACACAACCCAAAACTAGCTCAGACACCACTGCCCCAGCTCGTGATGCCCCCTTGGGAGAGACAAAAAGCAGAAACCCCCTTTGGCGCACATCCCCAGCCCTCACCTCTGTCCTCCTCCTTCTCGCGGCCGCTCCTGCCCCTGAGCGCCCGGCTCCGGGGTCCGCCGTTCTCCCGGGATTTCCCCCTGTCCGACGGCTCCTTGGAGGTGCTTTTGAACCAGGGGCCGTGTCGTCGGCCCCTCGCCGGCATCGTCGCTGCCGCCTTGAAGCCGCGGCTGAGCTGCATCACCCCCAGGTAGGGCAGCCCCGGCCCCTCGGCGGCCGCGGGGCTCCGCGGGCTCCCCGGCACCCTGGGCTCCCCGGAGAAGCCGGAATGCAGGAAAACCAAGCTGCCTGCCGCTAGGTACAGAGCCAGCAGAGTGAAGAAACGCACGGGTTTGCGCCGAAAATACCGCTGGAGTTTTAGCAAGAGCTTGGCCATAGCGTCTTCATGCCTTCCCCGGCAGCCGGCGCCGCGGGGAAGCTGCTCTGCGGCTCCAGGGATGCTCCGAGGAGGGGATTATCCAGGCGAGGTGAATCCCGGCGAGCAAATGGGGTGAGAGCTGCAGGGCGAGGTCGTGCAAAGCTGTTACTCGACCCTAAAAAGTCTTGGAGTGCAGGGGAAGGTGGATTTGGAGTCCCCGCCTCGTGGCCGGGGTGTTCCAGCGCTGGCTGTCACCTCCAGCCCCGGTTTATTCTCCTGCCGGCAAAGTCCCCCGGCTGTGCCCCGGGGACTGCGCTGATGGAGGGATCATGTTAAGGAAATCGAGGTTTGAAGGTGATTTGAAAGCCGATCAGCTGCCGCAGCTCCTCGCTCCCGGCGGCACCGGCCCCGTCAGGCATCGCTGGGATGGGAACGGCACCGCTGCCCTTTCAGACAAAGAATGGAAGGTGCCTGGAGGCACCTGGAGCCTGGAATGCTGCCTGGGACGCTTTGTGTAAGGAAACCCCTTTCAGCTCACTCCCAGAGCAAGAAATCTCCACCTGCAAGTGAAAGGAGAGGCACACTCAGGAAAGCGACCCAGGACACGGGAGGATGGTGGCCCTGCCCCTCCAGGGGGTGAGGAAGGCCACCCGCGGTCTTCATCGCCTTCCAGCCCTGGGGAGGGGCAGCTCCACCTCTCCCAGGTGGGTTACTGGGTGCAGTGGGAGCGATGCTGGTGGGGTGAGCCCAAATCCCTGAGCCTGCACATCTCTGCCTCATCGTGCGGGAGAGGTGTTCCAGGATGCCTCTGGGATATGGAAAATTTCCAGTTTCATCCAGTTTCATCCCCAGGAGGATGAGCTGTGCACACACACTCTGCATGGACATACTGCACACCGAGATCCAAACATCTCTGCAGCAGCAGATCCCAGCTGAAATCCATGTATAGGCAGTGGGGTGCTGCTATTCCAGCATCCCACAGGATCAGCCTGCACACCGAGATCCAAACATCTCTGCAGCAGCAGATCCCAACTGAAATCCATGTGGGGTGCTGCTATTCCAGCATCCCGCAGGATCAGGAGCACGACATCCCTGGGTGTCCCTCCAGTCCCTCGTGTCCCCAGGGACCAGAGATTGCCATGACATCCTCTACATCCAGCAGGAGCATCCCCTTTCCCACCGCATGGTGCTGTCCCAGGAGCACCAGGACCATCATCAGGAGCACGACATCCCTGGGTGTCCCTCCAGTCCCTCGTGTCCCCAGGGACCAGAGATTGCCATGACATCCTCTACATCCAGCAGGAGCATCCCCTTTCCCACCAGCATGATGCTGTCCCAGGAGCACCAGGACCTGGTGGCTCTTGGCACAGGAAGGGCAGAGATGGGACAATTCCCTCCAGCCCCACCAGGCTGGACTTCCTGAGAAATCCAGCTGGATTTCTCTCCTTCCAACCCCCCACCTATGGAAGATTTGCTCCAGCCCTTCCTGGGAAAATGCCACGTGGGAAATGCCCCTGCTGACACATCCGAGTGCCCGGGGTGTGCTGCCTGTCACGGTCTCGTCTTATTTTAGGAAAGGAGACGGAAATAAATGGAAAGACAAAGTGCCATTATTTTAATGGCCTCTATGTTCCTGCCATCTGTCTTCAGTTGATTAAATAAAAAATATTGGTGGAACATATGGCATGAATTATACATCAATATTTTAATTTGGTTTCCCAGAGTGGTTATTCAGATACCTCCGGCTCTGCCGCGGGAGTTTTGTGGAGCTCGGGGCTGGAGAGGCTGGGGCAGAGCAGTGGAGGGGCACAACCCCAAACCAGCCCTCCCCAACACAGCTGGAGTAAAGGCTGAGTAACCTCGGAGTAGCAGCGGTTTGGGTTTTTTATGCAGGATGTGGCACCTCGGCATGGCCAGGGAGGGGGGGCCGTGCTGGGAGAGCAGCCCCAGCCCGGTGGTCCCGGGGGTGTTTGGCTGCTGTCCTGCACTCCCTGACCAGGATTTTCTGGCTTTCCCTTATCCAGAACAAATCCACCTTCCCCGGGTTGGGGTGGGAGCTGGATACGGGGTGGTTTGGGGAGCGAATGGAGAGTCCCCAAGGCTGTCCCTGCTCCCCAGTGTCCCCAGTGTCACCCCACCCTCCTCCCCTCCCCGGCTGGCCGCTGCCAGGCTCTGGCACAGCATATAAAGAAGGGGCTTAAATTACTCTCATTAAGCCATCTGGAGCTCATCCTTCTCCATCATGAACTGCGGAGTCACAGGTCAATTACTGCGCATTTGCATATATTCCATTAATGCTTCTGCTAATTGTCTGGAGCAGATAATGGGCTCGGCTCCGGGCTCCCGGGGGCGGCAGGGAGGGCCGGCACCAGTGCTCCCAGTACGGACACCAGTGCTCCCAGTATCAGCTGGGGGTACCGGGAGCTGAAGGATGCAGGAACCATCCGAGAACGCCATTCCCTGCATCCCACCAGCGCTCCCTGGGTTTGTAAGGACGGATCCACCCCCGTGCTGGGGTGAAGGAGCGGCCACCCCTGGTCGCCATCGTGTCCCCAGGGGTCTCGTCCTGTCCCCGACCCCGCTGCCTGAATCCCGCTGCGCTCGGCGCCGGTGCCAGCCCAGCCCGCGGCGTGGCCGGGGGACACTGGTGACACAATTTGTCATCCGAACTAATGAAGCAAACGGGGACAGTCCCCAGCCAGCGCAATGCAGCGGCCTCAGCCTGGCCTCCCGGCGGCTGCTTGGATGGAAAACTGCTGGGACAGCAGGGAACGGAGGGAATTATCCGCCGGGAAATTGTCTATGACCCGCTGTGATCCAGCCCCCTGCTCGCATCCCAGGGGAGGGACCCAGCCCTGGGAGCGGCAGCGTTGGAAGAATCCCCCCGGCTGGCAGTGCCAGGGTTGGGGAATCCCTCCCTGCCCCCCCAGAGCCTTCAGCACCCGGAGCCAAAGCTCAGCAGAGCCCAGTGGGGGCTTTTGCCTCGTTGTGGGTCCGGCCGGGATTGGGGAATGGTTCCCTGCCTGCATCCATCACCACGCTCCTGGCAGGAGCCAAAATCCTCATCGCATCAACGGGACACACTGCTCTGCCTCAGTATAATCCCAGCAGGAGCCGAAATCCTCATCCCAGCCCCGGGATACCTCCTGAGCATCACTGCACACCCAACCCACCTCCCTGAGCCGCGTCAGCTGTCCCATGGCAAAGAAACCCTCGATAATTTGCCAGCTTTACCCAGGGTTATCCATCCCTCAGCGCGTGGAGAGGTGGGAGCAGGTCCGGGATGAATGAAGGGCCCATCAGTTATGGATTTGAGGCTTGTCTTCAAATTGCTCTGCAATTATTGAGCCCCGAGGTTCACTTGTCTTCAGGCAGCACCTCCCATCTGAGCAGGGCCAAACACCCTCACGTGGCTCCCCCCAGCCCGGGAGAACAATGGGCCCATTAAAACCAGCAAATTAACCACCACCAGATTTCCATGAGGAGGAGCAGGCCAGGGGAATATCCAATTTCACCCCCTCATTAACATTTCTTATCACAGGGATGGGGAAAGAATAGGGCTGGCAAACAGAGGGGTGGTGACATCAGTGGGGTGATCCCTCGGGAGGGCTGTGACGCAGGGACTGACCTCGGTCCCATGCCACAGGACGCGGGGACAGCAGGTGCTGCACCCCTCTGGGCACCCTGGGAATGCTGGAATGCTTCTGCCAAGCCTGGAAATGCAGTGAAGGACTCAGGGGATGGGGTAAAAGACCCCAATCCGTGGGGTGCGGGACTTATGGGACACAGGACCCAGGGCATGGAGGTTCCCTGGTCCTGCTGTCACCAAAAGCCACCCACTTGGGTGCAGGGACCACCAGAAAGCCTCGTGTGCCTCTATCCCAGAGCAGTTCCTGCAGCTCCACATCCTCCCCAGTACCAAACAGGGGCACCAGCACAACCCCCAGTGACACCAGCACAACCCCCACTGACACTGGGCACCCTGTGTCACTGGGCATCCCTCAAATCCTCCAGCCTCCATCCCTAGGAGTGTCCTACAAGATATCCTGCAAGCCTGCAAGCCCAGGCAGAGGTTGGGCAGCCCAAGATTCCAGGTGGAGTTGCCCATCCTCTTTTCCAGCCCTGTGGAAATTGATTTTCACCCTTTTCCACTCATTAAAGAAGCAGCAAATGAGATTCACGGGGCTGAATTTAAGCCCCGTTATGGCTGGGAATGAAACTGAGATAAGCCAGGGCTATTCCATCCCAGACCTGGAGCATCCAGAACCTTCCCGTGCCTCTCCCAGGGGCCAGCCGTGCACAGGGAGCTGTCAGTCGCCCTCAAATCAAATCCAAGTTTATTTATTCAGCTTCTCTTTGCCTTCGTTTTGCTGAGAAATGGATTTGTGCCTCCTCTCCGCTGGGGAAGCCTTAAAAGCAGCTGACTCAGCAGCTTCCAGACTCATCCCAGGAAGCTGCACCGGGTTCGGATCCTCATCCTTAAGGGTGAGACACTTCCCAGGCCTGGGCTTCCCTGTGGAGCCCCTAAATCCCCTCCACAGGCCAAACCAGCCAGGGATGCAAAGGAAAAACCTCTCCTTAGGGATTTATTGGCTCAATTTGAAGATCCAGGATTTGCCCATCTGCTGGTGGATTTCTGTGGGGGATTTCCAAGCGTTTTGTGGGGTTTGCAAATCCTCCTCCTTGCTGGGAATCCATGGAGGAGTTTGGACTGGAATTAGGGAGCTGGTTTTGCTTATGGACAAAAACTGGCTTTGAAATATTCTGGGAATTTATCAATGGCCTCAGCACTTTCCCAGGGCATGAGGCACCGGGATCCAGAAGGATCTGGGATCCATTCAGGGCTGCCCCAGACTAATTGATTAAGGTCTCCAAATGCTCCTCTGAAATGAGGTCGTGCTAATTGCACAACCTCCTCTTAGTGCTCCCTGTGCTCTCCAGAGGACAGAGCCCACAGGGCACCAACCCCGTTTCTGCCAGGGCTGAGCTATAAATAAATCCAGGAACATCAGGATGGATCCTGCCCTGGCTTATTCCAATCACTGGACAGAGCTACACGAGCCCAGGGCCTGCAGCCTGGCCCAGAAAGGCAATTTTGTTTAATCAAGTTATTTAAGGAAGTTTAACCCCATTTTTAATTATGACATTGAGCTGCCTGGCATTACAGATTCCCACTGATGTTCCAGACCTCGACTTAATAGATGCTGATTCCTGCCCAAGGAATGCTGATTCCCACCCTGAGGATGCTGATTCCTGCCCAAGGGATGCTGATTCCCATCCTGAGGATGCTGATTTCTCCCCAAGGGATGTTGATTCCCACCCTGAGGGTGCTGATTTCTCCCCAAGGGATGCTGATCCCCCCGAGGATGCTGATTCCTGCCCAAACTCCACAGCCACGGGCTGGCACAGAGTGGGATCACCATGATGGTGATGGGAATTTGCTGTAGGACAGATGAGAGACTCCCAAACCCAATCCCAGCTGGGATGAGCAGCCTGCTCCAGCCCCCAGAAGCAAAGAAATGTTGTTGCCTCCAGACCTCTAACTCCCAGGTAATCCCATCTCCATGGCTCTGCTCCGTTCCCCGGGTATTCTCCTCCACAATGGCCCAAGTGGAGCTGAAAATGGGGAGTTTTTACTTCACGTTCTGCTCCTCCACCCACAATTCCATCAAAGCCCGTTCCAGGTTCTCGGAGGCTGAATTCCCCTCACAAGTGTGAAAAGCAGCTCATAAAGAAAAATGGTTTAAGTCATGAATCATTTAAAAAGCACCCGGCGCTGCCGAAGGCAGGGAAGGAAATAGGGGAGGAAATCGCCGTGGATTGCAGAGAATGGGGCAGGGAGAGGGTCCAGGGAATTGTGGGGTGATGGAAATGAGGTGGCACAGCGGGGATCCAGCTGTGGGGCTCGGAGCTCCCCTCCCAGCATCGTTAGCATTTTCATTAATTAATTAATCTGCAGCAACCCCAGGGGTCTGGGTGATCCAGTTCTCTCCAGCAGCATTATCCCATCTGCCCGGGGTATTTTGGGTGGGGCTGTGGAAGGAACGGGAAGCTCCCTCCTTTGGGATCAGGGGCATTAAATCTGAGTGCTGGGGAGCAGGATCCCAACCTTCCCCCACCACATCCCTGCCTGCTTCCAGCATCCCACCCTGAGCATTCCTGCTGCCGGCATCCACCCCATCCCTGCGTCCAAGGCTGAGAAACCTCAATTTTCCCTTTAATTCCCTATTTTTGGGTGAAACACGGCGGTATTTGGGAGAGGCCACCCCGGATTGCAGGGTCTCAGTGACCCCCAGACTCCCTCTCCCGTCTCTTCCCACCCTCCCGACACTCAAGCCCTTGGAAAAAAGGTGATGTAATTCCTTGGGAGGACGCTGAGTGTCTGTGACAGGGTTTAACCTAAGCAGTTTTAATGTCTCACGTTCGGGGGGTTTCATGCCCAGCCTGCAAAACCCAGTTACGGTTTTCAATCAGCCTTGGGGAGCCGGGATGTGCATCCCAGGGAATGCGCTCCCACCCGGAGCCGGGAGGAGGAGGAGGAGGGGGGCGGGAGGAAGGCCGGGGCTGTTCCCCAGGGAAGCACAGCTGGATCCCAGCCAGCTGCTGGCTCAGCAAAGCTTCCCCCAGACGGAGCTGCCTGAATCCCGGAGGAGAAGGAGGTTTAGGACACACGGGATGGACTTTTCCAGAGGCAGTGCCGGGGCTGACAGCCACCCCTGAGGGATGCACGGCCTTCCCTGCTCTGCTCATCCTCCCCAAATCCTCTGGCCACTCCATCCATGGACACCTGCACGTCCCTGTCGCTGTGGAAAAGCATTCCTGAGCCGCAGCTGCCGGCACATCCCGAGCTGACAGCTCCTTATTCCAGGGAAAGCCAGGACGCTGCTGTTTTCCTCCTGGTGCTTAACGAGGAGGAAAAACCCCGCAGCAGCCAAAGGCTTTCATCCCCAGGTTTTGAGCACCAGAGCCCAGTCCTGGCTCCGGGATTCACGGGAGGTTGTGAGAAGCACCAAAAGGAGATTGTCCCGAGGGAAATCCAGGTGGACCTGCCTAAATCCCATCCCGATGGGATCCACGGGGGCCATCGGGGGGGATTTGGGAAGTGTGACCCCTCATGGGTGCCACAGAAAACTCTTCCCATGGGAGCACCCAGCACCTCCAGCCCAGGATGGAGCCCCCAAGGACCCCCCAGGTAGGGAAGAGCCGAATCCAATCTCCCCATAAATCCCACTCTCAGGTCTGCTCCATGGAGATTTGCCTCAGCCCTCGTTAATCTGGGATTACAGCAGCACTGGGGCAATTAACTAACGAGCTTTTCCAGCAGCAGACAATGCCTTGCACAGCCCACGGACATTAATGGGGTGAGAAGGAGGATTTCGTGCAACACTTCCTTCAAAACCTCCTTCCCCGGGAGAGCTGATTCCTTTCTTTCCCCTCATCCTGCTGCAGGAGGCAGAGGGGGCCGGGCTGGGGAGGGATCTGCCGTTCCCATGGATGCTGCAGGCTCATCCCTCAGCACGGGCAGATCCTGCTGTCCCACGCTCCTTCCCCAGTCCCAGGAGGAGCTCCTGGCTCCACAGAGAGCCAACACATTGGGAAGGACAAATTCCCATGGCAGAGCTGCCTGCTCTGCTCAGTGAGTCCCTGCTGGTCCGAGGGGGGTGGGAGAAGCAGAGATTTTCCCAGGATCTGGACTGAGCCAGGGATGAACACTCCTGGATCCTGCCTCAGCCATGGGAATTGTGAATCTGGATGGGAGCCTGGAGCTGCTGAGGCTTGGCCCAGCTTTCCATGGGGAAAAGATCCCCCAGAAAGAAAGGAGTATTTTTCTGGGAGAGGAAAATCATCCCCAAATCCCCTTGGAGAGCCAGGGCTCCATGGGGGGATTCCCATCTGCCAGGATCCCAAACATCCAGGACCCTAAAAGGCAGGGATATTCACATGGATGAGCCTCTCTGGACCCAGGCATCTGCAGCCCTGATGCTGCAGCTGGATTTGGGTTTTTGAGCACCAGGATTTGGGAAAAGCATCCCAAAAACCAGAGCAAAACCCCTGGGGAATTCTCCTTGGGCCTAATAACTGTTAATAATATGTGGAATATTATAATATAATGTATATAAAAACCATGGTAGGCGCTAATAATATAGATAATATAATAACAAATATAAAACCATAGTATCTGCTAATAATATATAAAATAGATGTAATATAATCTATATAAAACCACAATAATTGCTAATAATATCTATAATGTAATAATATACATTAAGAAAACTAACAACTGCTAACAAATCCTGCCTTGGAAGAGCCCCTGGAGGTCAACAGCTTTGGATATTCCAAGAGAGAGCTCTTTCCCAACCCAGGGAAGGGACAGCCCCTAATGAAGGATAACTCCCAGATAAATTCCCAGAGGATGGAAGGACACAGCACTCACCAGATGAGAAGGTGCAGTGGGCCCGGGCCAGGCTGGGTGGGGGCACCCCGGGGCTGTAATTCCCAGGGCCAGGCTGGGATTCCCAGCTCTGGATTGCCAGGAAAGTTTCTTTAATCCTGCCTTGACGGAGGCCGGGGTTTATAGGGCTCGGCTCAAGGTTACCTTCACGCCGTTCTGCAACTGCCTCTGCTCTCCCTGCTCATCTTTATGTTAAATTATTCCCCCAAGTTGCCAGCATGGATGTGGGAAGAGGAAAATAAACAGGGGAGAGGCTTCTGGCAGGATTACGTTCCCTTCTGCTCCTTATTTCCCCGGCGGAGGTGTTCCTGCACAAAGTCTGGGAAGGAGGATGAGGATGAGGATGAGGAGAGCTCTCTCCTGCCTGGCTCCCTCAGCGAAGCAAAACCCTTCCAAAATCAGCAGAAACCAGCGGAAAATCCCTGCCGGGATGAGGCGGGAATCATCAACTCCCGCAAAGCCGCGGGGGGAACCCGGTGCCCCCCAACTTCCCGCACCAGCAGCCGCCGCTTCCCAGGCACAATTCCCAGGCACAATTCCCGGCGGGCCGGGCTCCTGCCGACCCCCGCTCGCGGAGCTCCGCGCTCCTTTTTTCTCCTATTTTTTAAAATTGCATTTCGCGCAGGGGCGGGGGGGCTGTGGAGGGTGGTGGAGCTGTTTGTTTTCTTCTCTTATTTTTTGGTTGTTCGTTTGTGTGGTTTTTTGGTTTTTTTTTTTCCTTTAGCCCCGGTTCCAACGCGCTCCCCCCGCCGGCAGCTCCTCTGCCCCCTCCCCCGAGCCCTTTTTCCTCCCCCACCGCCTCCTCCTCCTCCTCCTCACCGTCCCCGGGCCCTGCTCCCGGCCGCCGCTCCATCCCTGGCTCCATGCATCCCTGGCTCCATCCATCCCTCGCTGCCTCCATCCGCGGCCGCCCCCGGGAGCGGCGGGGCCGGGGGGGCTCCGGGCGCTGCCCGCGGCCCGGCCCCGCTGCCGGGGGGGCTCTGACGGTGCCGGTACCGCCCGGGGGGGGTTCGGTGATGCCGGTGCCGGCCGAGGAGAGCCCAGCCCGGCTGCTGCCGCTCGGCTCTGCCCGCAGCCGCTGCCGGGCGCCGCTTCTTAATGTCTCCATCCAGCGGCTCCGCTCCCTCCGCCGGCTGCCGGCCTTAACCCCTTCCCTCCCGCCGCCCCCGATGGGATCTTATTTTAAAATTTATTTCTTGTTTTCTCTGTTTTTCAGTGCCGGGAAGCAGCTCTCGGGTGGCCCCGGCCGCGCGCAAAGTGAGGGATACTGAGGATCTGGATCTCCCCGGGAATACGGTTCCATCCTCCCGGCACTTGGGACCGGCCCGGGGATTATTGAATGGAGCCGGCAAGGATTAAATTTACATTTAAAATATAAATAAATAAATATAAATATGTAGATAAACACGTACATTCCATATATAGCTACATACATAAATGGAAATGCATATAAATTATCTAAATAAGCATTCTAAATAAATATATCATTGCTAAATATATCAAAATAAATAGACGTATTAAATATATAATGGGATATATCTGTGGGTATATTTGCTTGCATATGTGGAATTTTTAAAATTTTTTTTTCTTTTTTTTTGTGCTGTCAGATCAATTAAAATTAACTCCAAATCTTC
Organism: Pyrgilauda ruficollis; assembly: GCF_017590135.1. Taxonomy (NCBI): domain Eukaryota; kingdom Metazoa; phylum Chordata; class Aves; order Passeriformes; family Passeridae; genus Pyrgilauda; species Pyrgilauda ruficollis. The sequence goes on from NW_024531043.1 coordinate 9,985,031, forward strand.
CCGAGCCTGGGAATAAGAAAAAATTGTGACTCAAAAGGGATTAAGTTGAGCGGGAATTTTTCCCCCACCCCTTTTATTGCCAACTTTAAGCGCTGGGGGTGATTTTAGGGGCTGCTGGTGGCAGCTGGGACCCTCATCCCCTTCCTGGTGCGGGCTCTGCTGTGATCCCAACCCCTCAGCATTCCCGGCTGTGGCACACAACGAGTCCCTCCAGGTGAGGAGAGAATTCCAAAGGGCTCCAGAGGGAACTCCTGAAGCTGATTAGGGCAGCACCTCCTCCCAAATCTTTGGGAATCTCCTCTCCCAAAGCCACATCCAGGAACACGGGCTGGCAGCGCGGAGTTTTCCGGGTGCCAGGAGAGCAGGGGGTGTTCAACACATCCACAGGGGTCCTTCATCCCGCGGGGATCCCCATTCCCGGTGGGAAAGCAGCAGAGGCAGGGCTGCATCCTGCCCAGGGAAGCGCAGCCTGGGCCGATCCCTGCGGGATTCACATCCCTGTGCCAGGAGCCACCCGGGCAGGCGCTGGACCTCGGCGCTCGTTTCCATAGGAAACCAGGCTGGGAATGCTGCCTCAGTCCCAGTCTGGGGGCTGAGGAGCTGGTCTGTGCTATTTTAATCCTCCCGGGATTGTGTTCGGCCGCACAGCGCTCCCTCCCTCCGGCTAAACTCCGGGAATTTTGGGAATGGGGGGAGGTGGTTGCCATTGCCCGAGGGCTTTGCAAACTCGCCCGTATTCCCCCCAAACCCAGCGATTCTTCCTTGTATTTTCTAAAAACAGGGACATCCCCTCCCTCCGCAGCTCCCCAGGGGGTGTTTGCAATTCCAGCTCTCCTGGTGGGATCGCGGTGCCCTCCCCTGGGAGCACCATCTGTTGGAATAAAGTTTGGCTTCCCAGGACCCTCCTGGGACATCAAATCTATTTTCCTTATGGGGCCACGGTGCAATGGAAGCGATTCCCAATCCCTGCTCCCAGAGATGCTGCACCAGGAGGACCCAATTCCGCAGGGTTCCAGGGTTGTTTTTATCCCAAAAACACCGAGGTTATTGACAAGGGACTTTTGACATTGGCCTGAAGTGTCCCCAGATAAATCCCTCCATCAGGGACGCTGGATTTTGAGCCAAAAGTGATTGTGGAGTTTCCTGGCACCAGCCTTATCCAGGGAAAAGGAGCCAGTGACTCCCAGTGCCCAGCACCGGGGTGGCTTTCACTGGAAAAGGGCAAATGCTGGATTCCACCCCGGTGGGGACACTGGAGTGACTGTCCCCTCCTCCCCAGCACTGCAGCCCTCGTTTATGGGCATTTAAAAACCTTCTAATTACCCGAGGGCTTGGGGAAAAGGGGATGCAGTGCATTATGATATTGGAAAAGCTGCATCCCATCTCATTTGGAGGATTAGGAAATGCCAGCACACACACAAACCCCCCCCCCCCCAAAAAAAAAAAAAAACCCAAAAAAAAACCCCTGGAAACAGGATGGCTGGAAAGATCCTCAGCAGAAAGGTAGGAATCTCCAATTTAAATGGGATGCCTGGTGCTGTTGTGCTCTGCTCCCTAACGAGCCAGGGTGTGGAAAAATAATTTGGGATTGAAGTCACTTTTGGGGTCTTTTGGGAGTGGAAATTTAAGTTTTTTGGGAGGCTGGGTGGTTCAGGGTACAGCTGAAAGGGAGTTTCTCTCTTGCTGGTCCCTGCCATTCCCATGGCAGATGCTGGAGCAGCATCCCAGAGCTTTTCCAGAGGTTTTGCCTTCTTCCCAAGGATGAAGCTGTGCTTGTGCTTCCAGGTCTGGGTTATAAGGGAGGTGACATCCAGGGAAGGGCAGGATAAGGAGCCTCATTTCATTTCTTGCTGGATTCATATCCCTGCTGACCTCCCAGGGTGTTCCTCTGCAGGTGGAAAATGTCCTTGCCATCCTGGTTTTCCTGAACTGGGGAGCTGGGCTGAGTTATCAGGGAGCAGCTGACTAAAAGTCAATAATTAGCAAATCTTGCACTCTCGGTGCCTCTGCTCCACCTGAGCTGTGTGGGGCAGGAAAGGGAATAATTCCCAGGAATCAGGAAAGTTGTGGAATAACGAGCTCCTGCTGGCCTTTCCTGCTCTTCTTTTCCACATTCATTTTCCAGAGGTACAACCTGGGCAGGAACAAGCTGGAATCACCGAAAAAGGGCTGAGCAGAGTTTTCCCCATGGGTTTGAATTGCTTTTAGGGGCAAATTTTGGGATCTGGAGGGGTTGGAGGCAGGAGATCCGTGCGAGTCATCCCCAGGAAAGGACAGAGCAGCCCCTGGCAGCTGCGGGGGAATTTCGGGAAGCCTCTCTTTGGAACTGGAATCCAACGCCCTGTGATCCCCCTGGAGCTGCTGAAGGCTTTTCCTCGGTCCTGGTGTTTCCCTGCTCCCCCGGGAAGCAGCCACGGTTCCCTGGGAATTCCGTGAGCCTCCCCCGGGAAGCATTCCCGGAGGGCCCTCACCTCTCCTGCCCTGCTTTTCCTTAATTAACTCATTAGGATGCCGGTGGCAGCGAAGTCTCCAGGGGGGAGCGGCTCTCCCGGCTCAGGCAGTGATGGATGTCCAATTCCCGCTGCCTGCAATCCCAAAAAACGCCCCGGGGCTGCAAATCCGGGGTCATTCCAGGGTAAAAAGAGGGGAAAAAAATAGGAATTGGGATGATGCAATGCTCAGGCTTTTGTGGATGCTCACGGAGCCGGGAGTTTGGACACGGAGCTCTGGAGTATTGGTGTTGGTTTTGTGATTATTTGGAGTGGGGGGAATTAATAAAAAACCAAACAAGAAAGAGGCAACCGTGTGGATTAAAGCTGGAAAGAAGAGGATTAAGGGATTGAAGGGGAAATAAGTGCTGGGAATGCAGATGGAGGGGATATTTCCCCTTTCAGCCACCCTGCCTGTGGGAAAAGAGGGGAAAAAAAGGTTTTGATAAGCTCTTTAAAAAATTCATGAGGTTTCCAACGCTGTGTTTGTTTATTTGTTCCCCAGGGATAAACTCCTGGAATACAACATCCCATTTGTCAGCAGGGCCTAAATCAGATTGGCCTGCTAATAAATTATAAAAACAACACTTTGAGAATGTGCTGCAGGCCCCGGGGGGTGGTGGGGGGGCATTTTGGGTCAGGAAAGAAAGATTTAGGGCAGGAGGGGATGCTCCATCCAACCTGGCCTTGGACACTTCCAGGGATCCAGAGGCAGCCACAGCTTCTCTGGGCACCCTGTGGCCAGGGCCTGCCCGCCCTCCCAGGGAAGGATTTCTTCCCTGAAATCCAACCTAAATCTCTCCTTTTTTAGTTTAAAACCATCCCCCCCTTGTCCCCAGCAGCACAATTCTCTCCCTAAACACAAAGCATTCCTTAAGCCAGGCAGGAATTCCTTAGCAATGGGCGTTTTGCAATCCATGCCCCTGCCTCCTGCTGATTTTGGGCTCAGGGCTTTGTTCTGCAGAGGTGGTGAAGCCCAAAATGTGATGGAGATTCTTGTCAGGGGTGTTCTGAGTATTCCTGGTGCTCCATAAGGAGAGGAGGCACATCCCATTCCCCCAGCCCCCCTCAGGCACAGCACCTTCCCTTTAAACCTCAAAAAAGGATCGAATTTCCATTTCTTCCCACTAATTCATGGATCTGGGTTTGTCTTTCACGTGTTGTTGTTCCAAGCTGCCCTTGGAGCGCAGCAGGCACTGGGATGAGACTGTGCCAGGTCCTGCCAGGAGAATCCACGGAGGCATCACCAAATTGGAATTCCTTCCTGCCCTGCAAACTCGGGGCTTTTGGAGGATAAATGTTCGAAGGACGGAATTTTTGGAGGGATGAGGGGTTTGGATCAGCGAGGGGCTCCCCAGCTGCACCCACCCTGGAAGGGCAGCGTGTCCTGGATGCAGCACTGGGATGCAGGGAAATAAATCCTCCAGCAGCTCCTGGGAGCCTCAGGGATGATTAAATCCCCGGGATAACAGTGATGGATGTGGGGAAGGGCTGGAGCAGAGGCAGGGGATGATGATCTGCCCTGACCTGGGCAAAAGGCAGCTCCATGAATCCTGCATCATGGATGGACAGGACAAGGCAGAGCTGGAAGTTTTCCAGTGAACACTTTTTGGAGTTTTGGAGCCTTGGTGGTGCTTTTGGACTGGATCAGGACATTCCCAGCTGGAGCAGGTCCCCAAATCCTGGTGGCAGCGCAGGTGTTTGGCAGGGGGGGAGCAGAGGAACCATCTGTGTGCACAGGGATCATCCTCACGCTTCCATGGAGCTGTGAATCCAGAGGCAAAGCTGCTTCCCGTGGCTTTGCCACAGGATTTTGGCTCTTCCCTCAGCTCTGGCTGATAAATGAGCTGTGAGCTGCCTCTCACCCTCCCTGGGGCAGAGCTGCATCCAGAGGGGGAAAAGCTGGAGAACAGTGAGGCAAATCCAGATTTCTTCCAATGTGGAATGGGGAAACTCAGGAAAAGCTTCCAAAATCCCCATTTTTGCCCCATTTTGCCATCCTCCCTTGGCAGCTCCTGGCAGAGGGATTGGCTCTGCCCTCCTGAGGAAGAGGAGCAGCCCAGGGCCGGGGTGAGGGCAGGGGGGTGGTGGGAAGGACGAAATGCCACATCACTGAGTGATGGCCCCCAGGCAGGAGTGACATAATCCCACAAAACAGGAGGAGATCCCAGGGATTCTTGGGGGGGATCCATCCCCTCCAACCTTTCCTCCCTGGATCTGGAGCTCCTGGAAAGCTGCTCCTGGCCAGAGAGCTCCCAGCACAACGATTCCCCAGCCTGGCCAAAGGCAGGAGATTATGGAGCTTTGGAGCAGGCACGTGGAATGGCTGTGTCCTACTTTTGGAGAGCAGAATCCAGTATTTAAAAAAAAAAAAAAAAAAAAAAAAAAAAAAAAAAAAAAAAAAAAAAAAAAAAAAAAAGGAAGAAAAAGCCACAGTTGTGTTGAGAGCAAATACAGCAACGGGCTTCTCTGGAGTGACAAAGCCCAGCCAGGGTGACAGCCCCACAGCCTGGCATGTCCCCTGGGAATATGGAAAAGGGTTTGTTTGTCACCCAGAGTCTCCTCTCCCCACTGGGAAGCCTCTCCAGACACAGTTCAGGCTGACACGAGCAGGGACTTCCCTGGGGAGGAGCAGCCAAGCGGCGCCTTGGCAGTGTCCTCCTCTTTGTCCTTGTGATCCCATCCCTGCTCCTGCCCCTATTCCTATTTATGGCCCTATCCCCACCCTATTCTCATCCCTCATTCCCCATTTAATTCCATCCCAGCCCCATTTCTCATCCCCATCCTAATCCCCTCTTATTCCATCCCTCACTCCCCATCCCATCCCAATCCATCTCATCCCATCTCTCATTCCCCATCCCATCCCAATCCCCCATCCCATCCCCTCCCCTCCCTGACTGGGAGCCCTCCCTCACCAATCCATGCCCAGACTGGAACCAATTAACCCCTTAATCACCGAGTGGAGGCAAAGGGAGCAGCAGGTGCTGCTGGGGGACATTCCCAACCTTCCCCCGGGAATTCTGTGACTCAGCCATGGATTTACTGCCTGTGCTCCATTATCCCCGATCAATAGAACAGTTATTACTTAATGGGCTAAAATTGTCATTCTGAGGGCCCAGATCTGCCTGTTCTGGCACTGCTAATTAGGGGGGGGCTTAATGAAAATGTAAATCCAGGCCCATTAATCAAACAATTATTTGGGAACCACGAGACAGCCGGCGCTGAACCTAATTAAGAAATAAACAAAGTTAATCAGCAAGCAGAAAACATTTACTAATCAGAAAGGTACGCTGTGAGCAAGAAATATCAGGCAATCATTTATTAAACATTCCCAAACCTGCTCCACTCCTTAATAACCTCACATTCCAGCTTCCAGGAAGGCCCATCCTGGGTTTATTAAAGCATTTGTTCTGCTTTAGGGTCCACTGGGTACTGCAGAACAGAAACTTATTACTCTGCCAGAAGAATAATTGCATCAATTTCAAATAATAGGGCCAGGGCTCCATTGGGGACAGGGGGTGGCACCTGATCCTGGGGCTGTTTGGGTTTAATTATTGGCATTTAGAGCTCACCCAGCTCCAAAGTTAATTCTGATAAAAATAGAAGGATTGCAACGACACCTAAAGATGGAGCTGGTGACATTTCCTTTCCTGGAAAACCTGCTTGTCTGGGATAAATGGGAATATTCACTCCAAACTTCCTCCTGCCCAGTGCCAGTTCCCATCATCTCCAATATTTCAAAAAATAGGAACAGCTTCAGGTCTCTAAGCTGCTTTACAGTTTCCCCTTTGACCCTGCAGCAGGGCTGGGATGTGGTCCTGGGGTTTTATCCATAAATCCATGGCTAGGCAGGATTCTGGTGCTCCCATCCCGTTCCTGCTCCTTTCCATCTCCAGGATAGAGAGGGGTGGGGCTGAAAGTCCCGGGAATTGGGGGGGCTGGGAGGAGACCCAACCTTGATACCCCCAAAGCCCCCAGCGCTCATCCCAATCCCTTTTCCCTGTCTTTTTCCAGAGCCACAATTAAGCCCATTTTCCCCCCAGCCAGGCTTAGCAGCTGTTTATCCAAAACCTCCATCATTAGGTTAATGATTCTCAGCAAATTGTTTTATCCACAGCCAGGCTCATCTCGAAAATGGAGCAGGAATGTCAGCAGCTCCATCAGGAGAGGTGGACGGGACAGTCAGTCCATTGTTCCCCCCTGGATATCCCACACATTGTTCCCCCTCTGGATATCCCACAATGTGAAACCTTCCAGGTGCTGCTCAGGACCCCAATCCCAGCTCCACTGGTGCAGGAACAGATCCACCAAGGAGGAGAGATGATTTTGGTCTCCATCCATCCATCCATCCATCCATCCATCCATCCATCCATCCATCCATCCCATCCATCCCATCCATCCACGGGACAGACACATGTCTGCAGCCCCCAGTCCTGCTTCCCAGTTTAGTGACAAACCCTCCTGCTCTCCACAGGGATTTGTCACCTGTTCCTGCACCACACGATGCTGGCAGCACTCCCTGGACATCCACATCCAAGAGGAATCCCGGGAGAGCAGCAGGATGCCAAGGGCAGGGACAGGAATGCTCAGGGACAGCCTGGGGTTTGTGGGCTCTGCTCCAGCCCTGGGGACACCAGGACACGGTGAAAATGACCTGGGGACAAGGTTTATTTGCCTATCAGCTCCTGGCTGCTCCTTGTCCTGAAGCCACCTCGTGTCCCCAAGGCCACGACATCACTCGCATCCCAAAGGAGCAAATTTCCTGTGCCAGCGCCGCATCCCTGTCAATAAATAAATGGGGGTGTTTAAAAGGCTCCTTTCCACACTAATGCTGAAAATTTCCTCCCAGTGCATCTGTGTCTCTTCTACAAATTCACCAGCATAAAAGGGTTAAGGAGGTGCAGATTTGGGTCAGCACATTCCCCCTCAGGCAGGGACTGATTTTCCAGGAGCTGAAGCAAAGCTGAAGCAAAATTCCCACCCCATCATCCCCCAGCTGGGGAAAACAAAACGTGGAGGGAGGGACCTGCTCCAAGTGCCCGTGGCAGCCTGAAGAGGTGTCAGACCCCTTTCCAAAAGCCGGAATATCCGGGATGTAAATCCTCCCCATCCCAGGGACAGAGCAGCACTCCTTGTCTTGGCTGTCCCAAGACCTTGGCTGCAGCTGGTTGGCACCAGGAAAGGAATTTTAAACTCCATTTCAGCGTAAATCCTTAAATCCTCGTCTGAATTAAATGTCAGTACACCCCACCTCCTTCTGCCTTTCTCCCCAGCCCCTGCGTGGGATGCTGACCAGGGTTTCAAGTCGATTGGGGGGAAAAAAGACATGGAAAACAGCCCGGGATGGATGAACATTGTGCTGCCACCACCACCAGCTGCCCTATGGATGGGTGGCCCTGTTGCCACCTCCTCCTGTCACACCCTGCCCCTGGGACAGCAGCCAGCGACCGCTTCCATGAGCACCGGAGACTTCCCAGCACCTTCAGCCACCTCTGCAGGACCGCGAGATTCCAGGGATTGGGAAAAGGTGGGTGACCCCCACGGGTGCCTGCGTCACACCAGCAGGTTCCCAACCTGTGCATCAGCAGCTGCCCCGCAGCCTCGGGATGATTTCCAGGGCACCAACGCCATGCCCGTGTCATTTTTCAAACAATTAAAGATAAAGAGGCCCGAGCGCGGCTCATGTTTCAGCCTTAACGCTGCTGCCAAATATCATCACGTCAGCGGCGCTTGTAAAACAAAGGAGATCGATAAGATTCCCACTCCGGGAAAGCAGCTCCGGCCCGGGGTTATCCTGGTGCGCCGGAGCCTGCCAGCTCCTGTGAGCCCTTCCCAGGGACCTGCTGGGCTTTATTTTCCCTTTTCCCGGGTTTTTGATTCAGCAGCTGCTTAACGGGCTTTGCTCCGTTCTTCTGTTTCCCCGGCGAATTCCAGAAAAACTGGGGGTGGAAAGGAATTTAAAATTCACCCCATTGCACCCCTTGGTGTTTTCCACTATCCCAGGCTGCTCCAAGCCCCATCCAGCCTCACCTTGAGCCCTTCCAGGGATGGAAGGAGTGCGTTTTTCAGGGATATAACCTACCTCCATTACACCTTGCAGAGCAGCTTTCCCTCAGGCAGGTTTCCATTCCCACTTTTCCTGCCGGTCTCCAAAGCCTTGTTTCCCTGAAAACTTTCCAGCTGTTTGATCACAGCCAATTTGCAAGGCCAAGACATTTAAAACACCCTGAGAGCAGCTGGGGATGAAAGGTGCGAGCTCCAGCAAGGTGAGAGCTCCTGGAAACTCATCCTTTGGGAGAGTTTTGGAGATAAGGCAGAGCCTGAATTCCCCCTCTGGAAGTGCCACCTGCCTTTACAAAGGAGCGGGAGTAGCACGGAGCTGAATAACTCGGATTTTAAAAGGAAAATACTCTTTGTTAGAAGCTGAATAAAGCCCTGATTTGCCGAGGCTCTGGAGATCTTGGCTGTGGCACTCAGGGTTTCCATGACAGGGCTCTTATCAGGGAGATACCGATCAGCTCCTGGGCTCTGCCCAGCTGGCCCTTAATTAACGATGCTGACCCTCATCAGGGGACAAAGAGGAGTGACAGAGACACCCGCGAATTTCTCAGGCTCCTTCCCTCTCAAATTCGGCCCATCCTGTTTACCAACACCCCCAAGGCTTCTCGGTGGCAATTCCCTTTGACCCGAACTAAATTAATTTTTTTTTCTCCTTTTTGTCTGCCACAGCTTTTATTCCCTGGTTTGACCCGATCAAGGCGAGCCTTTTTGTTCAGACAGCTTTTGAAAGGAGTTTGTGGGGATTTTTTCCCAGCAAACCTGAGAAATCCGTTATCTCTGCAGCCCTAATGGATTCAGGGAGCTGCTCAGATCTCTGAGAGCAGAAAACTGCAGTTTTCCAGCCTCGTTCCAGCTGCTCCATCCAGCTTGGAGGGCAGGTGCTGGCATCCCACTGCCTGATCTTCCCAATCCGCCCGTGACCTTTGCTGGGGGGCTTGCATTCATGGCCCAGCATTCCCAAAATATTCCCAAAGGAGCCGTGGCCGTGTCCCCCACAGCGAGGGTGCAGCTGCTCCCCAGCTCCCATCCCGCTCCTGCCAGGCTCACATTCCACTCCCAGCTGATCAGAACCCACCTGGATCCCAGGAAAATGCAGTTTTCCAGCTCTTGGTGCAGCAGCAGGATGCAAAAGGGCTGGATCCACATGGCAGGGACTGGGGGAGGGAGTGATCCCATCCCATCCCATCCCATCCCATCCCATCCCATCCCATCCCATCCCATCCCATCCCATCCCATCCCATCCCATCCCATCCCATCCCATCCCATCCCATCCCATCCCATCCCATCCCATCCCATCCCATCCCATCCCATCCCATCCCAGCTGCATTCCTCATTCCAGTTCCACCTCCTGGGTTCTCTCCCAGTACAAACCAGTCACCATTATGCCCAGTTAATATTTAAGCTGGGCTGAATCAAACTCCCTTTCCTTTTCCAATTCCCTTCCCATTATCCCGTCTACTTTTCTCGGAGTGTGGATTCTGTTGGAATCTGGGATTTATGGCAGCTGCTGACCACTCCTCTCCCCAACTGCCATAAGTTACACTCCCATTCTGCTGCCTGCAATAAAAATAAATAAAAAAATAATAAAAACCCCTGATATTTATTGTCTGGATTTTTCTTCCCCAAAAAAGTCAGGAAATTCTCACAACCACTAAAGCACAGCTCCATATTTCACTGGCACAGGAGGAGCTGAGCATCCCCTGGGGTTCTCCAATGGCCTCTCCCACTCTCCCACACAAGATCCAACATTCCCCAGTGGGAAAAAAAGGTCCCAAAACTCAGCTTCCCCCAGGAAAATCTTCATGGCCTCTCCAGATGCCAGCAGGACCCTCACCACTGCAGTGGCCAGTGCCCAGAGGAGGGGGCAGCCGCACTGGGGTGGAGAGAGAACCATTTATTTCAGGCTGAGGACTGATGAGATGAAAGCCATTGATCCCAGCTCGTAATTACATTGTTATCTCTGCCCCTGGAGATAAAGAGATTTCTCCCTGCTGGCTTTTGGAAAAGCTGGGCTCCAAAGCGGATAGAGGAGGGATTTATTTATTTGAGCTCCTCTGTTTTTTACGTGAAATGTTAAAGAGGAAAAGCTTGGTTTATTTATTTTATTTTATTTTTTTCCTCCAGGAGATGGGAAGCCAGGGAAGGTTTCCCTCCTGCTCTTGATGTCCAGGATCAGGCAGGAGATAAGGAAAGCTCCTTAAAATGGAATTTTTAATGAATTATCCCACAGGAGGTAATCAGAAAACAGCACTGCAGGGCATGAGCTGGGTCACTGGGTGCTACTGTGACCTCCTGGAGCCACGGGAGCCTTGGAGAGGAGCACACTGGATTTCACAGCAATGGAATAAGAGCCTAAGACTGCCAACTCCTCCATCCCATGGCTTTTCTCCAGGGATGGTCCTGGCCCCTCTCCCAGATCAGGACCTGCCTCAGGTCCTGGCAGCTGCTAAAGGTGCTGCTGCCATCCCCATTTCCCAGTCCCCTGGATCAAGAACAAACTGGGATTGATTTCCCAACCACTGTAAATCCCTGCTCCTGGCTGGCCTGGCCAGCACCAGGACGAGAATCCAAATTTTGATTGCTCCAAAGGTGCAAATCCCATTAGCACTCGAGGAAAGGGGCTGGGAGAACAGAGTGGTTCAGATGTGCTGAGGTGGAATTAAAAGTGGGAAGGCACCTACAGAAGCAGGAGATTCAAAGGATGGTCTTGAATGAGCAAATTTGCAATCCAAGGACTTTGCTCCGAGAGAGGCTGAGAAGAAAATGGGAAGAGAAATAGGAATTAGAGGGAATAAATGTTCCTTTCTTATTCCTATGGATTTGAGCAGAATCCCTATTTGGAATAATTTTCCATGCAGGAATTCACAACCAACCACGGCTGGCTCTGCTTCATCCACAAACCACCACAGCACCTTCATCCCAGAGAATCCTCATCCCAGTCTTCATCTGGAGCTGGATGGTCTCTGCTGGCACCCCTTGGATTGGATTTCTGGGCTGGGAGGTCTTGGATGGGGCTGGAATTCCTCCGCTGGGATTTCTCTGCTGGGCAGGAAATGGAGAAGAGGAGGGAAAATCAATGAGAAGAACCCGACGCTGGAAAACAAAAACAATAAAAAAGAAGTTAAAGCTCAATTTTAAGTCTGCTGGGAACATTTTTCCAAGAGGACAAAGCCTCGACTCTTCCCTGCCGCTGAAGGTTTGAGCGTTAGGAGCTGCAGGAGCGGGGTGCGATTGCCCCAAAAATTTCCCAAATTCCTGGAAATATCAGGACCATCCTTCCGGCACCTCCTCCCCGCTCCGTGCCTGGAGCTCCAGTGACATCTGCTGCTGTCTCTGGGCATCGCCACCGGCCCGGCCACCGCCGCCCCCGGTCCCCCTGGGGATGTCCCCACCCCGGGGCTGCCACCAGCCCTGCCTGGGGATCGAGCCTGAAAACGCCCCAAGACAGGAAGGAAATAAAAGGAAATAAGGAAATAAAAGGAAATAAAAGTATATAAAAGGAAATAAATGGATATAAAAGGAAATAAAAGGAAATACTTTCTTGGTTGGAGCTGCCACCCCCCGAGGGAGCGGCTCCTCCTCCCCAAACTGGGGGTGACGGAGGGAACTGGGAGGGACAAAAATTCCCCCACCACCACTCCTGCTTTTCCTCGGGGCTTTCACCCCCAGGCACCAAGTGAGGGGAGCCTGTGGATGATTTAAACCTGCACGGTTTTACCCAGGATATTCCCAAACCCAGGAATTCCTGTTATCCCGCCGGGGGAGCCAGGATCTTTCTCCCAGGATCTCTCTCCCAACCCACCCCAAACTTCTCAACATCTCCAGCCCAACTCAATTCCAGCAGCCCAAACCCACCAGGAATTCCCAGAACCAGGCCCTTTGTCCACCCCATGAGGTTCCTGTTCCCACAGGGAATGAAAGAAGCAAAAAAATCTGGGGTTTTTTTGTTCTTTTCCAATAGTCTCACTTTATTAGATACCACATCAAGAGAGGATGTTGTGCTGCATGCAGCGGAAGACTGGAGGATTTCTAATTCCTGTGTAAGGTTTTCTTTTTGTCTTTAACAGTTGTAAACTGATATTTGGCTGTAAAATCACTGCATGCGAGTCTGAATGCAAACAGCAGTAGAAGAGGCTTTTAATTTTCTTTTTTTTGCTTTTTTTTTTGTTTGTTTTTCACCATTCCCAATCCATAGGTGCATGCTTTATTTACAACAAAAAGAAGTCATTCAGGGCAGGAATTACCATCAGAAAAACTGAGAAGAGGAGGGGACAGAGACCAGGGCTGTGGTTTTGCACGATACTGAGGAGATTGGCAAGTTGCACTTGATTTTTGGAGGTGCAAAGAGATGATCTGAGTACCCTTTTCCCAAAGAAAGCAGGCTGAACAGGGAATGGGAATACAGGATGGGGTAAGGGCAACCTTAAGTGAATTGTTCTGCACATACAAAGGAGGCTGGGCTGCTGCAGGACTGGGAGAAATTAAGGAATTGCTTAAATAATTATTTTTAAAGGCTTTTTTTACCCTCAGCCACACATTTCCCCAGCACAGCTCCATGCCCAGGTGCTGCTCTGGGTATGACCAGGAATGTTTGGGTCAGGTCCATCCCTCTGGAAAGGGTGGTGGAAGCTTGGAGTCATTAAGGTTGAAAAAGGGAGAGTCCAACCATTGCTCCTGGATCCCACCATCCCACAGCTCAGCTGGGCCTGCAGCAGGGAGGCTTCAGCACAGGATGCAGAGGGGAACAGTCCAAAAAAAACAGGATTGTTTCAGTCTGCTCCTGGCCAGACAGGCTCAGGGATGCCACACTGACCAGCACAGAGGCAAGAATTCCATTAAAAAGTGGAAAATTTCCAGGTGTCCTCTTCCTTTCCACACCAAGCCAAGCCACAAGCACAACCACATCACCTGGGGTGATGGAAGAGGATTCCCAGCCCTGGCTGGACCCTCTGGGGTGGGTTGGGTTGGCTTTTCCCACCTGGAGATCCAAGGAGGGGGGAGCCTGTGCCAGGCTGGGCCAGCCCAGCACAGAGGGGTTTGTGTCACCCAGGGCTGGGGACACTCAGGGCACATCAGCAAGTGCTGCTGGAGGTGGGGGGAGATCAAGGAAATATCAGGAGAACGGAACTCATCCAACTCAGAGAGAGGGCAGCAGCAGCAGAGGGGGCAGGGGGCTTGGGGGGAGAGGTTTCACACACCATGCTCAGTGTGACAAAAAAATTCCATACATTCCATATGTGCTTAGTGTGCTCCTATCCACAGGGCCTGGGGTTTTCTAGAGCCAGGGAATGGTTCCAGAGCCAGGGAATGGTTCCAGAGCCAAGGAATGGTTCCGGAGCCCAGCAGCTGCAGTCTGTGCTCTCCTGCTGTCCAGACCAGATGCAACAGCTCCAGGCCACCCTTAAAGTGCAGGCTGAGGGTTCTCGTGCAGAAAACTGGGGGAAATGAAAGAAAACCAAACCAAAACAACCCAAGTTTGGAAGATCTCAGACTGTTCCAGTTAATTCCAGGAGCTGTGGTGGTTTAAAGCAATAATCCTTGCACACATCAGGGGGCTGGGGGGAAGCAGCAGCTCCTTCAGCTTCCCTCCCGAGGAACAGCAAATCCTTGGAAGCAGGAGGGGTCTGAGGGGACCTGGGACCCCTTCAGGGCTCGGCCAGTCACTACTACACAGCTCAGAGGTGAAGAGGAGGTAGTCACAACCCTAAAACACCTGGGCTCCTACAGCAGCAGAACCCCCAAATTCCTCGGGTGGAGGAACCACCCGCGGTGGCCAGAAACGACAGAAACCAACCCAAACCTGCTCCCCTGCGAGCACAGAGCTCCCTAAACCCTCCTTGTCGCTGTCATGGTGTTGGTGGTGGATCTTCTCAGCAAAGGATGTGCCACAACACTGCTCAGGTGGGCCGAACCAGAGGTGAAGCTCAAGCAGGACTCGTAGGATGACGCCGGTGACACCGGATTTGGCCTAACCACGACGACACGGACACCAGGCGACGGTGACACCCACACCAAAGCCAAGGAGCTTTTTTCGTTATTGCAACTGAGGTATTGAGATCACACAAGCAAGGACAGGCTGATGCTCCCAAGCCCAGCACTCCCATCTCCCGGGGGGAGACGCCGGAGCGGAGGCTGGAGGGACACAGAGCGTCAGAAACGCGACGGGAACGCTGCCACGGGGACGGGGAGGGAGAGAGGAGGGGGAACAGTCAGGAGGGAACAGTCAGGAGGGAACAGTCAGGAGGGAACTATTGCTTGCCAAAATTACACACCAGGGGAACTCGACAGCCTCCCTCCCCCAGCTGAAAATAAATAAAGGAGAATAGAAAAGATCTGGGGGAGTTTCCAGCGGAGGGGAGGATGGAGGGGGCTTGGAGGAGGCGGAGGACCCTGGGATCAGAGGCTGTAGCAAGGCGTGGCTGCGCTGGAAGACGGGACACCAGGGACATCAGGGACCTACAGGGGCGTGGCAGAGGGCAGGGAGGGCCGGGCAGAGGCTCCCTTTAATCACTGGCCACATGGTTCTCGTTCTGCAGGGTGTGCCAGCGCTCGATCTTCTTGTCCTTGTTCTTCAAACACTCGTACCAGTGTTTCAAGCGCTCGCCCTTGGCCGTGATTCCCAGCTGGCAACCGCCTGGGAAAAGGGGAGAAGAGCAGACTTTGTATCCAGAGGTGGTGCTGATGTGCCAGGAGATCCTGCCACGGGCACACACCTCACACCCTGCAACGCTTTTTCCACCTCCTGGATCAAAAATCGAACGGAAGATTAGAAGCCTGGAGGTGCTTTTCCTGCCCAGAAGACCTCTCAGGATGCTGAAATTGGGGAAGTGTGGGGGGTACACCCTTCAGATTCCATCATCCCACCTGGGCAGGTGACCCAGGCCCCCCTCCCATCGAGCAAACCCCAAACCAGCCACCAAAGCCATGCCCCAGGGGGCAGAATCCCCCAGCCCATCGCTCACCGATGTAGTCGTTGGATTTTCCGATGTCGTAATCCCAGACGGAAATGTCCAGGGATTTCTTGGCCAGGTCGCTGTGTTTGATGTCATAGAAGAACTCCTGCAGAAATGGGAGCGCCCACGTCACACCCCAAAGGAAAACACACCCTAAAAGCTGCAGTTAAAGGGTTGGACCTGATCTCTGCTCAGCCTGGGTTCAAAATCCAAGGAGAGGATGGTTAAATTATAATTAATGAAGGAAAAACGCTCCTTCCCTGTGGCACCTCTTTTCCAGGAGTCAAGCACCTACGTGAGCCCTTTCCAGCTGTCTCATCCAAGCAGCATCAGTGGAGAATTTCAAATTTCCACCCCCAGGAACGCTCATCCCACCCACATCCCCAGCTGGGATGCAGGGAGCTTTCAGGGTGTGTGGTGCTGCCATGGCAAAGTCATTCCCAAAATATTCCCGGGCACAGGAGTGGGTAAGGAGCTTGAGCAAAGAGCCAAACCTTGGGGAGTTTGTCTTCCACCTCCTCCACTCAACACAGTGCTCAGCGAATTGATTTAATAATATAAAAAATATCCATCCATACCTCGTTAAACTCAGGATTCAACGTTTTCTTCTTAATCTGTGTCTTGTGCTTGGCCTTTTTGCCCATGTCAGGTTTCAGCCAACTGGGGGCAACAGAAAACAGCTCAAAATTCAAGTGCAAGAACAGTGGGAGTTTATAAGCTTAAAAAAGTGAGCTTCTGGGCTGGAAGAGATTTATTTAAGGCCAGTCTCTCTTCCCACCTTCCAGAGGATGTGGGAAAAGTGTGGGGCTGCGGCTGTGCAGATCCAGAACTCAATTTAGAGCTGGGATTAATTAGATCTCTGTTAGAAGCTGATTTAAACATGTAAAACCACCATCTTCTGTTTGTGGAAATGGAGAATACAACAAATAAAGAGAGACTGGAAAGGGAAACTGCTCAGTTCCACTGAGCTACAAAAAGATGAGCAGAATATGTTCGACATGAGAGTCACTGAATGAGTTTTAGGGAGAGCAGAGGTTTTTTTCTGAAGGCAAAGGAAAAAAACAGGAGCAAAACCCCCACCAGGAATGGCTGCAGGGATTTCTCTGTGGTGCAGCTCATATGAAGTTGGAATAAAAACCTCATTCCCCCACATTCCCAGGAGCCATGGGGCAGCAAGCAGGGCACGGAGGGACGTGGAGCCACCTCTGTCCTGCAGCCAGGGTGGGCCAGAGGTGGAGGGAAGGACCCCCTGTCCTCCAGCTTCCACTGTCCCTGGAGTCCCTTGATGAGTCACAGGTGGGAATCCCACTCCTATGGATCCTGGGGAAGTCAGGCACCAGCCCCAAACCTGTCACTGGGATATTCTATGAAAATCCTTTGCTAGGATTTTTCTCCTATTCTAGCTGAGAAGCCTCAGAAAAGAAATGTGAACAATTAACTGTCTGATGGTGAGGAATGTGGCCTGGAGGCTGTTTACCAACAGGTGCATCTGTGATTGGTCCACGTGAGTTGTTTCTACTTAATGACCAACCATGGCCCAGCTGTGGAGTCTCTGAGAGTTATGGGGTTTTGTTATCCATTCCATTCCATTCCATTCCATTCCAGCTTTCTGATGGATCCTTTCTCTCTATTCTTTTTAGTATAGTTTTAGGATAGCATTTCAATATAATATAACATCATAATATAATAAATCAGCCTTCTGAAACACAGAGTCAAGACTCTCTTCTCTTCCCTCACCCTGGGACCCTCGAACACAACCACAAAAACCCTCCCCACATCCCCCCCGTGCCCTCTGCTTGCAGACATAAGGTGATCAGTCAAAGCTTGGACTCCTGAAGTCTTTTCCAGCCTTTAACAATCCTGGGATTCTCCACGAGGGATCTGGGCACCTGGGGAGCTCTGGGGAGCCACAGACCCAAGGGCTGGGTCAACACCACCCACAAGGAGGACACCACCACTGCTGGACAGCTCGTGCCGTGCCAGGGCTCCAGAGGAAGGACAGCAGGGAGCCATTCCAGCCCGGAGCCACTCCCGGCTCACTCACAGCTTGACGAAGGGATCCGAGTATCCGTTGGCGTCCATGGCCGCCAGGTGCACGCAGCGCACGATGCCCACGATGAGCCCGCCCTGCTGGGTGCTGTACATGAGGGACACCAGGATCTTCCCGCGCTCCTCCACGTCCCCGCCGCGATCCACCTGCGGGAGGAGCGGCCAGAGGTGCACGTGGAGGAAAAACGGGAAAACTCCACGTGGAGGAGGAAAAACGGGATGGGATGGATGTCAGGGAATGTTGGGGGATAATGGGGTTGTACACGAGGGATGGTGGAAAGGATGTGGGTGGAGCTTGTCCTGCTCCAAGGACTCACCTCCTCCTCGTACAGAGCCATCCCACGGGATGCGCCCGTTGTTCCGGCACGCTTCGTCTGGGATGGGAAAGGGACAAGGAGACTGCCGTGAATGACTGGGAGAGGCACATCCCAGAGCAAAAACACCTGGGAATGCAGGCAGCCCAGCTCCTGCACTGCACTCCAAAGTGGAGGGATCTCAGGAATGTCCATCTTCTCCATCAACCCCGTCCCAGTGGATTCAATGAGGGACAGAGCAAGCTGTCCCCTCCTGCACGGTGACATCCATCCCCAGGGGCTGACAAAGCCAACAGGAGCAGGCCCTGGAGTCACTTCCCATGAATTCCCACCAGGCTCTTATCTCTTATCATCTTGGGATGTCACATCAGCCCAGGCACAGGTGGGAATGCAACTCCTAAAGGTGCCAGGGAAGTCAGGCACCTCCAGCCCCTCCAGCCCATCCCTGCATCCCTCAGGTGCCATTTCCAAGGGGAACAGAAGGAATTTTCACGGACACTCACTGGTATTACTCTCTCCAGGCAGATGTTGAAGTTCTTTTTCTGGTTGGCTTTGAGTTTTTTCAAGGCAACTCTGGTTTCTCCAATAAATTCGTTGTGGCCGAATTTGTCCTCGTCACACACGGAGATCCTGGAGGGAAGAGGGAAAAGGGAACATCAACCAGGCTGGAGCAGTGCCCAGCTCCAGAGCCAAACCCATTCCTGCGGGGAGGGAAAAGCAAAACAAAACCACCCAAACCCACCCTTGATCTGGATTTCTTCTGAACAAAAGCCATCAAAACCCAAATTCTATCTTGCCAAAAAAAAAAAAAAATCAACATTTTTAATATTTGCTTTGTGATGGGGCAAGAAATCAAGAGGTGGAAGTTTTCTGCGGGGGGGAAAAGACATAAATTTTAAGAGTTATTTATATGGACTTTTTTTTTCTGGGCTATTGTCAAATCAGCAGAGATGCACATCTCTATGATGATAAAAATCATAGTGTAATCAACAATTTACTATTAAATTACAATGTCAAAATGCCAGCTCTCCTCTCTCCAAAGAACCATCCAAATGACCAAATTCGTGTCGATTTTAACCCAAAACTGCATTTCTCACAGCCCTAACCCCCCCTGCCCTCCTGGGGGTGGTGCTGTGAGTGAGGACCCCCACAGCCCCACCCCGTGGGACCCCTGGGCTCGTGCTGGGCTTGCCTGAGGGTTTTCCTCTGCATGTCCTCGTCGGTGATGCCGTGGTACACCAGGGTCTCGTTCCACACCGGGTTCCGGGTGTTGCGCAGCGTCTTCGTCCTCAGCTTGTTCGACTGTGGGGTCAGACAAACACAGGGGAATCGCAGCCCAGGACTCCTCCCTGCCCAAATCCCAGCTCCTGGCAGGGATCCCCCATCACAGCTGGCACAGCTGGGTGATGGTGAGCTCCCAGGGAGCATCAAAGTGGAATTTAGCACAAGCACCGGGGATTTTGTTACATGTGGTAGCCAGGAGAGCCTGGATTTTGTCACTCCCTGGGGTTTATTCCCTCAAGAAGAGGGGAAAAGGTGCCCAGGGCAGAATGTGGGATGTGGATGTGCTCAAGTCACAGCTCTCGTGGTCTAAAAGAGGTGACAGTGGGGAATTGAGGAGCTGTCACTTGCTTGTGTGTCTTTCACAGCCACACATTCAAAATTAAAAAAAAAAATAAATAAATATCAGCAAACGAGAGCAGCAGAAATCAAAGCAATTCCCAACATCCCACCTGGATTTCCTCCAAACAAGACCAGGTGTTCCTGTGCATAAAGCACAGGTGTAAAATCAATCCAATTACTTTATTATCAATTTTCCCCTGGTTTTGCTCCTGGTTCCTCTGAGCAGAACTCTGCTGCACCTTCTAACGAAAGAGCCAGCACTGCTGGTGGCCATTCCTTCCTCAAGATTTGCCCACCCAGATCAGCTCAGCTGGGCTGGGGAGGGAGATTTCCAGGAATTTCCATGATGGAGCCAGAGTTTCCCCCACAGCTCTAGCAAGAACGTGCTGCAGCTTCCAAGCAAATGGATAATTCCAACCCTGGGCATAATTAGATTTTTTGGGCAGATGTTTTGTGATGCATTAACAGCAATGCCTCCTCTGGAGCTTCCCTCCATCCCTGAGCAGATTCCTGCCTGCAGGATGAGCTGTTCTTGGGTCTGGGAGAGCATCTGGGAGCATCAGAGACATCCCCAGGGAAAACAGCAGCAAGCAGAGAAATCAACAGGGAAAATCTGAACTGAGGGGGATTTGAGAAACCTCTGCTCCATCCCCAGCACCAAACCTGGCAAAGCCCCACCTTGCTGGCTCCGGGCAGGAGGTGCAGCTTCACATAGGGATCAGCCAGGCCATTGGAATCCATTGGTTTTAAGCCCTAAAAAAGGATAAAGGAAACATAGGATGTGAATTCTCCTAGAGCAAAGACAAGGAAGAGAAAAATCTGCCCATGAAAAACGCAAAGAGAAAATGTGTTCAGTGACCCAAGAGCTTCTGTCCTGAGCAGCTGTGGGTGCCAGGATGTGCTGAACCAACCCATCCCAGGAAAAGTCAGCATTGTGGAACCACAGGATGGTTTGGGTTGGAGGAGACCTCAAATATCACCAAGTTCCACCCCCTGCCACAAGCAGGGACATCTTCCACTGTACCAGGCTGCTCCAAACCCTGTCCAGCCTGGCCTTGGACACTTCCAGGGATGGGGCAGCCACAGTTTCTCTGGGAGGACTGTTCCAGGGCATCACCACTCCCACAGATCTCTTGGAGGCACACAAGAAAAAGCCTCACAACCCTCCCCAGCCAGGAGCAGCTGTGCCTGGAGTCTCCCAAGGGAGCAGCCTCTGCCAGCAGCCACATGGCTTCCTTCCCATTGTACCAGAGAAACTGGGAGCCAGATGGATTTAAATCAGGAGAAAGGAGGGGAAAAGAGGAGCCCTTGCCTTGGCCTTGATGAGGGTGCAGTGCAGGGAGCTGTTGTCCTGGTCGTAGAGCAGGCTGAACTCCAGAGCTCCCAGCGTGGCTGACAGAGAGGGAGGAGGAGGAGGAGGAAACAACCTCGTTAAAACCCCAGCCAATAACTGCATTTAATCATCCCCGATTAGTAATAATTAGAAAGATTTGCGGGTCAAACGTAAAAGCTGTTTAATGCAGTGACACTGTGCTGGCAGCGGCCAAACCGCCGCAAATCCAGGCGGATTCAGGAGCTCTGCACAGCTTTGCAGGGCAGGGACTGCCCAGGGAGAGCAGCCTGGGGCTCTGGAGCTGACTCCAATATTCTCCAGGCAAAGGAGGAATAACCCTGCCAACCCTTCCCACAGCAATTCCACCCTGACCCCTGAGGAGATGCTCCAGCTGGGGACAGCAGCTCCTCCCAAGGCTGGGCTCAGCACCTGGCTCCAGTCTTGGCTCCCTGGAAACCAGCTCAGGCTCGTGCTTCTTCATCCCAGGGATGAAAAAGCAGGCACAGAGGGCATCAGCTGCTCCAATCCAAGCACCCGATCCCGACCCCGAGCAGCTCTTCCCACCCAGGATGTTCTACCACAGATCCTCCCCCTCAAATCCCCCCCCAGCTCCAAGCCCCGCTGGGAAGCATCATTCCCCAAGGACTTTCCCTGCTGGACACCCACCGCCTTCCAATGCGAGTCGCGCCCAGCCAACAACCTCCTCCAAATCCCACATTTCCCAAAGAAAACTCCCTCCCTCCCTTCCCGGCTACATACTGCCTTCATCCGAGTCGTAGCTGTTGGCATCCTCCTCCTCCTCCTCGCGGGGCTGCTGCCGCTGCGGGGCCGCGGCTGCGGGCGGGGGCTGGGTGGCAGCAGGGGGCTGCCAGGCTGGCCTGTCCTCCCTGCCGGGGGGCACGGCAAAGCCCCCTCCCCGCTCCTCCCTGGCGGCGCCGCGGGCCGGCTCCGGGGGGCTCGCTGCGGGAGGGACCCCGTTATCCCCCGGCCCGCGCTGCCCCCAGCCCCCCGCAGCCGGCCCGGGGTTACCTTGTCTCTCCGGGAAGCGGGCGGGACCCCCGGGACCCGGCCTTGCCGCTGCGGCCGCCGGCGCTGGGGACAGAGGTGGGTGGCATCACCGCCTGCGACATCCCCTGGTGCCCTCTCCCACCCTGCTGAGCCGCAGTCCCTGCCCGTGCGGTGTCCCCAGGGACCGGACGCCTTGGCCGCGCTCCCATCGCATCCTACCTGCGGCTGCCGGGGCAGGTCCAGCGGCGCTGGCCGGCGGGGGTGGCCGCTGGCCTTGCACGGAGTTGGTTCTCTTCACACCTGCAAGGAGCGGGGGACGATCAGCAGAGAGCACCCGCAGATGGCTCCCGGCTTTGTGTCCCCCCATCTGTCCGTGCCGGGATGCAGGAGCAGCGCCGCTCTCACCGGGGCTCCTGCTGACCCCGCTCTCGGCAGCGTAGTCGCGGCTGTCGCTGTCCCCAGCGGTGTCCTCGCTGCCGCACGGACCCGGCCGGCCCTCGGCCGCTTTGCGGCTCCCCCGGGCGGCCGCTGTGCCGTCGGTGCCTGCAGGGAGAGGAAGAACGGAGCAGTGAGGCTGGAAAAGCGAGCTGCCGTCCCCAGCCTGGGTGCCAGCAGCGGGGGGACAATGGGTACGGCCACCGCAGCGGCACCTCCGAGCTCCGGGCACTGCGGCAGGAGGGCTCTGCACCATCAAACCTGCTCAGGAAATCCCCAAGGACACAAGAGTCCCACGGGAAAATAAGGCCTGAGGTATCCATCACCTGGTCCTCAGCACCCTTCAGACCCTTGATGATACCACAGCTCCACATTCCTGGGATTGGGAGGGGGGATCCTATTTCCCTTCTGCTGATCATCTCCCATTTATTAAGGAGACAGCCGTGGCAGCTGCCTCTGCCTCTCCCTTCCATCACCCAGCGGATAAATCCCAGCCCAGCGCTCCGGGGTGATGAATTGCGACCCCACGGACGTGACGGGAAAGGTCTCGGCGCTCACCTGGCTGCTGCTGGAGACGCCAGGGATAAATCTTTGCCGTGACATAAATGGGCTGTTTCTCCTTGGCTGGGCTCTCAGGGTCACCGGGCGTGAGGACAAATCGGAACTCAACAGATTGTGGGGGGAAAGGAGGAGGGAGAGAGGGAAAAACACCGGGAATGCTGAAGAGCAGGGAGCGGGGGAAATGAGCATCCAGGAGCAGGAGCCCCGTGGTGCAGAGAGAGCCGTGCAATAAATAATTTTCCAAGGGAGCTGTAGGAAAATCATGGGCACGGCAGGAGCATGCTGAGCACCGGCAGGGACGTGCGGAGCTGGCAAAGCCTTCCCGACTCCAGGAGCCGTGGATTAATAAAAGCTGCCCGTGGGGCTGGGAGGTTTAACGGCACCGTGATTAAATCGCCTTAATTAAGTGCTTTCCCCAACTGCTGCTGCACGGGAAGAGGGAGATCATCAGCTGGGGGCATCAGAACCCGGGCTAAAGGAAGGGTGGGATGGAGGGGACCATTCCAGGCGGGAGCTGCTCCCCCAGCCCCTCTTTGCCTCTTCCACGGAGCCAGGGAAGAGGAGGGTTTGCAGCCACTGTGCTGTTCCCAACTTAATGATCACCCAAATGAGGAGCAGACGGTGTTGGAGGGGGATCAGGGATCCTCATCCCCTTGGCACCCCATGTGGAAGTGTGAAATTGGGGGCTGTTACCCAAAATGAACTCCCAGGGAGACCCCCTCACTCTCCACATCTCCCTGTCAGGAGCCACGTGGGGGTCGGGCTCTTCTCCCAGGCAAGAAGTAACAGGACAAGAGGAAATGGCCTCATGTTATGCCCGGGGGGGTTTAGGTTGGATATTAGGGAAAATTTCTTCGCTGGAAGGATTGTCCAGCCCTGACACAGCTGCCCAGGAGTTCCCATCCCTGTGGGGGGATTTAACAGCAAGCGTGGATGTGGCCCTTGGGGACATGGCTCAGTGGTGGCCTTGGCAGTGCTGGAGGAATGGCTGAACTCCATGGGCTTTGAGAGCTCTTCCAAACGGAATGATTCCACCACTGGAAGTGCCGGAGGGCGCAAGGAATAACCAGAACAAGCCACTGCTGCATCCTCACCCTGCTCTGCCTCCTGTGCACAGCACAAGGCTGGGCTGCTCCGTCCCCCACAGACCGGGACAAGCCCCCACAAGCATCCTAAACTTTCCCCGGGAGGTTTTCCAAGGATTTCTGGTTAAAAAACAGCAAAAAAAAAAAAAAAAAACCAAAAAAAACCCAAAAAAAACCACTTGCCCCTCCCAGCAGGTCCCACCACCCACGGAGGCGGCTCGAGAACGGCAGCGGCTCAGCCCCGGCGTGTGCGGGAGGTGGGGAAGCCCTGGAATAACCCGGGCCCCCCGCAGGGTGGGCGGCAGCAGCAGCAAGGAGAGATCCTGCCGCAGCATCCCGTGGGGAAACTGGGTGGGAAAACGCCTTGGGAAGAGGAGGAGGCAGGGACAGGGCTCGGCACGGGGAGGGGACAAAGGCCGGTGCTTACCCTCGGTGTCCTCGGCATCCGCCTGGCCTTGGGGGCACAAACAGAGCGAGAGGGGGTGAAGCTGCGGCCCACGCACCCCCAACCCCATCCCGGGATGCAAAGCCACTGTTTCCCCGGTATTTTATCCTCATTTTTTCAAGGCTTCCCCATCACCACGTCCCAAACCCTCAGCCCTGATCCCCACCCGGGGCTGCTTTGTTCGAGGATGTCCTGCAACCCCGCCTGGAAATCCTGGATAAACCCTCTCCAGGCTCCATTGCTATCCCCTTTAGCACACGGGCAGCAGCCACACGACTGCTCCGGATGCTTTTTCCCCAGAATTTTCCCTTGCTGAGGATGGGAAGGAGCCCAGAGCCTCGCTGGCAGTGCTCGGGGGCAGCCCCCGCTGTCACCTACCTCGGGTGGGTGCCCGGGAAGGGATTTTGGGGTCCGGGGTGGGCGGCTCGGCCGGGCAGGGCTCTCTCGGGGTTTGGGGTCCCTTCTTGCTGACGGGCATCGGCTGTGGCAGCATCTGCTTGGGCAAACCCTTGAAGAACCAGGCACCGGAGCGTTTCCACACCTGCGGGAGCAGGATGGGGCCTCTCAGGGCTTCACGCCACCGTGGGCTTCCTCCAGCGACCCCACATCCCCACCCTGCAGCCCATCCCGCTAGTTAATGAATCAATTAACTCCCCTGCCCATGCCGCAGCAGCCAATCTCTGCACCAACAGCCCCTTGCACTCCCAAACCCCTGTTTTCATGAAATAAAACATCATTTTGTGTAGAAAACAAAACCCTCCTGTAAGAACCATGCTCAAACAGACGCTGGGCGAGGCTGGGTGGTGCTGGAGGCCTTTGGGAGGTTGAGTCAGTCCGGTCTCAGAGGTGTGGGGAGGGGACAGAGGGGACAGAGGGGACAGGGGCCACACGCACCTCCCTCTGCTCGCTGCAGATCTTGCAGAGCCAGATGGCCTGGGGCCGGTTGTTGGTGGTCTGCACCCCGCACTTGGTGCACACGTTCTGCGGGCAAAACAAAGATCTGAGTGTCACCGGTGCCACCAAAGTGTCCCCAACACCAGCAGCAACAGCTGTGCCTGCACGACCACCAGTGACTCTGGGGGTGCCGGGCTATGGAAACGAGCATCCAAAATCCACGGTGGCCCCGGGCTGGGGGGGTTTGTGGGGCTTGGGGGGTGGGGGTCTCACCTTTAGGGGGAGTCTCACCTTCTTGCAGTCCTCGCAGACGACGCAGGCGGAGCCCCTCGTCCCCAGCTGCTCCCCGCAGAGGATGCAGCGGTTGACGCCGTCCCCCAGCACGCTGCGGCGCATGTCCTCCAGCCGGGTCATCAGGCGCCTGCCAGAGGGCACAGGGATGTCAGCAAGGGCACAGGGAATGCCAGGAAAAGGGCAGGACACGGGGACAGGCCCCACTCCCCGGGGGCAGCCGCTGCCTTGGTTCTGGCTGTTCTTTTTCCAGGTGCTGCTCCCCACGGAGCTTCTCCCTTTCCAGCTATGGGAAATAATCCCATAAGAAATAATAATCACATCCCAGCGGGAAATAGGATTCCAACAGGTTTATATGGCACAATATTGACTTCCAGGGATGCTGCCAGAGAGGTGGCACCAGCCCCAGCTCCATGGACATGGAAAATCCATCCAAGGCAGCAGCTTTGCATGGAGCAACTTGTCCCTAAATAGAAACCTTTCCACCCAGTCCCGGCAGCTGCCCATGAAGAGCTGAAGGAGGAGATCCTGGAAGGCCTCTAATGAGGAGTGAATTAATTAATTAATAAATGTTCTTATTATTTGAGGAAAAATAATGTTGTGTATATTTGATGGAAATTCTTGCATTGACATGAAGGCCCACTGGAGGTCAGGCTGTGAAAACACACCTGGTTCCTGCAAAGATAAATAAAAACCCAAAAACCAAAACCAGCTGAGGAAGTTTTGGAAAGGCAGCATTGGCTGAAGGAGTTTGGAAAGCAGGAAGGAGCTGCGAGCAGACGGGAGCTGGCGTCGGCGTCGTGCGCTCAGCTAACCCAGAATCCTGGCCCTAAAAATAGCACAGCAAGGCAAAAAAGCTGCATTATTTATGTCATTCAGCGGGGAAGGAACGAAGAAAGGGAGGAGGAGACCCGAGCCCACCGGAGGGAGCAGCCCCCCGTGGCAGCCTGACCCAAATCCGACGGCGCTGTGGCGGAAAAAAAACGCGGGTGTTGGAAAGGCGTTTTCCCACGAGGGGTGACAGCTTCAGATTCGTGGTGACTTGGCTGCCAGGGCCTCTGAAATGCTCATAAACCATCCACAGGTTCCCTGCACACACCCTGGGGTTGGGGTTGGACAGCCAAATTCATGGGCTCCATGGGGAAAAGACAAATAAAGGAACGGCAGCACGAGGAGGGGAAATTATACGAGCATGGGATGGTTTTGGTTTGGAGGAACCTTAAAATCATCCAGTTCCACCCCTGCCATGGGCAGGGACACCTCCCACTAGACCAGGCTCTTGCATCCTGGCCTTGGACTCTTCCAGGGATGGGCAACCTGTGCCAGGGCCTTGCCACCCTCCCAGGGAGGAATTTCTTCCCAAAGTGAAGCATTTTAGGACATCACAGCCCAAAAAGGCTTCACTGCAGTCCACAGGGACATCTCAAAGCCACCAAGCCCAGCCACGCTCAGGGATGCGGACCCATAATTCCACAAATTACCCAAGCAAAGCCATGTTAAAACCTCAGCTCTGCCAAAACCCAGCCAGGAATCTCCCACTGCTCCCCACGCGGGGCCGATTCCGCTGGGCTGCGGAGCCGCCTCCTGCCACTTCCAGATGAACCTGCAGCCTGTTCCCAGCTGGAAGCCGGGCTGGGTGGGCAGCAGCAGAGCCAGACAGAGCCAGCAGTGGGCACAAGGCTCTGTTTTCACAGCTCTGGTGTCACCAGACAGCAGATGGGAGAGATCACGAGTTCCTGCCAGCACCGGGAGCACGGGGGCTCGAAATGCAGCAATCCTGGTTCTCATCCTTGTGCTGACAGACAGCACCCTCAGGACACAGCCAGGGGATTTTGTGCTTTCCCACGTCAGGGAGAAGCTTCCTGCTCCAGTGTGGGATGGGGCTTGGAGCAACCTGGGCTGGTGGAAAGTGTCCCTGCCCATGGAATGAGAGGAGATTTGAGATCCTTCCAACCCAAACCATTCTGGGATTTACTTGAGAGGTGCCATGGTCCATCCCTGCCCTTCACATCCACAGGTGGTTCCTCCCTAGAGAATAACCCAGCTCTGGAGCCACCATCCGCCCCTGGTGCCTTCCCAAGCTCCAGAGCCTGTGGCAAACACAGAAATCCCAGAGAATCCAGCAGAGCTGCATCACCCCACAAACACCCAGCCAGCAATTCCAATTAAAACCTGGATCCTGGCTGTTCCCCAAGCGTTATTTAAAAGCAATTAACCCCAGCCCACATCCCATGGAATGCATGATCCCCACATCAGCCAGCTTTTATCATCCCCCACCTCACCAAGGGGGAGCATTTTGAGGGAAAAAACCTCTTTTATTCATGGACAAACCCCATATCCCCTGCAGTTCCTCCCTCTGAGCTGCAGGAGCTCCAAGCAAAGCAGCTTCCAGTTGGAAATCTGCAAGCCCAAACAAACTTATTATAGAAACTGGAACAAATGGCACAATCAAAGGGAGGGAGGAAAAAAAAAAAAAAAAAAGCAAAAAAGAGGAAAAAGCCTTTGCATTTCAAGAGATTCATTATTTAGCTGCAAAAATCTCTCCCAGGCTCTCATTTAGCACAAGCTGCTCCTTAAATGGGATTTTTGAACCACTGGAAGAGCTCAGCAGCCAGGACACACCTGTGGCACCACTTGCAAGCCAAGTACATTTCCCTAATTAAAACATCCATTCAAGAGGGAGAAATTGGGCTTTTTTTTTTTTTTTTTTTCCCATGACTCAAACGCTGCTGGGAGAGAACTCTAGAAAAAGTTCAATTTAAAGTCCTGGTGTGAACCTGGCAGGAAGAAAGGGGGGTTGTGCCCACACCCCTGGGCTGAGAAGCTCCTGATAAAGACAATAACTGGGAGGAAAAAAAGCCCAGGTTTGTTTCCAGCTCCATCCAGCATCTCCAGAGATGCAAATCCATCCCGTTCTCCCATTAATAACCAAGGGAAGCCCTGCCCTCACCAGGAATGAGATTTCTACCTTCCCAAAAGCTTTTCTCTCCACTGGAGATCATTTCCTCCTCACTTTTATTGCACACAACCATCCTCCAGCTCGTCCCTCTGCCTTCCACGGCTCCAGCAGCATCTTCCTCCCCACGATCTGCGCTTCAACTCCCTGGGAAACATCCTTCCAATTGTTAAAAAAAAATCGGGGAGTGGATTAATTGGAGCCGGTGGCAGGGAGCTGGCTCAGCCCAGCCCTCAGGGACAGCCCTGGTCTGGGGAGAGATCCCTCACCTGCCAGGGAAACAGGGATTACAGGGATTAGGCACCGATGGGAGAGAGAGGAGAAGCTTTATCTGCAATGTTGCACCTGAGATAACAGCCATGAAACGGCCCCTGGTGATGGAAATCAGCCCAGCCCCAGGATTGGGGTTTGGGAGGGGGAAGGTGGGCAGTGAGGGACATCCCTGGAGCACATCCAAACATTCCCCATGGTCTGTGGCAGGAAAGGATCCCACAGGGATGAGGGGTCCCTTGGGCTGGGTTCAGTCCTGGGTGGGACAGAGCCCGTGGTGGCTTTGGCAGAGCTGGGTTTAGGGTTGGATTCCATGGCTTTAGAAGTCTTTTCCAACCTAAATGATGATTCCATGGAACTCTCAGCATTGCAGCAGGAGAAGAGGGGTGGGAAGAGGGACAGAGTGACCAGAATCAAGTGCTGATGATCCCAGGAAATGAGGCTTAAACAACGGAGCAGGAGTTTGCCGTGTTTAAATATTCATCAGAACTGCAAAAATTAATGGCCAAGATGTCCTTAATGGGCTTTAAATTATGGCAGGGAGGATTTTTAATGCAGCAAAAATGGTGGAAAAGGACCTGATCCACGAGGAAGGACCTGATCCAGGAGGAAGGACCTGATCCAGGCCACCATGATCCACTCGCTCCTCAGTGCCTTGCAGGAAGCAGCAGGGATGGGCTCAGCCACCACATCCATGGCGAAAAAATTCCAGTGAAACACAAAGGAGGTCACCAAGAGCCTCCAGAATGAAGCCCAGCCTCGTCTCCGTGGGGAAATCGTGTGCTTTAAAGGGATGAATATTAAATTAAAGCTCATTTTCCTGGTGGAAAAGGGTCAAGAAAAGCAGCCAAGCTCCAGATTAAGGGAAACATAATTAAAATTGGGATGAGAAATGAGAAGCAATTTTCCTCCCCTCCAAGTGGGCAGGGAGCTAAAGGTAAAGCACCACTGGGGCTTTTCCCAGTGCTGAGCCCTCACCCACAGAGGGAAGACCCACAGAGTTTTTCCAAATATCCCATCCCATGCTCATCCAGGTGCTTGCTGAATGTGCTCCAGCAGGCTGGGAATTTTTGCAGTCTTGGAAATAAGAGAGGAGGGGGTTTTTGGAGGGGAAAGCGCAACCAAACCCCCACAAAATCTCCAGCAGCACAAGCTGTCCCCTGGTCACAAGTGGACCTCATCTCCTCCAGAAATTGGCATCCCAGGAGAGGCTCCTAGCTGTCTCCAGTAACCAGAGGCTCCCTGTCCTGCCTTGAGCCTGAATTTTATCTCTGTGCTGTCTGCACACAGGGATGGAGATCCCAGGCTGTGGTCCCCAGACAGCTTCCCTGCCACTGAGGTTAATGATTTAATCCCCAGGGACTTCCATCTGCTCCTGAGTTATCCCTGTGTCATCCCAGCCATGAGCAGCCGAGTTAAATTAAAATCTAATCCTGCTGCAGAGCTGCTCCTCTTGGAGCAAAGGTGGGACCCAGGGGGACACAGCCAGGCCACTGCACGTTGAGAGGGGACCACAGGGCCATGGCCAGAGCCAGGAGCCAGCTGTCACCTTCCCTCTGGGAGAGCCAGCTCCGTGCTCTCCAGAAATATCCATTGCCACCTTGGGATGGTTTCAGATCTTCCCTCAATGCCAGGAGCGTGCTGGAGCTCATTAGGCAGTGAGCAGCCTGGCTGGGTTATTGATGGCCCCCAATTAGAGATGCAGAACGGAGTCAATTAGTGCCTGCAGGTGCTCCTGTGGCAGCTGGAGAACAGGATCCTCGTGGATTGCAGCTGGAATAGCAGCAGTGTCACCAGAGTGCCACCAGAGCCACCATGAGACCCCCAAGCACAGACAAGAACGGATCCATCCCTGCCCACATGGATGATCCCTTCTCCCAAAAACTTCCAGCCCTGAGTCCCTCATCCCAAAGGAAGATCCTGATCACCCAGCAGCTCCAGCCTGACGTGCTCCTGCTGTGTCATGTTCAGGATGATTCCAGCTCCTCCTGTCCTTCTCCGAGACACGAGACACAAAAATTCCCCCCCACACCAAGCGTCCCTGTCCTCCAGGCCTCATCAGCATCCAGCTCACGTATCCCACGGGATCCATCCACCCTCAGAGCTAAAAATACTCCCTCACAGGATTAGTCTGAGCTGGGTTTGACACCAAGTCCAATTCCACAAACAACAGCTCGACGAGAGGCATCGATTTGTTCCCAAGACAAGGGGCTGGTGGGGTGGAGGATACAGGAGATGGAGGGCAAAAAATTGGGAAGGGTTTGAGGCATGAGGAGGTTCATCCACAGCCCTGGTTGTGGGATTGAGGATTCCTCAAGGACTAGGTGTAAAGCTCAAATGAATTCCTCAAACACCTCCACTTATTGAGGCAAATCCAAGTATTCACCACATATTCCCCCTTTGGAATCTCACTCCGTGTGAGCTATTCCTTATATTAACCAGAAACAGAGTTTTCATGGAATAATGGAACAGTTTGTGTTGGAAAGGACCCCTGCCATGGGCAGGGACACCTTCGACTATCCCAGGTTGCTCCAACATAGCCTTGGACACTTCCAGGAATGGGGCAGCCACAGCTTCTCTGGGTGAGTTCTAATGGATTAATTTTTCCCTTTGCAGGAATAGAAAAACCCCAGAAAATCCCAGAAAATCAGGCTTTCCATGAGCAGCACCCTAAAGCAGCCTGGCCAGCTGAGGGCCAGCCACACCACCACTGCCTCCCTGCCAGAGGCCAGCCTGGCAAACCCGGATTATTTTAGATAATATATTTATTCTAACAGAATGAGCTATCCTGGATAACACCCGAGCGGATGATTCCCGACTCCCTGCGAGGCTGATCCAGCCGCTGTCCCACATTCCCTGTAGGGGCTGAACATCCTACAGCTCTTGTTGTGCAAGCCAACAAACACAAAGGGGCTGGCACGGCTCCCGCTACGCCTCCTCCTCCTCCTCCTCCTCGCAGGAGGGGAATCAGCTGCGGCTGCACATCCGCCAGAATTCCCGGCTCCCAGCCCCTCCGCCCGGCTTTTCATGAATGAGGATGAGCAAACCTCCTCCGGCTCGGCAAAGGGAAGGGCTGGAAAACAGCTGTACGAAATAAATCTCTCCCCGAGATGATTTGCGGCTCATCCAAGGAGCATCGCGCGCGTTGGGAAGGAATTCTTGCCGGGCGGGGAAAGGGAAACGCCAGGGAAAGCTGCTTGCGAGCTCTTCTTGGGCGTGAATCACCAAACTCAGAGAGAGCCGCTCTCACCCGGCTTCTGCCAAAGAGCCGAGAGGGGGAAGCGCTGCGTGGTAGAAAGTGATGCCGAGCCCTGGAGGCACCTCCAGCCCCAGGGAGCAGCACATCCACGGGGCAGGAGCCGAGCCCAGGCAGGGAGAGCAGCCCCTGGAGAGGCAAAACCTTCCCAGGATGTTCAAATCCTAAGCAAGGATTTCTGGAAAATGAGGAAATAAATCTTCTCCACAGTCAGAGAACCCCAATATTTAAGGGACAGCAAAGTGTCCATGAGCTGTGAGAGGGAATTTGGCACTTCCCAAAGCAGTGGGGAGTGTGGCTCCTGCCTGGGGCTGAGTGTTTTCCCTGCTGGGAAAAGAAAAAAGGAGTGGTGGATGCTTAAACTCAGTGAGAAGAAAGTGCTCCTCTGTCAGGAAAAGAGAATTATGGAGATTCCAACGGGATAATGGAGATCCCCTCTGGAAAACCATCCCCAGCAGAGGAAGGGGATGGATACCTCGCCCTTAGCTCGTTTCACCTGGCAGGAAAGGAAACATGGGCACTTCCCTCCCTCTTCATGGGCACCAGGAATGCCTCTGGTGAAAAATGAGGTACCAGTGGCCCTGGGGACCCCAGGACCCAGAAAAGAAAAATCCCAGAAAATCAGGATTTCCGTGAGCAGCTCCCTGAAGCTGCCTGGCCAGCTGAGGGCCAGCACCACTGCTGCCTCCCTGCCAGAGGCCAGCCTGGCAAACCCGAGCATCAGAGCCCCGAGTGAGCATCACTCAGCCCTCCTGAGCCTCACACAGCTCCTTCCAGAGCGGGATTCATCCATCCCACAACAGCACCAAACTCCTCCGTGCTCTGGCTCAGTGAGCAGTGAGCTGCTACCAATGATCCCTTTTCCATTGAAAAAAAAACCCGGGATGAGAACAGAAGGCTCCAGCCCCCCGAGGCTCCCGGAGCCGCTCCCTCCCAGGTTCCTCCTGGCCGGGGCCCAAAGATCCCCGCAAGCTCCTTCCAGGAGAAGCACCGCAGTGCAGAGGCTGCTGCCCAGGAAAGCAGCCAAGCAGAGCCTCCTGCCGCGGCCCCGGGGTCCCTGTGTCCCTGCTGTGTCCCTCGGTGTCGCCAGCCCCCCTTACCCGATGCGCTCCTGCTCCATCTCCTCCATCTTCTCGGCACGGGCGATCACCCGGTTGATGATTTCCTTCTCCTCATCCGTCAGCTCCTCGCCCTTGCGCTGCCGCTCGGGCTGTGCCGCCCATCCCGCCGGGAGCCTGCGGGCACAGCGGGGACAGGGATCCAGCCACGGGTCCATCCCCGCCCCGGCTGTGCCCAGGCACCAACCCCAAACCCCTCACCCAGCCCACCTCCCCATCCTCCAAACCCCAAACCCAGCCCATCTCCTCATCCTCCCAACCCCAAACCCAGCCCACCTCCTCATCCTCCAAACCCCTCACCCAGCCCACCTCCTCATCCTCCAAACCCCAAACCTAGCCCACCTCTCCATCCTCCAAACCCAGCCCACCTCCTCATCCTCCAGACCCCAAACCCAGCCCACCTCTCCATGCTCCAAACCCCAAACCCAGCCCACCTCCTCATCCTCCAAACCCCAAACCCAGCCCACCTCCTCATCCTCCAAATCCTAAACCTAGCGCACCTCCCCATCCTCCAGACCCCATCCAGCCTGCAATGAGCCCCCACCCATGGCTGGGAGCTCTGATCTCCATTTTTAGGTGGTTTCATATGGGAATATTGGTTTCATACAGAGGGAAAACTCCTTTTCAGAACCATTCCCATTATTTGCACTTTTCCTTTGGCACCCTGCAGCTCCAGGTTTGCCTGGCAGCCACGGGACCAGGGTGGTGGCACAGGAGTGGGTGGCTTTTTTTTTGGGAACATTTCTCCAAATATGGGAGTGTTTGTCCCTCTAACATCATTCCCAAAGATCCTGTCTCCCAGCCTGGGCGTCAGGCAGTGCTAACCTGGTGACAGGGTAACGTCTGCCACTCAGGGGTGCAAAAGGCAAATGTTCCTCACCTTTCTGCTCATCCAAAGACCTTTCCTGGCTCTTTTCCCCTCTGGATTAACAGACCCACATGGCTTTGAGCCTTGAGTTCATTAAAACCCTGTGTGACACTTCCCAAACTTAATTTTTTTTTGCATCCAAACCCAGTTTTTTCCTGTTCCCAGACCATCAAAGCAGCAGGAAAAGAGGAATAAGTGAAAAATAAAAGATACTTACTGCTCCTTCTCACTGCTGGGAAGCACAGGGAAAGAGAGGGAATAAGGATTAGGTGAGAGCAGGGACGAGGAGAGCCCAGCCAGTGACACCTCCCACCTCAGGGTCCCTCCCCATGGAGCCCCAGTGTCCCCAAAGAGCAACTCCAAACCTCCAGGCACCAAACCCAGCCCCCATCCAGGCTGGAGACGTGCTCCAGAGTGGCATCACCCTGCAGGGTGACAGGACACAGGGACAGCACCAGGTCCCTGCACACCCCAGCTCTGTCCCCACCACCCCGCTCAGGGCGTTTAGAATCAAACCCAGCAAAACGTCCCCGTGCAACAGCACTGAACCAACTCCCGGTGTCCCCACGGGGAAAAGTGGCATCACCACCCACCCTGGGGCCGTCCCTGTGCCCTGCTGTCACCTGGCTCGGAGGGACATGGTCCTGTCACTGGGGCACATCCACCGGTCTGAGGAGCCGCCCAGCACCGCGTCGGTCATCGCCCGCCAGCCCGGGCACCAGGCTGGGGACACCAGTGCCCCTCTGAGTGTCACCAACGTGGCACAGCAGGGACTTCAACAGCTCTGCTCCCTGATGCCAGTGAAGAAATGGAGATTCCAGCCAGGCTGTAGGGGAAAAAAAAAAACCAAAAACAAAAAAATCACTAGAAGTCACGCTGGGAAAGGCTTTGTTTGTGGGACTAAGAGGGTTTGGAGCAGGAATGTCACTTTAGTCTGGATATTGAGACACAGGAGCCTCCAGTCACCTCCTTCCCATGAGGGCAGCACAGCCTGGATGTAATTAATGAAGCCCCAACCTCACATTAATTATGAGGCTTCAGAGCCAGGAGGGAAGAGGGGGATCCATTCCAGAGAAACAGCTGCAAACAAGGAAACTTTCTCCCCAGATTCCAGCACGCCTCGCTGTCCTTTCCCACACCACATTCCCTCTGGAAAAAAAACCAAACCAAAAACCTCCTCCTTTCTCGTTTTGGTTTACTGAAGCTTTTGCCAAGTGGATCCACGAGGGAAAACACAGCACCAGGACTCAAACAGGGGGGTCTGTCCACTCCTCTCCAAAGGCTCATCCAGAGAGGGTTCTTCAAACCCTGCTCCTTAAAATACCAATGGATGTCGAATCCACAGTCTGATTGTTGCTTTATTCCCATTTTTTGAGGGGTTTTACCCCTCCACCTTGCTCCTACTCAGTTCAGGGGGATGGGGATGAATGGATCCATTCATCCGTCACCTCATCTGAGGGAAAACCAGGGATTTGATAGATTTGCCTGCAGCAGAGCTAAAAGATTCATAAAAAACCCCTCTGCAGAGTCCAGCCATGGACAAGCAGGCTGCCCCCAGCCCATGGATCATTCACCTTCCCATCCTGCTGCCCTGGAATGACGCTGCCTTGGATTCCTCTCTGCCTGGAAGGGACGTCTCAGTTCCCCTCATCCCAGCAGGTCCCAAAATCAGCATCCCAGCAGGACCAGAGCTCTGCCCAAACTGGTTAATGCACCTGTGTAGGGCACAAAACAACTCCAGCAAAACTCCAGCAGAGAAACTGGGGAGATTATACCAAGGAAATGATGGAAAACGGGAGCTTGCAAAACTGCCCCAGCTCCAAGCCAGGAAAAAACACCCAACTTTCCCAAAAAAAAAAAAAAAAAAAAAGGAAAAAATGTTCTGCAGGAGTTTCTCATCACTCCCCGAGGATTTGTGGAGGCTTGAGGCTCACCTTGGCTTCATGGAAAAGTTGGGGATGTAAAAAAGTATTTTTGGAAAAGCAGGAGAAGTGAAGCACGTGGGTAATTAGTGCTCTGCTGGTTCACACAGCGCCTGTTCCCGTGCCAAAGCAGAAGGCTCTGATTAACAAGGTCACTTAACGAAGGAAATTGTTCATTTAAGTCCCCCCCACCACCTCCACAATCCGCACTGCAGCACGGAATTCCCGCTGGGAATGAAACATCCCGGGGGTCCCGGGGTGGGCACAGATTGAGCAGGGAGCAAGGGCAGCACCACAACGCCTCCACCCATTTTTGGGGAGATGCAGGTGGGGAAGGGACTGTCCCAAGGTCACACGGGGCAGGAATGTCCACCCCAACCCTTCAGCTGGGGAAAAGAGGGGAAAATTCCTGTTTTTTTCTTAGCCAAGAGGGATCAGGAAGGAAAACTCTTGTCCAACTGGAACTTTGTGCTAATAAGAGCGAGGCCACGAGTGTTCTGTTCTGCTTTTGCTGCTCCTGGAGGAATACACAATCCCTTTCTCCACCTATAAATAATAGATTTGGAAAATCTACTTTGCATTACTTCCAGCAACTACCCCCGCTTGCCCTAATGCTTCTTCCAGCATTTTTAGCACATGGGAAAGAACAAAATAACAGCTCAGGGTGGCTCTTCCCCTCCCCTCTGCCAGATCCTGGCTCCTGAGCACCAGGATGTGGCCATCCAAGTGGGGATCGATGGGATGCAGCAGCATTTCCTTAATGAAATGGAAATATCCCAACCTAGGAGGGTGCCAAGACCTTCCAGGGTTTGGCTGACCCCGAAGGGTCCCAGATCTGCTGCCCTGGTGTCGCTGGGGATGGGAGGAGCTGCCTCATCCCGAGGTTTTCCGAGGGATGCTGGCAGCTCCCGCCGGCGCCGAGGCGGCAGGTCCCGGGCAGAGCCAGGAATAGCAGTGAAGTCTTAATTTCTGGCCTTGAGGAAGGGCCACATGACTCCAGTCATGCTGCTCCATTGCTGCTGTGTGACAGAGCCCGTGGACTTGGCCATGCTTTAATAAAACGGGACCGAACTCCCCCCGTGGGTCCCTCTCACTCCTGGGCCCACAGGATAATTCACAGACAAAGGTAAAAATTGAGGAGTGCTCCTCTCCACGTGGGAAACGTTCTCCTTCATTCCAAGAGAAGGTCTTAATTTCTGGCCTTGAGGAAGGGCCACATGACTCCAACCACGCTGCTCCGTTGCTGCTGTGTGACAGAGCCCGTGGCCTTGGCCATGCTTTAATAAAATGGGACCGAACTCCCCCCGTGGGTCCCTCTCACTCCTGGGCTCACCTCCAGCACCCAAAACCTGGCAGGAGCAGTGTCAGCAGTTTGCAGGTGCAGTGTCAGGAGTCAGCAGGTCCCATTCACCCTCCAGCAGCCGGGGGAGGGCTGGAAAGGCAGCGGGATGCTCATGGAATGAGCCCATCTCACCCCACGGCGCTGCAGGGACCAGAGCCACCCACAGCTGGACACCTGCAGGGAGCCCAGCACAAAGAGGCACCCCTCGAGCCACCTGGGAATGCCAAACCCGGGGAGAAGAGAGAAAATTCCATCTTTTCCAAGCTCCCAGGGTAAGGGTGAGGTTTTTCCAGTGAGCTCCACCAGCTTGCCAGCCGATGCCTGCAGAGATTGTCTCCAGCAGCAGACACTGACACAGGCAACCTATTTCTCCCTCCAGCCTCCTGAGCTCTGCAATGCAGCTTTCTTAAATATTGAATAAGTCTGCTGCTCTCACCACCTGCCAGTGCCAATGATGAGGTAATTTTTCCATTGACAAAGCCTGATGTGATTAATCCGGGTGGAAAAATGCAGATTTTGGGCATCATCCACTCACCTGGGACACGGAGCAGCAGCCAGACCCCAACCAAGCAGCCCAAGCTGCTGCCCTGGTGCCAGGTGGGAGATTATTGGGTGTCATCAGCAAGCAGGAGGTTGGGAAGTGGAGTGGATCCAAACCGATTCTCTGTTGGGATGGTGGGGTTTGCACATTGGCACCAGAGTGGGTTTATGCACCACAGCTGGAGCCAGGGATGGGAAAATAGGGGATGAGGATGGAATTGCCTGATGGGGCTCATTTTGGGGTGACAAGGACCCATGGAGACCCCACCTAGATGAGCAGTGTGAGGAGCAAATGCCAAAGCTGGGATGAGCCAGGGTGGAATTGTCTCCTCACCACTCAGGGCACACATCCCAAACCACCAAGTTTGGCTGGAAACCCCTCCCAGCTCCTGGGGACATTTCCAGCCATCTCCCAAGTCCACCAGCACCAGATCCTGCCCTGCTCCTTGCCTGGCACCCAGAAGGGCTGCAAACCACAGGGAATTCCAAATCCTGCACAGACACCTGGCACAGACACCACACCCCACATCCAGCTGTGCATCTCCCAACATCCAGGCTTGTCCCTTGCCTGGAAAAGGACTTTGCCCACTGCACACCCCACACCATTCCCTGTGGAGCACATTCATGGCTACAGGGAGGGGCAGCAGGTCCTCAGTGTCCTCTGGCTCCAGGCAGGATTTGCTGCTGCTGGATTTACCTGCAGAGGGTGGGGGAAAAAGGGAAAATATCCCCCAAAATACCTGCAGGAGCAGCAGTGTAACCCTGCAAGGTGATCAGCAGGTGACAGGGAGGGGCAGGAGGGCAGCCCAGCCCCGGAGGGTCCCACACACCCAAACTCCCTCCAGCCCCAACATTCCAGCATTTGTCTCATCCCACGTGCAAATTCCCTTAGAAAGTTTGGGCAAAATTTGGCACACTGCCCAAGGGATGGTGCTGAGGGAGCAGCCCACGGCCCAGGCTCTCCTGTAAGAGCAGGAGGGAGGGAGGCAGAGCTCAGCTGGGGCTGGAGCTCCTCCCGGACCCCTGGGCAAGGGACAGGACAACCCCAGAGGTGTCACCCCAGGTGACGCAGCCACGGCAGCACACCCTGTGTGTTCCCACATCCTCCAACAGCCACAGTGTGGGATCAGACCCTTGGCTGCTCCATGGGGGCTGAGGGCTCCTGGGGATGCAGCTTTTGGGAATGACCCAGAGCCAGCGAGTCACAGCACTGGGGTCACCTCACCCTTCAGCTCCACACCAAAGCCTTGCAGGGAACAGCAGCCCCACAACTTCCCTGCTCAGTGTGGTGCTAATTAGTTAATTAAAGCTCAGTGTGACAGCCACAGTCCACAGGTGACAGTGACAGACCAGAGACAGGAAGAGCAAAGCGATGCCTCCAGTGCCCTCCAGTTAAATCCACGCCACAGCCGCTGGGAGTCTTTGGGAACACCAACTCCTTTTGGCTTGGCTAATGGCACTGCTGCCTTTAAATTCCCACAAGGTGCTGAGAACTGCCTTCATTCCTCTCCCCCTGAATTCCCAGCTCCCCATCATCCTCCAGACAAAGCTGCGTCCCAAGGCAGCTGAGCAGCAGCTCAGTCAATTTTATTTAAGCAGCACGTTGACATTTCCTCCAGCAGCTCCCTCTCAAACCAAACACCGTTAGGATGCTGTCACAAGGATTTACTCCCCTTGATTAATTACGGGAAAGACAACGGGAAAAAAAAAATTAAATAAATAGCCCACTCCTGGGTGTATCCAACTCTGCCCGAGGGGCAGATCCAGGTGAGGTCTGAGCCCACCCCGGTGCTGCCATCGCTCCTCAGGAGCTGCTTAGCAACGGGAAGATCCCTGCAGGGCTCGGGCACAGGCAGCCAGCATCACACCCTCGATGCCAGGGACAGGGAGCGTGGCCAGAGTCACCAGAATTCCAGCAGGGACCCTCGAACAGCGACAGCGGGAGGGGCAGCGCTGGGAAAGGCTGGGAAGCACCAGCCGGGCGAGCTCGCAGGTGGCAGGTCCTGCTGGCTGCCAGGGGAGGGTGACAGTCCCCACGAGGTGCCCCAGGGGTGGTGGAGGGCTGCGGTGTCACCCACAGGACAGCGGGGGTGGCGTCCCCAGGCTGGGGCAGAGGAGCCACTCAGGGCTGTGGGGAGTGTGAGCATCCCCGAGGGCGCGGGCAGGGAGGAGCACACAGCCACCAGCTCAGGGTCTGCGCCAGCCTGGGACACTCTGGGCTCCCGGTTTCCCCGTTCTCTCCTCCCTGCACCCCCCTCCGTACCTGGTTTCACGGAGCCAGACGTGCCCCCACCACCACCAGATCCAGAGAGCTGCATCCGAACCTGCCAGGGCTGGAGAAGGGAATCGCTGCCCCCACCAGGGAACCTTTATCAACCAGCACGGCCTCACCCGCAGCCACTCCCCGGCCTGAGGAAGGCGGGGGAATTCATCAGCCGGCCTGGGGAAGCGGAGCCCCCTCCCTCCCTTCATCCCTCCCTTCATCCCTCCCTCCCTTCATCCCTCCCTTCCTTCATCCCTTCCTTCATCCCTCCCCTCCCAGCCCTTGCGGGCTCGGCTGGGACCACCTGGAGCGGTTCATTACTATCAGCGCTAATTAGCAGCGACTGCAGTGACAGCGTCACCGGGCTGCGGGCGGCAGGAGGGCAGCGAGCCGGGGCCACCAGCGAGCTGGCCCAGGGGTCACCGCTGCCGCCACCATCGTTGTCACCCCCCGCGACAAGTCCCTCCAAACTCGCGCACAGAGCCAGGCTGGGGCCCCGCACCCTCCCGCAGCAGTTTTCCACCAGCTGGGAATGTTCCACCCCACGCAGAGCCCCGCAATGGGCTCCGGGCTGTCACCCTCGCTGACAAAAGGGGGATCCACCCCAAAAAATCGCCTTTTCCGCGGCCGGCAGAGCCGGGCAGCGCAAAGGGAAGCCTGTGAAGGAGCGGGGAGCCGAGCTGGAGCCGGCGCCGAGCCGGGCACGGGGTTTGCAGCCGAGAAGGAATAGCGGGGCTGGCATTCCTGGATTCCCACCCTGCAGGTGACGGCCGGCAGCTCCCAGCGCATCGCCCGGCGCTGCCACAGCGCTGCCCGATGCTGCTGCGGCGCTCCCCTCCCGCGGGATGCCCACGGGATGCGACAGCGATTCCCGGTGCCGCGAGTGGGGCTGAGACCCAGGGCTCCGGGATGAGCTCCAGGATGAGCCCCACGGCTCCGGGATGAGCCCCAGGCTTTGCCCCAGAGCTCCGGGCTGAGCCCTCCCCACGGAACCCCCGAGGCAGGTCTGAGTCAGCCCTCCAGCAGCAGCAGCTCGCAGCTCGCTCAATCCCTCCCGGATGAATGATGCATCATCAAATAGAGCCCAGTGTCACAACATTAACAATATTTATTTTCAGGCTAAGCTGCAGCCTGGGCTTTTGATACCAGTAATTAAAGCAAATGGTTCATTTGTTCTCATCTCTGCATCCCTGGAGCCAACTGGCCGTGTTTGGAAGCCTTATCTCTTTTTTTGTTCTTGTTTTGGTTTTTTGGGTTTGTTCTTTTTTTTGTGTTTGTTTGTTTTTTCTTGCAGCCTCATAGGAAGAGGGGGATCAGGCTGATCCACACACACTCCCAGGATCCCGGGAGGAGCCTGGCATGGCCCGAGCCCAGAGCAGAGGCACGGCCGGGGCAGCTGCCTTTGCTCAGAGCAGGGAAATGAAGGAGCGTTCATCATCACACAAAGACAAATTGCTGCTCCAGTTATAACCAGAATTATTAGAAAGACACCAGTTTGTTTGTTTTTTTCTTGCAGCCTCATGGGAAGAGGGGGATCAGGCTGATCCACACACACTCCCAGGATCCCGGGAGGAGCCTGGCATGGCCCGAGCCCAGAGCAGAGGCACGGCCGGGGCAGCTGCCTTTGCTCAGAGCAGGGAAATGAAGGAGCGTTCATCATCACACAAAGACAAATTGCTGCTCCAGTTATAACCAGAATTATTAGAAAGACACCAGCAAGAGACAGAACCAGGTGCTTTTTCTGGAAGAACCCATCCCTGGGAGCGACAGCTTCCAGCAGTCCCAGCCTCATTCCTGAGGTGGTTTTGCCTCCTGGAGGTTCCAGGTTACTCCAGAAAGGTTTTTGGAGCCGTTTCCATCACTTCGGTCCATGCTGGGAAACGAGCAGCACTGCCAGAGCCCGCGGGCCGCCCTGACCGGGCAGCGATGCCCTTGCAGAGCCCCAACAGGGAGCAGAGCACCCCAAAATGTCCCAGCAGCAGGGTCAGGGCTCTCTTCACATCCCCCCGCTGCCAGGATTCTGGGAAGGGGCTCAGCCTGGTGCCACCGCAGCTCCCGCCGGGCACACTCCGGGGACGGGGAAAACAAGCCAATTTTGGGGGGTTCAACCCCCGCAAATGCCCAAAGTTGTCCGCACACGGCCGGGACGAGCAGCAGCACGCAGAACCTCGCCGCAGCCGCAGCCACGGGCGCTGCCAGCCCCACGCCCCGCCGGGGACCCGCTCCAGCCGCTGCCACCGGCCACCCACGGGCGACACCGCGGCGTGGGGGTGTCACCCACCTCCCGCACCCTCCGGGATGCCGCAACTTTCCCCGGGCCGACAGCGGGGCGCGGGGGCGAGGAACACCCCCGGACGAGCATCCCGATCCCCCAGAGCCGCATCCCGGTCTCTGTCCCTGCGGAGCCCGCGGCACTCCGGATCCATCCCCGCTGCGGCGCCGGGGGACCCCTGATCCCCCCCTTACCTGGGCCGGGGTGCCGGGGTTTGGGGGTCCCGGGGCTCCGGGGCCGCTCCCCGCGCACGGCCGCGCTGCGCGGCTCCGGCGGCAGCACTGCGGACGGCGAGGGGAGGGGACACGGGAGGGGACACGGGAGGGGACACGGCCGGGGCCGCCCCGCTCCGCGCCCCAAGGAGCCGCCCCCATCCCAGGCGCAGCCGCTCGGCCCCCCCTGGCACTGCCCGGGCTGGGGGGACAGCGGGAGCCCTGCGCTCCTCCAGCCCATCCCCTCTCCGTGTCTCTTCCATTCGTTCTGCTCCTCAGTCCTCTGCCACCCTCATCTTCCATCCCCCTTTCATCCCATCCCCTTTTATCCCATGCCATGCCATGCCATGCCGTGCCATGCCATGCTATGCCATGCCATGCCACGCCATGAGCTTTAAGATCCCACACCCTCCCCACCTGCAGCATCCCCCAAAAGCTGTGGGAGCTGCTGCCCCTCCCAGATTCCTGCAGATCCCAGAGCCTGGCAGCCCTTCCCAAGTCCCAGAGACCTCCTGAGCCCAGGCACGAGCCCGGACCACGCTGCCTCAGCCTTGGAGGAACAAAGTTCCTCATTCCTTCAGCTGGATTTCACCACTTCCCCAAAAAAGGTTCTTCCCCAGTTGCAAGTAAACCCCCCCATGAAAACGCTGCTCTGGGGGGGGATGTAAAGAGAAATCCCTGACAAGAGAAATCCTTGAAGGATGGAGCTTTTCCCTGCCTTCAGCCAGGCAAGTATTGCAGCACTGAAGGCTGAGTGTTGATTGGCATCAGCTGCATCCTTGATGGACATTTTCTCCTCTTCCAGGCCCAACTCTGTGTTTTTATTTAGCAAAAGAATTGCCTCACTTATGCAAAATACTTGGAGAGAGCAGCACAGGCACTTTCAAGCTGATCTGTCTTGACACCTTCCTTAGAGATTCACAAAAAGCAGCAGCAATTTGAAAATCAGATCTAAAAGTGGCTTTCCAGAAAGGAAACAAAGCAACACCTGCTTTTCTTGTCTGTTCTAAATCCCTGGCATTTCCACTCTCCTTTTTTTAGCCCCTCTTCAAAAATAAAAGAGCCAGTTGGAATTTTTTTTGTGGAATTGGAAGTACAGTTTGGCAGTCTGGCAGATCCTCCAGTGGATCAAAGCAGGGAGGGCTATATATTTATTTATGTATTAATCCAAACATTCATTTATTTATTCATTTATACATTGATTTATATATTTTATGTATATATTTATATATAAATGTATATATCTATGTATATATTTATTTTCTATTATGTTAATTTTTATATTTATTTATTTGATCTATAGAATATTTTACACAAATTTATATATTTATTTTTATGTTCATTTATATATTAATTTTATTATTATGTTTCTATTCATTGAGAGTTCCAGTGGCAATGGATAAACTCTGGGAGCTCAGGCACACAAAAACTCTGGATAACTCTGCTGTCACCAATTCCAATACAGGGAAAATAAACCAGGAGCACGTCAGGCCCTCCCTGAGCAGCTCCAATGAGTTAAATTCGAAGGACTGGTGGCAGCTCAGGCACCCAGGGGAGCGTTTTCCACTCCTGTAAATCACTGAGCTGCTTCCCCTGAGCTGGCCTGGCCGCAGATCCCCATGGATCTGCCTCCAGGATCTCCCTGGAATGTGACAGGGACTTTAACTCGTCCTTGGCGTGTGCTGCCCATCACACCCACCGAGGGCTTAAGAGAGATTTCCTTCTTGGAAACACAAGAAAGTTGGGAAAGGATCCACAATCCAGCACCCCAAATCCACCACCAGCCTCCCAGAGCAGCTCCTCGCTGGGAATG
Source organism: Pyrgilauda ruficollis (assembly GCF_017590135.1). NCBI lineage: Eukaryota > Metazoa > Chordata > Aves > Passeriformes > Passeridae > Pyrgilauda > Pyrgilauda ruficollis. Next base: position 10,029,403 of record NW_024531043.1, read on the forward strand.
AGTCCTGGGGAAAGATGGGGAGGAGAAAAGAGCAGAAGGAGAATGGAGAAGGAGTGATGGGAGCAGCAGGAGCTGAATCCAGAGAGGTTGTCCCAGAACTTTGGGAACCACAGAGTTTGCATCTCCTTTTTCCAGGAGGGAAAACCCCCAGCCAAGATTTAGACTGGAGCAGGAGAAAACCATCCCTGGGATTCTCCCTCGGGACCTCTGAGGGACGCAGCTGGATCCCCCCCTTTCATCAGCACCTCCAACACCTCCAGCCCACCCTGAGAAAACACCAAGCCAGGCACAAGCCAGGGGAGCCATCCTTGATTCACCCCCCGGTGAAAGTGCTGGGATAAGAACCACAAACCATGAAAAAAGAAGAAGAAAGGAATTTCCCCCCTCATCCCTCGGTTCCGGTGGTGCTGCAGGGAAGCCAGCTGCTCCCAGGGCTGGGGAAGGGATTTTCTCCTCTGGAGAAGCCGAGGAGGAGCAGCACCTTGGGAGGATTCCAGGATGTTTCTCACCGCCCCCCGTGCCTCCCCCCAGCCTGGCAGTCCCCTGCTCCCAACCTGCCAGGGATGCCAGGGAGTTTCAGCATCCCACCCTGCTCCCTCCCACCCTGGGTGAAAAATTCCCCTTCCCAGGCACTTCATGCCTCATCCCAAAGCTGAGAAAACCCACAGGGACCCCAAACCCCTGGGCAGCACCCCCATGTCCCCTCCCCGTGGTGGCACAGGCGGGATCTGGCAGAGCCCCGAGCTCAGCAGGCCCAGCTCGTTGTGTCTGCAGCTCATTACAGCCTTTTAATGAGATCTGTGCTGGTTTTACATCCATTTCCCACTCCTGATAAGGCCCTGTCCTATAAAACTGCACTGCTATCCTTGCCGAGGTGAGGGGAAGAATACATTTCCTAACAGACTGCCTGCATTAATTTTGCAGCGAGTGCCATCAAAGATTTAATCTCCAGCTCCTCTTTTGTTAATGGGATTAGGAGAACTTATTTACTGATTTAATTAATTGGCCTGTCTTGCACTCAGCTGAAGGCAGCGGCCCAGAACCTTCCTGGGTTTGGGGCTGAGGAGAGCTGGGCGTTGTTTCATTTCAGAGGCTGCAAGGAGCACGTACCTGTGAGCTTTAAATAATTGAAATTCCTCCTGACAGCGCATTAAAAAGAGGGGAGGAAGGAGCTTTCTCTTCAGCTTTATTTCCCCTCCCACCCCTCAAAGAGGAGCATCAGCTTTGCCAAACCACTGCTGAAATATCCCATGGATATATTCCATAACCCTCCAGAAGGAGGGACCCCCAGAGCTGCTCCTGCTGCATCCTTGCCAAGCAAGGGGATTTATCCATTTCATCGCCTCTTGTCCCTGTGAAACCCTCAGGGATGGGGCTGGGAGGGTCCTGAGCTGCAAACCCGGGGCTGGGGGAGCAGCACCCCCAACACTTCTCTGTGATTTAATTTGGGGGAGCAGCACCCCAACACCTCTCCATGGTTTTATTTATGGGAGCAGCACCCCAACACCTCTCCATGGTTTAATTTGGGGGAGCAGCACCCCCGACACCTCTCCATGGTTTAATTTGGGGGAGCAGCACCCCCGACACCTCTCCATGGTTTAATTTGTGGGAGCAGCACCCCCGACACCTCTCCATGGTTTAATTTGGGGGAGCAGCACCCCCGACACCTCTCCCGTGGCTTTATTTAGGTCACCCTGTGCTCGGCGGCCCCGCTCGCAGCGGGGGAGGTTGGACTTCACACTCCTGCTCCCGGAGCTGCTTTTCTAGGTCACCAACCCACAGCGGTGGTTTAAAATAGAGCCTCGCCACTTCCCATTCCCACGGCCGGGGGCTGCTGCCGTGCCCGGGCTGTGCCAGCCGCCAGCCGCCGGGAAGGGATGGCGACAGGGCGGCTGCAATCCCGCGATTGGGATGCCGGAGGGCCCCCAAAATTGCCAGCTCCAGGGTGGGCACAGCAGGATGTGCCCGGGCTCCTGGAGGTGCTGCTGTCCCCAAGCCCGTCCCCCTGTGGCACCGGTGGCACCTCCGCGCCGAGGACAATCCCCCCGTGGCAGGCTTGGTGGAAAAAGATCCCCAGATGCCAGCTCAGCCCGATTTTTGGATCCATCTGCATCAATTCCCAGCTCCAGCCGTGTCCAGGCTGCATTCCCGGCCGGCACAGAAAGCCGGGAGCGCTCTCCCCTGGATGAGCTCTCCTGCGCGCACCGGGGGAGCCTCGCCCCGCTCTTAGCTCGCTCCCAAATGGAAATTTTACACCGGGAAAGAAAAACCCGGCACGGCAGGTGTCTGCTGGCTCCCCCAGCCCGGCTCCAAGAATATCCCCCTGTTCTGCCAGCACACGGCAGAGGATTTCAGCTGGCGGCTCCCTCTCCCCTTCCCAGCCGAGCATCGCGCAGGGAGAGGCGCAGAGGTGCCCGGCGGTGGGGCTGGCAGTGCCAGCTCACCGTGGCTCTGCTCACCAAGTACCACAGCTGGATCCATGGGATTCATCATCTCCTGCTTTTCCCAAGCCACCATCCCGTTGTTATCCCGTCCAGGCACTCGCTGGTAGCACACGGTGGGATTTGGGGTTCCAAATTTGTTATTTCTCTTCTCTGTGATTTTTAGAGGGTTCCTTTTCCCACACCCTGGGCATTTTGCTCTGCCCCTGCTTTCCCAGAGAAGCTGGGGCTGCTCCATCCCTGGAAGTGTGTCCAAGGCCAGTCTGGAGCACGCTGGGATTAAAACAAAACCATGGAAAAAGAAGTGTACCCTGGGATAGTGGGAGGTATCCCTGCCCATGGCGGGATGGGATGAACTTTATGGTCCTTCCAACCCAAATTGTTCTGGAATTCCATGAAAATGTCCCTTCCCCATGGAGCGGGGGAAAAAATCCCTGTTGGATCAGGAGCTGGCAGCAGCACACACTGTTCCCACAAGGGAATGAGCAAGGAGAGCCCTGCCCAGGCACAGGAGGTGTTTGACAAGCTCAGGGATCGATGCTGTCACCGGGTCCTGTCCAGCACTGCCACAGGGGTTTGGCTGATGATCCATCCCAGGGGCAAATCCCAGCCTGGCCAGGAAGGGCCAGGGCAGGAATAAGGTCCAGGAGCTGGATTTGGGACCCCAGCTCAGCATCCCATTTCATTCCAAGGGCTGTTTTCCAGCTTGTTTTGTCTCCCAGCAAATCCTGCCGGATATTGATCCCTGCTCAGGCCGCTGCTCCAAGGAATTAAAGCAGCAGCAGCAGCCGAAATTCCCACAGGAGAATGGAAAGGTTGCTGGGCCTGCAGCACAAGGATTTAATATGGGAGCTGGGAAATGGCTGGTTGGGATATTTACAGCTGCCAGAGTGCCCCGTTTTGGGAATAAACTCAGATATTGCTCATCCCAGGCAGCACATCCTGCTGGGATGCTCCAGCAAGGACAGGTGGCTCCTCACAGAGCAAACTGGAGCCTATGCAATTCCCCGGCCCCTGGAAGGGTTAATCCTGGAGGATCTCTCCATGAATATTCTCTCTGACACCTGCATCTCCTCGGAGGGGAGGGAGAGGAGAGGGTTTGAGAGATGCCAGAGCGTGGCTTTGATCTTCAGTGGAGTGATCTCACTGCTGCTTAAAGGGAAAAACAACCCCTGGGCTTTGATATTCCTGAGTACACAACACCGGGAGAAAATGGAAATATTCCTGAATGCACAAACACTAGGGAAAGGAAGGAAGGGAGGGAGGGAGGGAAGGAAGGAAGGAAGGAAGGAAGGAAGGAAGGAAGGAAGTGTCGGAAGGAAGGAAGTGTCGGAAGGAAGAAGGAAGGAAGGAAGGAAGGAAGGCTCCAGCCAGGACAGGAATCACCAATCCTGCCCCACAGCTGGAATTTTACACTCTTTTTACCCCTCCACTTTCCCAAATGTGCCTCTCCCTGAGCCTGCAGCATCCCAGAGACCCAAAACCCACCCAAATCCCTTCCCAGGACCCTCTCCAGAGCTCCAGGCAGCCTGAAAACAGCTTCTCTCTCTCTTTTTGCCAAATCTCTGCCCCAGGAGGGAAGTCAGGAGTGGTGCCAGCCTCTTCCCAGCCACCCAAGCTGAGCCTGTTCTTTTCCAGGGCTGTAAATCCTGACACAGAGCTTTTTTTTCCCCCCTGCTTTTTCCCATTTGGCAGCTGTTCAGGTTGTATTTGTGTTTTGGCTGCCAGCAATGCAGCATTCACAAACCTGCCCTGGATTTCTCCGCTGCAGAGCCGGGCACTGTGAATTAACTGACACCAAAGTTTGGGATGGCTCGGAAAATGCAATTTATAACAGCCAGGATGTGCTGCTGGGCCTCTCCCACCCACACCGTGCTTCTCCTGCCTCAGCTCATCCCTCAAAGTGGATTTAACACACATTTCCCTTTTCTTCCCACCCTCCCAGCTGAGTTTTCCCCCTGTGGCATCTCCAGCAGTGATTCCCCACAGGTCCTCTCCTAATTTTGGGGTTTCCTGGGGTCACTTCTGTGGGGTGCTGATGGATCCTCCGGTGATTCCACACTGGGAAAGGCTGGAAGGTGCTGCCCCATTCATCCCTGGTGCTCCCCAAGCCTGGAATTCCCCTGGTGAGGGCAGCAGGGCCCCTCTGTGACATCTCCCAGCAGCCGAGGCGTGATGACAGCCAGGGCAGGTGCTGCTGGGAGGTGCCAAAGCTCTTCCCAAGGGATTTTCCCGTGACAGGAACGCTCTGTTCCACTCCTCAGAGTGGCAGAAATCCGGATTTGGATTGGCTTTGGAGACAATCCCACCTGCCCCTGACAGCCTGGGCTGGGGTGGGCATCACTGCTGCAGCCACGGGAAGATCCCAGAGGGATCCAGCACCAGGAAGGACCGAGGAGCACAGCGGGACCAGGGATCTCCTGCTGCAGTAAGGTAGAAAAATCATAAAGAAAAATGATAGAATCAGGCCTGCCCTGGCTGGCCTGTCATTTCTTCCAAGTCGAGCTGGCACTTTGCAAGTTAAAATGTGAAAGCAATCCTGGTGTGAGCAGTTTATTAACATAACACTTTATTCCTGGGTAAAAAAACAACTTGCACCTGTATAAAGTGTTTAGATAGAAATGTTAGATAGAAAAATGAAAACTATCTCTCACAAACAACTTTTTCTGCACGTACACACTGAGGGTTTGAGTGACCAATCAATGCAGAATAACAACGTGTTATTAATAATTGTTATTAACAACAACTTGTTAATAATAATTAATAATTGGCAAGAAAGCTCCTGACCAATTGGAGTCCCACACGAGGTGTTTAAACCTGTATAAAAAGGAGTTCTGTGGATAAAGAAGGGGCTTTTTCCACCATGGAGACCATGGAGTCTGTGGGATTTATTCCCATAATGTCCCTGCACCACCCTGGCTGTAACAGATCCTGATCCCACATCCCTCCCTGCTGAGCTGAGCCTGGGGTTAAACTCACTCACTCTTCCAGTGATTCAGCCCTGTGCTACCAAAAGTGGCTGATAAAGAGGATTCCTACCCAAAAGTGTCAGCAATTCACGCACACAGAGCCTGGTGACCCCAAACCAGAGGATTTTCCAGAGGATCCAACAGTGCCACGTGCGGTTTGTGGCCAAGTCCTGATTGGCATTTTGATTAAAGATTAAACACAGATTCAACCCCTGCTTTGGCATTTTGGGGTTTAATTGCTCCAGGAGAGAAATTAGCAGCATAATTAAACTTAACAGATAGAAAATTATGCTCAGGTCAAAGAATACAGCTGAAATTTTGGGGGTGAAGTGTTCCTGAGCTCCCAAACTCCCAGGACAAAGAGAACATCAATAATCCCAGAGGAGCTGGCACCCAGCAGGAGCCTCAGAAAGAAAATTGGCACCTCTTGTTCCCCAATCAGAGCTGATGGGGACTTTGGAGCAGGATTTTGGTGCATTCACCTGCAGGACACAGACCCAGCCAGATCCTCTCTGAGTCACAGGCACTGGCACGGGCTGAGGTGGCCGAAAATGAGGCAGAGAGGGAATTTTGGGGGCAGGGTGATGCTCAGTGACATCCTCGACTTCCCAAGGGACCAGAGGCCTCAGCATCTCCAGCAAATCCAGTTTTTAACTCCTCTCTGAACCTCCAGCTCCCCCTCTCCCCTCTAGGGTTTGACTGTTCCAGCTCCCCCGGCACATCCACGACCCTGCTGGTGGGAAAATGAAGGATTTGGATTTCATTCTGCCCCCATCACTCAGCAGGTCCCAATCTCTCAGCAGCAGCCCCAGCCCAACGCCACCATTTCCTTCCCCTCATTTCCCTCGGCACAATTGATATTCTGGCTCGTTAGGTTTTAATGCACAGCTTTCCGGAGCTTGTTTAAAATTCACCGACACTTCCCAGCTCCAAAGGATTTAAGAGGGGGAGGAAGAAAAAAAAAGACATCCAGAGGGTTTGTGGAATTCTGCACAGCCCCGGAGGCAAAGGACGGAGCGGCTCCGTCTGCTCCGCAGTGCAGGGATGGAGTAAATCAGGGGCTGCCGCAGCGATCCCAGCGATCCCTCCCTTCCCAAGGCAGCTCCGCTGCTCCTCTCCTGCCGGGCACACGGAGAAATCCCCTCCAGCAGCGGGGGAAATTCCTGCCTCGATTCCCGGCGTCCCCAAAGAGGGAGAGTGGCAGCAGATTCCTGTCCTGGCTGGAGTGAACATCCCTTCCCTTCCCTTCCCTTCCCTTCCCTTCCCTTCCCTTCCCTTTCCTTTCCCTTTCCCTTTCCCTTTCCCTTTCCCTTTCCCTTCCCTCTTGGTGACAGGCTGGGGCACGGAGGGCACAAGGGCAGGGCAGAGCCTGGTGTGGAGCTGTGGGAGCTGGGATACTCCAGTGGGTGGGATGGGCACCGGGATGGGCACTGGGATGGGCATTCCCCATCATCCAGAGGCAGCAGCAGCTAGGCAAGGAGCTGAGACCAAAGGCTGATCCCGGGAATCCTGGGAATCACTGAGCCATGGAATCCCGGGGTGGTTTGGGCTGGAGGGACCTCAGAGGTCACCAGGCAGGGATGCCTTCCACTGGGGATGGGGACAGGGGCATGGCCACAGGCTTCCCATGCCGTGATGGGAACTGTTTTTTTTTCTTTGCTGTCTTCTTTTTTTTTCCCATTTCTTCTTTCTTTTCCAGCCTGTTTTTCCCTTTCTTACTCCAGCTGCCTCCCAACAACCCAGGAACCTCTCACCCCACAGAGCCAAGCACCGGAGGCTTCAAGAGAGAGGATGGAAAGGGAAAATTTAAAGGATGCTAAAATCCCCAAGGACAATCACGGATTGTGCATCTTCGCCCCCAAGGCTGAGGCATTTCTTCCTCCTCTTCCTGCTTTTTCCACTCCAAAAGAAAAGAAAAATAAGCAGGGAACGAAGCGAGCGAATATTTGAGAGCGAATCCCTCGGCTCGGAGCCGCTCCGGGAATGGAGCGCGGCCTCTCAAAGGATTTGGGTTTTTTACTCCCGAAAATGATCCGCTAATGGCATTCCGGAGGCACCGGGAGAATCTAAAGGCATAAAAAACTCTGGCCAGAGGCAGATTTGATGGGATGCGTTTGTCAGCAGCTCCCCCGCTGTGCCCACAGCCCACCCTGCGCTGGAATTGCTCAGGGAATCGGGGATCGGGATGCAGCTGCTCCCCCCAGAATCCTCTGGACACGAGGTTGGGTTCCTGTGCTGTTCCCCATCCCAAAATCCACACACCCCTCATGGGATTTCCAGAAAGTCCAAAAGGATGCCAAGGTCCAGCCCCTGGCCCAGCCTTTCCCAAACGCAGCCCCTGGGAACCAAACCAGCTCCAAAAATAAAGGAATCCAAGAACGCCAGAAGGATTTGGGTTGGAAAGGACCTTAAAGCTCATCCCACCACTCGCCATCCCAGGCTGCTCCAAGCCCTGAGTTTTATTTTAAGCTCAGCTCAGGATCCCTCAGCTCCCTCCTCTCTCCCAAGAGAGAAGCAGACAGGGACCCAAAGCCTCCCCGGAGGGATCCCAAAGGATTCTGCCTTTGGAATTTCTCTGTTGGTTGTCGGACACAACAAAGGCAGATCTGACAAAGCCTCTCCTCCCTGCTCTGAAAGAGCTGAGACACAAAACCGGGAGGTGCCAGCTGGGAGAAAGGATTGAATGGAAAACAGGGAGAGCTGGGCACTGCTCAGGGACAATTAATTATTGTAAAAGCTGCAGGGACAAATTCATAAAAGCCCCGCTGAGGAGGCAGCTGTAATCAGGCTTTAAAAGATTGATTTTAAAAAACAGAATATACAGGACAAAATAGTTGCTAATTCAGAAGGGAGCAAAAGGAATGAGAGCAAGAGGTGCTTGGAAGAAATCCGTGGTTCCTGTCCAGCTCTGGAGCCAACAGGCGCTGGAAATGCTGCTGATAATGCAGAGAAATTTGGGTTATTTAATACAGGAGATAAAGACTGAGATGATGCCTTTGTGCCAAAAGCCTGATGAGATGTTTTGTACTGCAAAACAAACCAAAACAAACCAATAAATGGAAATTATTAATACTAAACTTGTCAAAAACCAGCAGGATCTGGAGCAATTGAATTGAAGAGGCTGGAAAGCGCTGGCCAAGGAGTTATTTCTAGATATTATTTAAATATTTTTTTTTTCCTGCTTTTTAAGGTCTTTTTAAAAACCCACTTTGAATTCCAGTGGGGTTATTTATTTCCTTGTGGATTCAAACAATCCAAGCTATTGGGCTGACACTGAAGCCAGGCAAAACCAAGGCAAGATCTGAAACAGGACTCGCTTAATGAAGAAGTGGGATTTAATTAGTGCCAATCAGGACGCATTTTGGAAAAGCAGATTTCATTATCCCAGCTTTCCCTGAGATTCCCAGACGGGTTTGGTTTGACTGTGGGTGATATTTGGATGGAGAAGCTGGAACAGCCTAGAAACCAGCAGGAAAAGCTGTGGAAGCTCCAAGCAGCTGCTTCCCAAACGCCAGGGAAGGGAGCAGCACCCTGGAATTACAGCTCCTGGAATAATGAGAGCAGATTTTGGGTAGCACCAAAGCTCAGGGTGAAAAATTCCTGAACACAGAAAGCTTGGGAATGGGGAAACACCTGGGAATCAGAGCTGGAGGTTTCTTCTCCTTGTACCCTGTCTGGATGGACACACACATCCAGGCTGGGATATTATTGATCCCTGTGGCTCCAGCCCAGGCTCCATCCCTGGCTCTGCCTGCTGGTGGTGATTTTCCAGGCTGGGTTTGTGCTCTGGCTTTTATTCCTCTCCTGGGAAATCAGCAGCGAGCTCTGCAACCAGAAGAGATTCCTGAAAGGCAGCCAGAAAATATTCCTGCCCATCAGCTCCATCATCCATGGAACGTGCATTCCAACACCTCAGTGCCAGAGTCCTGCTGCCTCAGGGACACATCTCCTTCCCAGCACATTCCCAAAGCACAGCCAGCCTCTGGCAGAGCCCAGCTGCTCCCCTCACACCTCCCTGGAGAGTTCTACACTCAGACAGGATCTGCTGCTTCATCTCCAGGCTGCGGCCATCCGTGTCCTCCCCCAGGAAGAAGCAGGAGAGAGGAGCAGGAAGGATGGATCACACCAGGTCTGGTGCTCAGGGACACGGAGCCAGGATGTGACAAGGTTGGATGAAGCCTCCAGAGGTGACTCAGCCCTCGGGAGGACACCCAAGGATGCACATCCAGCTGCAGTGACCCGTGGATCCAAGCTCTTCCCAAAAGCACGGATCACTGGCAGCGGCTTTGCTGCTTCCAAGGCAAAGAAGCAGAGCCTGAACTTTCCTGAGCTTCCCAAGCTGGATAAATGAGTGGAGGGGACACACTGCAGGGAATTCCCACCCAGCAGCAGCCATGGAGAGGGCTCCCAGCAGGATGTCTCCTGGAGAATGCAGGGATGAGCTCTGATCCCCTCGGAGGAGGTTAATTCCTGTGATCAGAGCTGTCCAGGGGGGAGAACATTACACCAGATACCAGCAATTATCCCATAAATCCAAACATCAGAATGGCTGCAATTAATAGGATCCCACACTGGCACTAATTACCCGTCTGTGGGAGGGGAGGAGGGAGCCTGGAGCAGCAGCTCCCAGCACCAGCTGGGAATATTACTGGAAATCCCAACATGCCAAAATAGAAGCATCAGGAGTGACTGGGAGTTCCAGGGGTTCTCCTGCCTCCCAGAGCCCCCAGCGTGTTCAGAGCCTTCCACAAAGCTCCTTAAAACTCCAGGAACCCAAACCCACTCCTGGCAGCAGTGTGGCACATTCCCAGCCCTTGGATGTGCTGGTCCATGGCCCTGCTGTCACCCAGGATTTCATCCAGGGGAGGAGCTGATCCCATCCCCATCCTCACCCTCCCTGCCTCAGGGGCTGCACATCCCCCCAGGACCACCCCAAGGGTGCCAGGAGGATCCCAGGGAATGCAGAGAGCACCGTGCCTGCTCCAGGCCTTGTTTTGGGAATGTGAAAGCACAGGGACACCAAGCACAGCCAGATAAAGCCCAACCCCTTTGCCTTCATGTCCCATCCCATCCCATGGATCCCAGAGCCACCTCCCCTCATGCCAACAGGTTTGAGCTGCTTCCTCCCAGCTTTCAGCTCCTCCAAGAGGGATTTTTCCCTTTGCAGAGAGCAGAGGCTCTGCTGACAACCACTTTACTCCTCGAGTAACCTGTTGGTCCCTTCTCCCAGCACGCAGATCGGGCCAAGGAGGGCGAGGCAGCACCACGGACGGGATGTCAGCAGGAATTAAATCAAGTGTCAGGAGAAAATTCCAGGGGGGAAGGCACTTTCCTGATTCATATTGCCAAGCAATTATCCCTGTGACAGCCCGGACGGCAGCGCTTTATCACAGCGGGGAGCTGGGAGAGGGAATTGTGTGGATCAGCTCATCCCGAGCTCCTTTCCCAAACCCACAGCGGTGATCAGCAGCACACCCTGCATTTGTCAGCCCCCAGGGACACCCGGTGTGTGCCAGAGCTGAAGGATTCCCAAGGAAAAGCAGCTCTGCCAGGGAAAGGATGGAGATTCCTGCATTCTGCCACTGGCAGGAGCCGGGCTCAGCCATCCCTCCTGGGATCCTGTCACTGGGAACAGCTGAGGTGCCTTGGGCAGGAGATGGACAGGCAAGGTCAGGATTCCATCGGGAACACAAAGGGACTCGGTGTGGTTCCATCCATTGGGAACACAAAGGAACTTCATCAGGAACACAAAGGAACTCGGTGCCTCCACGAGGTGGGGACACAGCCCCCGGTGACGGCTGCCCCCACAGTGACACCGGCGGTGTCACCGAGGCAGCACTAACGGGGCCCAGCCAGGCTCAGTGGGCTTTGCTCAGGCACAGAATTCATCCCTGGTGTCTCATCAGCGATCCCGGGAGCCCAGGCAGCCTCCAGGGTGGGGTCACAGAATCACAGAATCACCGGGTTGGAAGAAACCTTCCAGATCATCGAGTCCAACCCAGCCCCAGCACCTCAACTGAACCCTGGCACCCAGTGCCCATCCAGGCTTTGTTAAACACACCCAGGGATGGTGACTGCACCACCTCCCCGGGCAGCCATTCCAGAACTTTATCACTCTTTTCATAAAAAACCTTTTTCCTAATATCCAACCTGTATTTCCCTTGGTGCAGCTTGAGACCTGGAGAAAGAGCCCAACCCCACCTGAGCACAGCCACCTTTCAGGGAGCTGTAGAGAGTGATAAGGTCACCCCTGATTTTAACACCATTCCCCAAACTTTTGGCCATCCAGAGGAGCTCCCATCACCACCAACTGCTCCAGTAAGGGAGAAAAATCATAAAGAAAGGCTTCATAAAATCAAGCCTGCTCTCCTAAAATCAGTGGTTGGCCTTGTCAAGCTGGCACTTTGCAAGTTCCCATGTGAAGGCAATCCTGGTGTGAGCAGTTCATTAACATAACACTTTATTCCTGGGTAAAAAAAACAACTTGCACCTGTATAAAGTGTTTAGATAGAAATGTTAGATAGAAAAATGAAAACTACCTCTCACAAACAACTTTTCCTGCACTTACACACTGAGGGTTTGAGTGACCAATCAATACAGGATAACAACTTGTTATTAACCAATAAAGTAATTAGCAAGAAAGCTCCTGACCAGTTGGAGGTCTGTAAAACTGAATGAAAAGGAGTTCTGTGGATAAAGAAGGGGCTTTTTCCACCATGAAGAAAATGGAGTCCGTGTCATTTATTCCCACACACAACCCCACAGAGGCAGCCCTGGGTGTGCTCCCCACATCCCAAACACTCTCCCACCCCTTCCAAGGGGTCGGATCCTCAGCAGGGAAGGATCCCCCACGCAGGACTGGTGGTGCCACATGACACAGCATCCAAAGGGCCTTAAAATAAACTCCCCTCCCTGCCCACACCTGCCGAATTCCCTGTGGGATGCAGGGATGCAGGGATGCAGGGAAGCAAGGATGCAGAGGTGCAGGGATGCAGGGAAGCAGGGATGCAGGGAAGCAGGGAGGAAGGGATGCAGGGAAGAAAGGATGCAGGGAAGCAGGGAAGAAGGGATGCAGGGATGCAGGGAAGCATGGATGCAGGGATACAGGGATGAATGGATGCAGGGAAGCAGGGATTCAGGGAAGCAGGGATGCAGGGACCAGCACGTGTGTGGCCACACCCCCGCGTGTGCTCCCGGCAGCAGCGCACCCCTTCTGTTCCAAAAAAAAACCCCAAAAACCCAACAAAAAAAAAGCGTTTTTAAAACCTCTCAGAATTTAGCAACAATCGCCATGGAGACCAATCACCGAAATCCCTGCGTTGCCATGGCAACGCCTTTCCCCATCCTGCCTGTTTATCCTGGAGCTGACACACCATTTATCGGCAGCGAGAGGGAGAGAATCTGAGAGCAACCTTCCCTAAGTGCACGGAAGCAGAAAAATCCTCCGTGAGGAAATCACTATTAATAGAGATAAAACAGCTCCAGCAGGGATCAGCCCCGGCCTGAAGAGCTCTGGGAGTGTGCAGAGCTGCTAAATCCCAGGAAAAGGCCGGGAGAATACAACCTCCAGCCACGGGGAAGGCAGGCAGGGCACACAGAGGTGGAGAACAGGAGCTCACAGCAATTTTTTGCACATTTAAAGCAGAACTATTTAACACCCAGGCCTCTAAGAGCGATGCTGGGTTGCAAAGGAATGGAATCCTGGCTTTGGGATGGTTTGGGAAATGCTGCCAGGAGCTCCCCTGGAGTCTGTGGGTGATGCTTGGGGTTGGTAACACCAGAGCCCAAAATAATCCTCTTTGTTCCAAAATTGGAGCTTCCAGGGGGGTGGATTTGTCAATCCAGTATCTGGATGTCTCACTCAGGTTCTTATGGTGCCCACTGGGGTAAAGAGAGAGGGTTTAGATGGGATATTGGGAATATCCCACCCTGTGAGGATGGTGAGAAACCCCTGGGCTCAGGATCCCCAGAGAAGCTGTGGCTGCCTCTGGATCCCTGGAAGTGTCCAAGGTCAGGTTGGACGGGGCTTGGAGCACCCTGGGATGGTGGAAGTGGCAAGGTTGGAACAGGATGAGCTGTAAGGTCCCTTCCCAAACCAAACCAGCCTGGAATTCTCTCTGAAGTATCATCCCTGCCATGGAAGTCACCACTCAAGGCCCTTTGATGGACTCAGCTGAATTCCAGAGCAGTTCCCCAGCCTGACATTCCTGGGTGGATCCTGGCCTGGGAAATGGACCAAAGACAGCAGGAATTCCTGCAGCCACTGCTGATTTGGACAATTATGAGCTGCTGGGGATCAATAAGGTTAACTTCCAGCAGATCCTCGTGGGAGAATCCTTAGGGATTGATTCCAGGAAGTGTTTAGTCCAAGCTCTTTACCAGGGGCAGAGCAGAGCACAGGGCTGGGAAGGCTGAGGCAAGGGCAGGACACTGGGAATGGCAGAGATCCAGCAGGGATGCTCCAAGTGCTGCCTTCCCTCAGCTCAGCAGCCCTGAGGGATGGGAACCAAGGTGCAATATCCCAAATTTGTGATGAGCAGGTGCCTGAAGGACGGGAGCACATCCCATACCCACCCCACCAGCCACTCCACAAATAGAAAATATCAAATGCACAAAGATCAGTGGGATCAAGGAGTTTGGAAAAGCCACCACTCTTCTGTATTTCTATCTCCTGGTTTTCATGCAGCACTTTGCAACTCTCAGCTGTCATCCACAGCAGGAAATATCCACGGGATTGCCATCAAATTAAGAATTCCAGCCAGGAAAACAATCTTAAACTCCAGCTCAGACATAACACTGTTCAATAAAGAGAGCAAAAGGAATCAGCACTTCCCAGGCTGATTCCCAGCACAAGAGAGACGAGGGAGTTCCTCCCCCTCCCATTCCCAATGACACAGATAAGAAGACTCAGAAAAGCACCAAAAATCCAACGATTGTTCCTCCATCAGGAGAAAACCTCCACAGAGCCAGGAAAAGCAGGGAGTTGTCAAGATGAGATGTGCTAAAAATGTCACAGCCCTCCCAACACTTGAGGCATTCCTTGGGAGAGCTGGGATTTTTCAAATCAAACGTTTTGATCTTGGAATTGTTCTGCTGCCTGGCTCCGTGGGGAAAACGGGAAGAGAGCAGCATATTAAGGATCCTTTGAAGGTATCCTTCCCAAGATTTATCAAAAAGAAAAATAGAGACACAGCTGAGCCTCAGGCCCCTATTCAAGGCAAAGGAAGATTTCCAGGAGTTGAGGCACAAGAGCCACGAGCTGGGTGAGCTCCAGGGTGATCCTGAGAAAAAGTGAGCATGGGAAGGCTCCAAAGGCACCACCAGGGACATGAAACAGGAATTGCCACCCTGCAAACAGAACCTGGTTTGCACCAGCTCTGCCAAGAGAGTTGGGCTGGAAAAATAATTCCTTAGGTCACAGCAAAGATGTGGATTGAAGGACACCTTCCCTATTCCTGCCTCTATCGGGACAGCAGCTGCATGACTCAGAATTCCCCCACCCCAAAGTGAGCAAGAATTCATCCTGGAGAAGTCAGCCAAAGTTTCAAGGATTTAGGGAGATAAGAAACTTGTCCTTGAGCAGTATCTGATCACCTCAGTTTGTACAAACACCGAGAACGCCGAGAGAATAAATGAATTTATACTCACCTACGTGGGAGATACAGAGAGCTGGGAGCAGCAGGAGGGGCTGGAAGTGTCACCACAAAGCAGGAAGGGCTGGAAGTGTCACCACAAAGCAGGAAGGGCTGGAAGTGTCACCACAAAGCAGGAGTCAAAGCCAGGAGACACCAAGTGTCACCCCAGCACCATCACTTTCAATCTTCGTCAAAGTTCTCAGATTGGAACAGACCCTCCCTCCTCTCCTTCCCTTTTTCCCTCTCTCCCTCCCTCCCCAGCCTTGGCAGGGATTATAAAACTCCCAGAGATGGATGCAAACTGTTGGATGTGTTCATAAAAACAAATCAATCCATCTTCCCCTGTGGGATAATCGCCTTAGAGCCAAGCTGCTGCTCCACAGAGCTCCCGGCCTCCTTTGGATCCCAGGGCTCTGCCTCCTTCCTGCCATTCCACTGGATTATCCCTGGGATGTGCCTTTGCCGTGAGATTAAAGCTTGTTTTACTCCAGATTCTGCTGCTGTTCAACCAGCACTGCTCAGGCTGAGCTGATTTATTCCCTGGAAAGTTTCTGTTCTGTTTTTAACGCTCAGCCCCGAATGCAGGATCAAGGGAGAGGCAACACTCGGTGGGATCTCCCTGGAATTCCAACTCCTTCATGCAGGCTGACTTCTGGGATCAACAACACCAAGAACATCCCTAGTGGGAACATTCCCAATGGATTTGAGAAGTAAAAACCAGAAAAACCAGTCCTGATGGAGGTAAGATATGGAAAACCTCAGGGCAGGCATTTGCTCCTCTGCTCCGGCCGTGGGGAAGGGACACTTTGGGAAGTGTCTGGCTCCAGGTGTGAGGGACCAGGAATGCTGAGAGCTCTGGAAGTGTGGCAGGAGCAGCTGGCAGAGGAGTCTGGGACAGAATCCAGCTCCTGCTGCAAGCACCGACCCCTCCTTGGAGTCCCTGCACGGGGCTGGCAGGAGAAAACCTCGGAAACAACAGAGCCCCAAAAACAAACGGAGCAAGAGGTGGAAGATGGAAGGAAGGAGCAGCAGAAGTGGGAGCAACAGCTCCTCTCCCTCATCCCAGGAGAGCTGGATGTGGCTGAGTGGGATGTGGAGAGAGAAAGAACAGGATTGTCCTTCCTTCCTTCCTTCCCAATTCCAGCTGATCCTACACAAAGAGCAAGAGGAGAGGCCAAGCCCCATCCAGCTCTGAGCACGGAATCACAGAATCCTGGAATGGTTTGGGTTGGAAGAGAGCCTAAGGATCATCCAGCTCCAGCCCCTGACACCATCCCAGGGTGCTCCAAGCCCTGTCCAACCTGGCCTCGGACTCTTCTAGGGATGGGGCAGCCACAGCTGCTCTGGGAATTCTAACCCCACCCTCCCAGGGAAGAATTTCTTCCCAATATCCCATCCTTGGTGCCTGCATGTGGAAAACACAGGGACTGACAAATCATGGTAAGAAAATGATTTTTATTTCTTTACTTTTTTTTTTTTTTCTATTTTGAATTTCTTTTTTTCCCTTTTTTTTTTTTTAATGGAATTTCTGCTGTTTACAGATATGGTTTATTCCTGATAACACAGCTTGGCAGCAATTAAAAAAAAAAAAAAACCAAACCAAACCCACTGCAACTGAATTAAACCCCATAAATACCAGCCCAGAAAACAATGGACAACCACCACTATTTCTATACAGGAACTATTATTTAATGTCACATTTTGACAACTGTAAATGGGCTACAGACTGTGGGCAAAAGGCAAGAGGTGAAATCTTTTTGAAACACCAGATGTAGAATAAACAGCTCATTTCTCAACATTTACATGATTCACATCAAATTGATGACATCCTAAATGTATTCCTTCTAAAGGATAGAAATTTTGCAATAAAATATTACATTTCATTTAATACTCTGGTACAATACTTCATACATTGCAGGAAAAAAAAAATAAATGCAAGGCCTATTCCACCTAATAAGATCCTTTTTCATTAGTCTTTAGTACTGCAATAAAAAAAAAAAATCACAGTAATGTCATAAATAAACAGGCTTGAAATTATTCATTACCTTTCACTATTGAAAAAGGAGACATGAACAATTAATTTGAAATAATGGAGTTATGGCTAGAAAATCTAAGCCTGACAACACATCTTAGTCCCAGCTGCAAATTTCCTCAGCCCTACAATGAAAAAAAAGGAACAGGTTGGATACCTTTGTTAGCTGTGTCCTGGTTAATCGTGTCTCAAACACATCTTTTAGGAGGAAAAAAGGAAAGTTTGGTCAGGATTAATAGAACCAATCAGGCCTAACAGGAGTTAGCTGAAATTAAGGTGTATTTCTCTAAAACATTCAGTAAATGAAGTCTGCAGCAAATTCACACTGGCATCAATCATTGTGCCTTGGGAGTTGGGGTAAATTTCCCTCGTGGGACAAAGGCTTCTCCAAGAGAACCCTGGGATCCCTCTTCCATCCCTGCTCCAGAACAAGCTCAGCCAGCACTGCTTCCAACTGAATTCCCCAAACCTGGGAATCCCTGAATCCCACCCACTGATCTCCCCTGAACCAAAGGATGTTTCTCTTTGTTGCTTCATCTGCCAGAACCCCAAAGTCATTTGCTGGAATTAATGCAGGAGATGCTTTAAGAACCCTCCCTGCCTCTGGTGACAGATTTTAGGGTGCAGGGGCACTACCAGCACCCAACAGAGGTTCAGAAAGGAGAATTTATTCCCTTAGTCACAAACTTTCAGATCCTGCTCTCCCCTCACTGACATTCCCCCACCATGTGCTCCCCAGGATTCCCACACATTCTGCAGCAAGAGCTCCCTGCTCCCAAGGAGAACAATTCCAAATAAAAGCCTCCAGAGGCAGGCTCTGAGCGAGGCCAGGAGGCCACGTTGTGCTGACTGCTGCTTGCACAGGTCCAGCTTTTAAGACACTTCACATGAACTGAGTGCAGAGATTTGAGTTTCCCTCAGGATCCTTCCCTCCTTTCTCCTGACTTTTCCCCCCTGACTTGCCAGTTTGGAGCAGAGCAGCTCCAAACCCCACCTGGGTGTGTCCCCACCTCGCTCCGACCTCTGAAGCACAGAATTTGACTCTGCACAGAGTTTGAGGCAAATATTTAATTACTCCATGCAAATGTCAACACTTCCAAGTGATCCCTGTTCAGCAGGAGGGAGCTGGGAACAGGGACAGGCTGGCAGGAGATGGAGAACAGCAATCTCACTACCAAATCACCCCATTTCTCTCTCCTCATCATCTATTCCAGTCTAGGAAGGGCACAAAGATTCAGGGCTAGAGCATAAGGCTGTGACAGTCAAACACATTTATAGTGTGCTGGTGACCCGAGTTCCAAAAAATCAAGCCCCAAAGCCCCGAAAGACAAAAAGGACAAGAGGCCAAGGAACAAAACTCTGCTTAATATTAATGAAGCACCTTCATTCAGTCCAAACAAACTGCTCAAATATTGGAATTTGCAAAGCACTGAGGACCAGGTGATGGCATCTCCCACTTCACTTCACCTCTCACAAAGCTGCTTACATTCCAGGCTCCAGCACAATTCCACCAGGAAGGCAAATAACCCCATTCCAGAGACACAGGGAGCTCAGGCATCCTGTGTGAGGATGGGAATCACTCCTCAACACCACTGAAGTCCCAGAATGTCCCAAAACCAGGGACAAGGTGCTGGGGAGACACCAAGCCCCACTCCTTGGGTCTGCTCCTGCCATCCACGGCTCCAAGGGGAGCTGCTGGTCCAGGACAGAGCCAGGGGAAGGAGTTACATGGAAGCTCACCAGATCTTCCTTGGGGAGTCTCTGGAAGAGGCTTTGTCTCCCTGACAATGGTTCCAGGTGGTTTTCCATGGCATTGGGACAGGAAGGTCCAGGCAGCTCCCAAAGGCACTTGGGGTGGGACAGTGCCCCCAGTGTGGCCTCGCTGCTCCTGTCCCACCAGGAATCCTGGGATCCCTGCTTCCCTAAACATCCAGGAGGCTCCTCCACAGCTTCCACTCCCCCAGCACAGGGGCAGGAGGGTTCCCTGACACCAGCACTGGGTTACTGGTTTCACTGGGTTTAACATCCTGCAACTTCTTAATTAATACCTGAATTCTACCGGTTCAGTCTCATTTAACGGAGCACAAAGTCACCACAGAGCGTCCTCACAAACCACCCCCAGGTCACTGAGTCTCCTGAAGGACACAAGGAATTTCTATTCTGGGCACAGATCACGGAAAAGAAACTTTGTTTGATGTAAAAGCAACTTTGCATAAATTCCTCCAAAATAGCCCATCCAGCCACACAGCAAAATTGGAATCAAAGCCACCAATTATCACAAAAAAAGCACCTTCATCTCAAGAACTGCTCACCCCAGGAAGCTCAGTCTGAGTTTGAAATGTATCAGGACTAATTTGATCATGCACTTGGTTCTATCCACGCTGGTGATCCACTGTTTTCCAACAATCCACATTGTTCCCATCAGTATTTTACATTTCATGTCACGGATTTATCCGTGGCATTGCTCTCCCACCACCCACCCCCCACCCAGTGCCCCCCAAAAACCCCCAAAACTGCTCAAATAAGGAAAAAAAAAACCCCACTAACAGCCATACTGTGAAACCAAAATACTATTTAAAAAAACAAATGGATGACAGTCCAACAGTTTGCAGGATTCAAAACTGATTCTACAAAGTAATTGTCTACCTTGTAGAAAGGATTTCCTTTTATTTGGAAAACGAGCAATTGGAAATTGGAGAGAAGAGATAAAAACAATCTTTAGATGCTCTGAAGTTTTGCCTACTGAAGGATTAAAACCGTAAATAAAAAGGTACCAAGCCCTCAGAGTTCACTGCTCACGTGAAGCTTCTTCCATCTCTTTCTTGACCTTTTTAACAACCATTTTCATGTCTGGGAAAGGAAAAAAAAATGAAGAATTATTGAGGAAAAAACCCAGCAGTTGTTTCTTATTCAGGCATTGTAGAGAAGTGCTCAGTTTTGACTCAATAAAGCTTAAACTCAACCCAAAGTCTCAACCCTGGCTTAGAAACTGTGTGGGTGCTTTGGCAGTAAAAGGTGAGATTGTGTATAAAGGTCATAAAAATTAAATTTAAATTAGCTTTTGGAACTTTTGGAACTCAGGCACCCTAAGGAGATAAATTCCAAGCATTTTGGGCATTCCTGGGTGCATTTTCTCCCAAGCCAGGCTGAACACAGCCCCTCCTCTGGCCATACACACCTGCCTTGGCCTGGAAGGCTCTGAACATCTTCTCATCTGAAACTCTTCTGCTGCTGCATCAGCCCCACATTTTCATATACTCTAGCACTATCTTCTCTCATTCTGAAATGAAACCAGGATTTAGAGTCCCACCAATCTCATTTGAGACAAAAAAATAAAAAATCCTATAATACACACCACATAATTCAGGGACAATTAATTTTACTTATTTTCAGAGGAAAGCCCAGCACAGCAGGGCAGGTTCTGGGGTAACTCAGCCTCGTTTAAGGTCTCTGAAGATGAGACAGAACAGCTCAAAAGCTGAGGGCAGGACTGGACTTACTCTGGACATGTTGGGGTTGGGGTGCAGGGGGGGAGAGGGCTCTGATCCCCGCTCGTCTGGTCCGATAACGAATATTTAATGTTTGTGTACTCGTGACCTTTCCTCTTGCTCTTCTGTGAAGCAAAACACACAACAAGAAGCCAGGTTTGGGGTTAATCCCAGCAACCAATCATTGAGGCAGTGCAGCAATTCCACCCGTGGGGGTTTTCAGGTTTGTCTGTGAGGAGAGAGCTCAGTCCTGCAGTGAGCACATCCCTGAGCACACCTAAAGCTTGGCTCCAGCTCTTGGTGAGACAAAACCTGAAAATCCCCATTTTCCCCCATGCCACCATCTCCAGCAGAACACACCAACCCTCTGAATGCACTCAATCCTCATCTCCTTGGCAGAAAACTCCCCATTTCATTCTTGAGCAGCCAGTGGGCTTCCCACTGACCTTATTTCCAGCTCAGAGCTGGGGCCAAGGGAGCGACACCGTTGTTTGCAGGAGCTCTAATAAAATAATATCTGAGCCCATTAGGTTTGATATAAAAAGCAGCCAAGCTGTTATTTGGATTCTGCACATATGCTCCAGGCTGCAGCCAATTGTGCTGGCACCCAGCTCCAGATCCTGCCAGGGAACTACACCAGGAAAGAAACGGGAGATGGATTTTTCCTTTTTGCAGGCATTCACAATGCCTGCAAACACTGAAACCTACAAGGTAGAAATTGAAGTTTTGAAGAGAATTTGGGGTTTGGGGATGGGGTTGTGGGTTTATTTGGGGTTTTTTAATGCTGCAACAAGTCCTGAGGGATGACCCAATCTCACAGCAGAGGCTGGCGGAACCTCCGGGGAGTTCTGGCTCCTGAATTCCCATTAAGAACATTCCTGGGATTGAAGCTTTTCCAGGATGGTCTCCTGAAACTCATTCTGGTGATTCTTAAATCACTCTTAGCCAGGATTTATGACAAAGCTGTCCTGAGCAGTTTTTGGGAAGACAGCTTGGGAAAAGCTTTGTTGAGCAAACCTGGATTTGCTTCATTGAACAAAGTCTGGCAGACAAAGATGGATTGGTGGACACATGGAAGGCAGGATTTGTGGGATGGACCACAAGGACATATTGTAGGAACCAGCTGATAAAGAGGAACTAACTCAGTAAGTGTTGGAAAGTCCCCAGCAGGGAAAAAGAGACAAAAAAGAGTAAAAATATGGACTAATTAGCATAGAAAGTAAAAGGTACAAATCCCAGCTGCTCTGAGGTCAGGGCAGGGAGCAGCAGGGACAGGGAGAAAACATCAGCTCTTTATCACAAAACCAGGAAACTGCTGTAAAACCCCCCAGAACAGGAGTGCAAGGAATTCCCTGAACAGGAAGGGGCAGGGGAAGGTCTTTGTGGCTGTCACCACTTATTCCCAAATATTTCTGATCCTACCACACTCCTGGAAGTGCTTTTTGTTGGACACCACGCTCACCCTTTCATTTTCCACTCCAAGAAACTGATTTCCTAGCAATAAACTCCCAAAACTGGAATTGGAGTGATCAGCATTTGATTTTCCCCTTTGAGGAATGCAGGGAACAAGTTCTGAAATCTCTTTAAAACACAAAGAGCAGGAGGTTCTGCTTTAATTAACAGACCCTTATCTTTTATTCTTCCTCCACAGGAAATTTGATAACAGGAAGGAAATTTAAGATCTGGGGACAGGGAGGGTAGGAGAGAATTCCACTTAAATTAAGGAGAGAATTCCACCTAATATTTTAAAGAGAAAATTCCACTCAGTAATTTAAGGACAGGATTGCACTCAATAATGTA
Organism: Pyrgilauda ruficollis; assembly: GCF_017590135.1. NCBI lineage: Eukaryota > Metazoa > Chordata > Aves > Passeriformes > Passeridae > Pyrgilauda > Pyrgilauda ruficollis. Next base: position 10,051,768 of record NW_024531043.1, read on the forward strand.
AGGAGAGGATTCCACCTGATAATTTAAGGAGAGGATTCCACTTGACACTTTAGGGAGAGGATTCTACACAATGTTTTAAGAAGATTTCACCTGATAATTTAAGGAGAGAATTCCACCTGACCATTTATTTAATTCTCAAGCACAATGAACTGAAATACAGGAAACAGTTCACACCTTCAGACCCAGCCTTCCCACAACAAAATCCCCACAAAAATCCCCAGCACTGCTGTTCCCTGCTGGAATCCTGCCACGTTCCTGTTGGATATTTGGGATGAACCCACCTGTTCCTCCTCGATCCTGCGCTGGAGGGTCTCGATGTAGTGCTGCACTGCCATGTAAATGAACCTGTACTGGGCCTCTGTCTGCACCATCCCTGAGCGCTGGGACCTCACCATCTGGATGGTCTTGGGGACATCGATGTCACAGTCCACCCCTGGGGACATCCACGGCATTGGGAAGAGCAGGAAAAGAGCCACGGTGAGGGTGGAGCTCACCTGAATCCTCCAGCAGCATTCCTGGGGGGGATCCATGAGCAGGCAGGGGAATCAAAGGGTTAAAGGTACCTTTCTCTCGGATGATGTCAATGAGGATGTCAATGACAATGAAAGTTCCTGTTCGCCCAATCCCAGCACTGGAAGAAGGGGAAAAAAAAGGAATTTCATTGTTTTGGTCTTTCTGAATGCACAGCAAAACCCCAGGCAAAGGAATTCTGGCGTTAGAAGACAGGAGGTTTCAAAATTATAGCCAGGGGCTTCCAAATTCCAGCCAGAGTCAAACCAGAGACCTCAGGGAAGGCACAGAAATCAGCACTTCTGTCCCTCAGTGTTTATAAACACCCCCGAATCAGAAAAAACCTGTAAGGTCAGATCTAACATTTCCTTGCCTAAAAAAGCATCTCATTTACAAGCTGAGAACATCCAAAAAGGACAGAGCCCTCACAGGTGGGATGAGATGCCAGAATTCCCATGATCCTGCACTTGGAATGCTCCAGCCAGGTCCCATCTTCTCATCCAACAGCAGAAATTATCATTTATCCAAAGGTTCACACCCTGAAATCCCTTCTCTGTGCCACCCACCCAGAATGTGACATTGTACAGACAGAAAACAGGGAATTCTGAGCAATTTCCAGGGTAAGTTGTTCTTTTTAAAGGTCTCAGCTCCCTGGGCCAACAGGAGGAGTGGCAGGAGCCTCACCTGCAGTGGACCACGACAGGTCCTGCATCAGGGATGCTCTCCTGCTTGTGGTGCACCTCCTCCAGGAAATCCAGGACACCTCCGGGGTCGCTGGGGACGCCGTGGTCGGGCCAGGTCCTGAAGTGGTACTGCCACACCGTCCTCTCCGTGTTCCCCTGCAGCACCAGGGACACAAACCCTGCTGCTCAAAACCCAGCTCCTCACGGGGCACAGCTGAGCCCCCCAAATCCAACCTGAGCACAGCACCCACAGCTCCACAAATCCCAAAGGAGGGAACAAGCCAGGGCTCTCCCTGGCCTGGCACATCAGTCACTAAATCCCCCAAAGTAAAATATCCCACAGGCCAGGGGAGAAGACAAGATTCCTGTACTCCAAAGGTAAGTGGAGATTTTTGGGATATACCATTGAAGGGAAAATTCCTCTCTGAGAGAATTAAATCCTGCCAGGGCAGCTCCCAGCTAAGAAGCAACATCTCTGTGTTCAGTCTTGTAATAATCAAATCCCATAATTCTGATTTTTTAGGGAGGTCCATACAGGCTTGATGAAGTAAAATAAATGCCAAGACTTCTGCTGCAGGAGCAGGGCATTTTTCCCTTCAAGCACCCAGAATTCTGCTTGGCCACATCTCCCTTTCCAGTGCCTCCTTCCCTAAGTTTGAAATACAGAGATTCACATCCAGCAGCTAAAATTTCAGCAGGCAAACCTTAAGAAAGGAAGGCTTGCTGTGACAGGAATCTATCCCCAATTCCCTTGGTTTGCTTCTCCTCCCTGACCCAAACTGTTCCTTAACAGGAAGTGCCATTTCCACAGTGCTTTCTCACCTTTTTTATCCCTTCCCTTAAGTGAATTTTCCACACCCTAAACCCACACACAACTTTTCCTTTCAATGCAACCATTTCCATGAGAGAGCAAATGGCTGGCTGGATTGAAGTGTCCTCAGTTAAAAGCATTATCCCTCCTCCTGATTCCCTGCAAGCCCTGCAGCAGTTCCTCTCCTGCCAAAAGCTGCTTAGGTAGGAGAATCTTCAATTATCGCAAGGGCAAAGAGAAAGATGGATGGAACTGAACGTGGAGCTTCAAAGAAAGGCAGAGCTCCATTTACTCATCTTCGAGTGCTTTTATTGATTCCACAGAAATGGGCTAGTCCTAACATTTTTCCTTTGGTGTTCCACAAGCTGAGCTAAAAGGACAGAGTTCCTCTTGTACTCACCTGGCCAACCTTGGAAAGTTTCAGCTCTCTCAGGGTGTAATCGTGTGCTGCACTCTCCTTCACGTTCCGGACACGCATCACTCCGTACTCCTTCAGGGAATATTCATCTGGCCAGTACTTGACACACTTACTCTGCAAGATTTCAAATTATATATTAAAAAAACCAACAAAAAGAAAAGAAAAAATCAGGCTGGAAAAAAAGGCTGGTTTGCAAACTGGTTAATTAAAGCCTGAAGCTTTTATTTCAGTCCACAGAGGACAATCAGCTGATGAGGTAAAGATCATTTTAATGGGAAGGTTCTCCTCTCCATAACAACCATTGGATAATTTCAGACAGGTACAGAACACCTCTCCTCTTAGCACATTTTGGGATATTTTTCAAAACCTGGAGATTAAAATCCTGCTTTTGTACCCCAGTCACAGGTCTCAAAATACAGAATTCCATCAGAATTCAGTCCCACAGCCCAAACCCTACAGGCTGCAAAAGAAGTAAAGGTCAAAGGTATAAATCATTCCCAGTGGAAATAAAACTTGGATATTTTTGCTTCCATGGCTTGCAGCAGGAAGGGCTGACACAGCTCTGGTTCCATCACCAAAGAGGGTTCAGGCTCCTGCAAAGGAAGCTCTCCATGGCCTGTAGCTCCTAAAATGCAGAGTTTTTGGTGTGCTGCTGCTCCATCAAGATTATCTTTGCCCAGGGATAAATTCCATCACTGAGGAATGGATTCACCTATCAGCACTTGGATTTGGCTCCTGTGAGAGGTCAGGAACAAGCAACTCCTGGGAATGCAGCATCAAAGCAGAAATTACTGTAGGAGCAGCTTCTAGACCAAACACCAAGTCCTACAGAGCAATAGGTCTATTTGCAGTTATTCTGAATATACAGGAAAAAAACATGACACAGGGAAGCTCCTTCTGCCAGCCCAAGGCAGAGGAAGATGGCTGAACACATGCCCACGTAGGCAACAAGATGCTTCTCTGCTATTTTTGCCCTTCTTTCCCTGTCACAAGAGCAGAAACTGAATCAAATACTCTGAAACTGAAGCAAATACACTGATTTTGGGGGGTGCCAACAGAAATAACTTGCAGTTTTCAATGCAGAGCTCTGAGCAGTTGGTAGAGCAAGTCTGAACAGCAACATGACATTAAAATAGGCTTTACTCTGCTGGAAGGGTTGCTGAACCGCCTCCAAAACCCCAAAACTCCTTTAATTTCTAAGGATTTGCTGCTTCTGCACTTTAAAGCACATCCAGGACTTGATGCAGGGCTGGGATGTTCCACAGTTCCTCCCTTCCTCAGGCTATGGAGGCAGCTCTGCTGCAAAGGGTTCTCTCCTCCTGCAAACAGCTTGGCCTGAGATAAAAAAGCTTTGATTTGATATCAGGACTGGCATTTGCAATTCTGTAAGAAGTGAAATAGGCATCACAAAACAATCAAGGGTACAGAAAGAAGAAGCAATGCAGCAGTGATGAATTAAAGAGTTTTCTCCAGCAAAAAGGCTGAGCAAACTTTGGGAAGAAAAATGGAGAAACTGCAGAAGAGCAGAGGCCATTCAGGAGGTTCTTAAAAAAATAATAAATAACTTGAAGGAAGAAAGGTGTATTCAAGTCAACTCTGCCAAAACACTCCATAATTTATTTCTCCTCTTCCAAAACAAAGATTATCACTGGGAAGGGGGAGCTTCTCCCTCCTTCAGTGAATTCTCAGGAAGGAAACACAAATCCTGTCCCTTTATCAGGGTGATCAAGTGGCAGAACTTTACAAAGACTAAAAAAAAGATCCACAGCACAAAGTCAAAGACTAAAAGCAATACACAAAACAAAGTCTAATGGCTCCAACAAACAGCACCACTGGCAGCTTTGTCACCTTAATTAGGGAGAGAATCCTGTAAAATTTTCTGTATTTGTCTTCAATCCACACACACAAAGTTTCTGGGGGTAAGGAACCCCTGCAATCATCAGTCACAGAAAAACCTCAGTTCTTAATTTGATTTTTTTCCACAAGTGATGCTCCCCTAAAAAGGCAACAGCTTTCTATTCAGATACAGAGAATGAGGATATGGAAAAAGGTAAAAACATGGATAATAGTGTGTGGAAGAAGCAGAGAAACTTTGAAAGAAAAGGAGAGAGAAGAGACAGTGTTTATGAAACAGAAAAAAGATCAAAAGCAAAAAATTCCAAAGATAAATCCTTACAATCCCCAGGAAGCTGTGTGTGGCTGCTGCCAGGATATCAATGTTCAACTATTCCTATTCTTTCCTGCCTTGTATCATTAGAAACCAGAAACAAATTAAAATATCCCCAGGTTTGCCAGAGGCCAGGGAGCAAGACAAGATTCCTGTACTCCAAAGGTAAGTGGAGATTTTTGGGATATACCATTGAAGGGAAAATTCCTCTCTGAGAGAATTAAATCCTGCCAGGGCAGCTCCCAGCTAAGAAGCAACATCTCTGTGTTCAGTCTTGTAATAATCAAATCCCATAATTCTGATTTTTTAGGGAGGTCCATACAGGCTTGATGAAGTAAAATAAATGCCAAGACTTCTGCTGCAGGAGCAGGGCATTTTTCCCTTCAAGCACCCAGAATTCTGCTTGGCCACATCTCCCTTTCCAGTGCCTCCTTCCCTAAGTTTGAAATACAGAGATTCACATCCAGCAGCTAAAATAAGTCGTCCGTTTGGAATTCTTTCCGATGTGACAGGAATCTATACCCAATTCCCACAGGCACCAACAGAAAAGGACACTCAGCACCTTCCAGAGCTCCAAGGAATCCTGCCCCACACCAGATTCCTGCCATAAATCAATTTATCCCCGTCAGTTCAGCTCCTACTTGTACTCAAATGTCAGGGCCTTTCCCAAAGCCAGCTGGAGTCTGGTTTTACCTTTCCTCTTTCCACTTCTTTCGTGGTCATGACAATAACTCGGGAATTCTCCTGGAACACCATCCTCCAGAAATCATTCACCGTGTTCTGCAGGCAGCCTTGGGTAGCAATGTAACTTTTTTTTGGCTTTGAGTTGTTGCACTTGGTTTCAAACTCAGGCTAGAGGGAAAAAAAAAAACAAAACAGCAATTCAACAAATTGTGTGTGACAAGGGAATCCAAGATTCCCTTGGATTTAGGGAAGAGCAGGTGGGAATCCACTCACCATAATAATATTAGCATTGATATAGTCTGAAACAGGTTCATTGGGATCACCATCGTGGAGAACAACTCTGGTGTGATCAACTGCAAAAATACACATGGATGTCAAGAACTTGCATTCCACAGCTGTGACCACATAGCAGCTATTAATTAATTATCAAACTTAGTAAATAAGTGATCAGAATATTCCAAATTGACTGTTTTGCTTCCTTCAAACAAGTGGCTGTGACCAGCTGGACCAAAACATGCCCATGTCCTGGGAATTCAGGAACACAGGGACCCTCAAACACCAAGTCAAGGCAAAGCCTTGGGATTTGCATGCTGCAGTTCTGTCCCCCAAATAAATCCTCTTAAATTTAAGTATTCCACACTGTTGAGTTGAAGGATATGAGCCTTTTAAATTAAGATAAAAACCAATATTACAAATATCTACAAAGTGCAAATGTGTGAACCCAAATTGGAAATCACGGGATAATCCTGATAAGAGGGGAAATTATCATTAAAGAGAAGTCAAAGGCCAGTGGTATTTAATTAACCCTGTATTAATGAGGCAAATAAACCAGAGTAACATTAAATGGCAATGAAGGGTCGATACTTACAGGGTAAAATGTTTTTGTATCTATTTTTGTTCTTGTTTTCCTGGCGCTGCCCTTCCTTACGGCTGTAGAGGAGTTTGCATTCCTGCTGCTGCAAGGTCTGAGGGGAAAGCACACACAAGGAGGCTCAAAAAAAGCAGGATGGACTGGCCCATGCTCACAGCAACCTCTTCTCCCAGAGAAAAGGGAGGAGAGGGGCTTTAGGTGACTGCAAACGGGTTATCCATAAATTATCCCAGTGAAGGAACAAGCTGGAGTGGGGATTTCTGGCACACAAAGTCCCAGGGACAGCAGCAATTCAGTACTTGCACTGCCAGGCTGTTCATGGCAAATCTCCCCACTCCCAAAGCTCCCTGGAGCTGGAGACACCAGGATCCCAATGCTTTGCTCCAAGTTTTCATCCCCAAAGCACTTCTGGCCCCACTAAAAGGAACAGTCAGGTTTTGGAAGCTGTTCCCCTCATCATTCCCACCCCCCAGCCTCTTGCTGTTATTTAACAGGCACATTTGCTCACTCCTATCTCAGTCTGATATTCCCTCACTTAACGACCTTGGATAATTAGGCTGACCCTAAAGCCAGGGAAAGCAAAAGAAATGGAAGAGATGCAAAGTTTCAAGCTTGTGGCAAAGGGCAAGAAACAGCCCCCAAAGCATTGCCTGTGGAATTCCAGGCAAAAGGACTGAGAGCTAAACTTTCCCAACAAGTTAAAGAATTAGAGCAATTAAATGTGTGTGGAAACCACATCTTCCTTCCTAGAGTTAATTATCATTGCTTGGAGCATCCCTGAGGACAAATCCATGAGCAGCAGCGACTCCCAACAAGCCCATTCAGAGCTGGAACAACACAACCATAAATCTGAATATTCTCCACTTCACTACAACATCCCAGCACTAAGCTCAGAAATAACCATTTTTCAGAAGGAAAAACACTACAAGGGCTGTCAACATTCCTGTCTGATGGTTCCTGGGACAAGAGGCTCATTCCTGCCTGGAGACAAGTAATTTAAATTCACCATCTGGGCTGGCAGCTCCTGAACAGCACAGACAGGGATCCATGGACAACCTGGAGTGTGCTCCCCGCTCCTGCCACCATGGGGGACAGCTGGAGCTTCCCTGAGGGGAATGGAAAACAGGGCACTAAAACTGCTAGGAGAGGGCTTCATTCCCAAAAAAATGAGGGTTAGTGCTGACCTCACTGACAGCAGCAAAGGGGAAAAAGAAGTGCAATGTCCCACAGGTAAAATTCTTCATTGATTTGTTTTTCCTGCTAGACTTTTCCTTCTGTAAGGAAAACACTTTGCTTCTAAGGCCACACTGAGAAATCCACTTCAAGAAAAATTTCTTCAACGTGCAGCAGAGGTCAGGAAAGAACTGTGAATTAATAGCTCAGTTGTATTTTGCCAAACCAACAATCCCTTCCCACACACACGACCTCTGCTGACTTCCTTCCCTCTCCAGATGGAATTCTGGCCATTGTGACCATTCAGCAGCCTTGGATCAAGGACTGTGCCCTCTCTCTGGAAAGAGAAAGGAGAAAGCTTAATCCTCATTTTATCATTTCCCAATGCCATCACCTCACCATCTGATATTCCCCTCACACACCTCTGTGCTAATTCCTTCACTTTTCATGGATTAATTTTCCTTCTCCTGGCAATAATCAGAGCACACTGGACAGTGCATTTAGCTAATGGGATATTTCTGATCAAAGAGGGTTTCTCCAAGGATGGTCACTTTGCAAATCCATCACTATTCAGGAAGTTTCTCAAACCAGCCTGTCTGGAGCTCCCTGAGCACTTCCCAGTTTCCTGTTGCCATCTGCTGGTGGAATTCCAGACTCCACTGGTGGTTATGTGTGTGTGAGGTATAAACCAGTCCATTACATCCAGCACGGGGTGCTCCAGACCAGGCTGGATGGGGCTTGGAGCAACCTGGGAGAGTGGAAGGTGTCCCTGCCCATGGCAGGGGGTGGGGTAGGATGGGATTTAAGGTCCCTCACAACCCAAATCATTCCACTATCCCAGCTTGCTCCAAGCCCCAGCCAATCTGGTTTTTAACACTTCCAGGGATGGGGCACCCACAGCTTCTCTGGGAAGAGTTTCTTCCAAATTCTGGAAGGATTTCTTCCCAATATCCCATCTAAACTCCTTCTAGTTTGAAGTCATTCCCCCTGTCCTGTCCCTACACACTCTTTCTGGAAGAAAGACTTTGCCTGCAGAGAGAAATGAAACACCAAAACAAACCAAAAATAAACCTCCAGAAGTCCAAGGAAAATGCATATAATCCATGTTGTTTCATCCCAGAGCTTTCTACCACTTCCCAATTGCCTTAAGATCCCCAAAAATGAGCATCAAAAAGCCCCAAGGACAAGTGCAATGCATGGACTGAAAAATGGAAGTGTCCCTAAAGAAATGGTTCCCAACTTCCCAAATAGCAGAAGGAATTGGAAGGATTGTCCTGGTGGGACAAACACAGGAGGCTCCCTCTTGGTGGGAAGGATATCCAGGAGGATATCCTGGATTAAAAGTACTCTGAGAATCAAGGAAAAAAGGCAAATATTTCAAGCCACAAGAGTGGAGCTGGCAAAGCCCTGGAGATGGGAGCAAAACCAGGGATCTGAGGTGGCAGAAAGGAGGAAACAGCAGGAAGGCAGAACCCAACGTGACTTTGGCAGTGTGAGAGTGAGCACTGGAGGAAACACTGGAGGAAACATTCCTTGGAATGTAAGGAATTACCTCAAACTCTTCCCAGAAGCCCTGCTTGACTTTATCCGTGGTCTCTGCCAGTTTGCTGAGCTCCCTGACTCGGCTCTCGATCTCGGCAGCGTTGATCCGGGTGGTGTTCAGGGGCTGGGGGACACAGACCCCAAACAGCACAGGGTCAGCAAAGAACAACCATGGAAACACAATTCAAACACAACTCCACTAAGATGAGGATATTTTAATGGGAATTTTACGATCAAGGCATTTTTTTGGATGTCAGAGTTTTGGAATTCAAGCAAAGGGCAGTGAGGAAGGATGGTGAACAGTTGCTTTTAAAGTTTCACAGTTTTTATTTAATTATTCATTTAATTATTTAATGCATTAAATTGTCTCATTTCTGGACATGCCCTGCAACTCCTACAGACCAGGATGACACCAGGAAATTCTTCACATCAGAGACAACACTTTATCTCTTCACAAGCCTACCAAAAATTGCTCCCATTGAAATGACTTTTTCATCCATTTCATGAAGCTTAACTCCTCATATTTTTGCCTCAGAAAAAAAAAAAATACCCTGGAGGTGGCAAAGCTCAGGGGTGGCCTGTCCTTCTCACCTGTTTGAGTTGCAACACAGTGCCCAAAGTCTCCACCATGGGGTTCTTTTTGTAATGCTCCACCAGATCTGTCAGAGAGTCAAACTTCTCCCCTCCACCAACGTCATATTTGAGATCCTGAAAAGACAAATGCTCCTCCAAATAAATGCACTTCCCACCACCACAGCCACAGCACTTCTAGGCTGTGCCTTGCATCAGAAATAACCTCCAAAATTAAGTGTAGAAGGCTCTACTGAAATCCTTCTGCTAAAGGATAGAACTTTAATAAATAGAAACACAGACACAAAGCAGGACATCCCCTTTTTTTACCATCTCCTTGAAAATCGGTTTATCTGCTTTTTTAGAAAGCTGATTCCCTCTGAACCAGGCTTCAGGCAGCTCTGGAGCTACAGGATAAGAATCCAGGAATTAGGAATTTGATTTCCAAAATTAAGTGTATGATTGGGTCCTGTAAGGCTGGTGCTGCCTGGCACCATCCCTATTTTAAGGAAGCAAATGCCAAATTATTTTCCTTAAAGGCATAAATGCTAACTGCAAATCAGAGAGGTTTTCTTGAAAAAATAAACATATTCTGGTAATTCAGCATTTACAGTCCTGGTGGGTCATTTCTACCTCCAAACAACTTCTGTTACTGTATTTTAGGGGTTTTTATATAATTTAGTTATTGCACTGCCTTTGGGCACAATAGAAGTAAAAGAGAATAAGAAAAATCCATGTTTTTCTTTAAAAAGTCCGTGATTATTTTTTAAATAGCAACCCATAGAGATACATCAAATATCAAAACTGTAATTTAATAATATTTCAGTGAAGAACTACCTTATGCTAAACAGAAGATTTAGATTTCAGGGCACTCCTTGGAGTGAACACTCGCTTTCACAGACTGTTGATCATCTATCAGGTGTAACTGCCTGAACTGACAGGAGAGAGACATCTGTGGATAGATCTCCATTTATCCAATCACTCCTATTTTGATAGAATCCATCCAGGAGACTCCCTGAGCACAGCAAAGTGTGATTTGAGCCAGAAGGCCCTGACAGGAGCCTGTCAGCCAAAAAATATTGGAATTTTGATGTCATCAAAGGAGTAATTTTGATCAAAGGGATGACCTGCAGCAAGCCCAGGGAAAAGGGGAATGCATCCAGAGCTCCTGGGCCCATGGATTCCCTGCTTTTCCTACCTGGCAGTGGATCATGACGTGTGTCACTTTGGATTTGCCATCGTTGCTTTCTCCTTTGTCATCCCCTGTCCTCACAGAAAGGACAAAGTCTCCAGGGTGGCTCTGGCTCTCCCTCACCAGGAAGCTGCCATGTTTTCCTTTCTCTGTCAAGAGTTTCTCAGCTTCTCTCCCAGAGAGATGCCCGTGAAACCACCTGGAAATGAAGTGACATAGAGGGAGACACCCTGCTTAGCATTCCAGCTGAATCCACTTGCTCCAGGTGTTTATGATGAAATTTAATCCTTCTGTTCACTCAGCAACAGCCAGGTCTAGGGTTGTTTTACTCAGTTGGTAAAAATAATAAATAAAATAAGCTTTTTAAGTGTCCAGGTGCACACCAGTGAGGACAGAAACACTTCAAAGCACTTCCATGGAGTTTCCTACAAACTTCCAGTGAAGCTTTGATTTGGATCCTTCACAATAATCCAAATAAACACCAGGTTACACTCCAACCTTCCCCTCAGTCAAAGCATTCATTCTTATTTTATTTCCTTCATGAGACTTTCCTGATAAACTTGTCCTCACCCTTCTATCCCATTAAAAACTGGAGAGGATAATCCCAGCAATCCCAATTATTCAGAAAATAGGGCCAAAAAACCATCAATCCTCCCCACCTCTGTTAAGGCATTCTGAGGAGTGAGAGAACTTGTTTGAATATTTTTCCTCATCATTTCACTTCTAAGAATAAACAGGTATCTGCTGGTTTAGTTCTGACCCCTGACATTTCCTCAAATCCAGAGTCTCAAATTCTCCTTATTAACCACAGAAGTTAAAACAGAAGTTTTGAGGAATCTGAGGATATGTGCAGCCTTCACGTTCTACCCACTGCTAGGAAAAGCACAAAAAGTTATGCCCAGAAATATCCCTGGGAATTCCTTGCAACAGCAACAACATCAGGAGAACTTCTCCAATTAAACATTCTCCCAGTAAAAGTAAAGGGAATTATGCCCTCTTTTTCAGTCCTGTCCCATCCAAGGAAGAATGCTGAAGGGAACAGGTTCTGAGGCTTGGACTGCTTCACCTTTAACCACATTTATTCATCTATTTTGCAAGCAACCTCCCTGAAACAAATCCAAGGTTGTGGCCACCCTTTTCCCAGCTGGAGGCTGAGTGTGAAGAGGGATAAACACAGCATTTATTAAGAAGCACGAGGATATTTGAGGTTCCACCACTTCTCTGACCTTTCTGAGGTGGGATCAGCACAGTTGAGGGGATATTTCAGCTCTATGACATCTCCATTCTTTTCCTTGAGCTGCCCATGGTGTTCCATGTAGTACTGCACCAGCTCAGCCAGCGTGGCAAACTTCTCTCCCCCGTAGAGGTCATAGTAGTCACCTGTGTTCTGGATCTTGATGTGGGTGACAGCTCCAGTTCGTCTGAGATTTGAAAGACAGGACACAAAACCCCTTCCCAAGTCAGCTGAACAATCAATCAATCAATCAATCAATCACTTTTATATTTGGTAATGCCTGAGGTGGAGAGATCCATATTCACAATTCCAGCATGGAAGCACTGCTCCTCTGCTTCAGCTTCTCTGCCCACCAGCCAGGGAGAACAGGAGAACAGTTCTGTGCTGGAGGCAGCATAAACCCTGCAGCCTCAGGAGCCCCACCAGAAACCCCACAGACCAAGACAAAATCCCACACACAAGCACAAGGGTGGAGGGTGAGAGGAGCTGAATAATCTGGAGACCCAGCAGAGCTGGTTTGCTCCTTTCTCCAGAATTCCCACCAGCTCCTGAGGTCTCTCCCTCAGGAAACATTTGCCTTTGCCTGCTGCCACAGGCTTGAATATTGAGGAAGAGCAGCTCCCAGCAGGAATCCCCTCCTGTGCCACAAGGCCTGTTATCTCACAAGTATCCAAGCAGCACAACTCTTATCACCAATCCCACTTTTCCCTTTTCCTTTATCTACTTCCTCTTGCTGTCTTTTCCCCATCCCTACCACGCAGTGTCAGGGGGACAACTGTCACAGAAGGCCTATTTTGGAAGCTGAAAAAGCCACAGTTGCCCTTAAAAACTTGCTGACTTTTCCTGTGCAAGGAGAGTCTGGATTTCCTGCTGGATCACTAATTCCCAGCACCTCTGCTCCTTCCAGTTGGCTATCAAATGGATTTGCAAAGGGCTAAAAGCAATGTTATTATCAACATATTTCTGTTTCCCCTGAGCATTTTTGTCCTGCTGCAAAATCAGAATTCACTCCCCTCCAATCTAGAGCTGGGTAAAAGTATTTGAGAAGCTCTCCAGGGAAAATGGGAGAAAAAGAAGAGGGAAAAGTGAATAAGGCTAAAAAGTGACCAGAGCATTCTTTCACCTCTTTCAAGAAGCTCATCCACTATTTCCCCACAGGACAGCAGCAAATTAAGATCATTACCAACCTGGGGCAAGACTGGCAAGAGCCAAACTCACCTAACAGAGAGTGTGAAGTCTCCTGGGTTACTTTTGCTGGGCCGTGCCAAGAAGCTGCCATCGACTCCTCTTGTTAACAGCAGGTTTTCTGCCTCCACCCCAGTGATATTTGGATGAAACCATCTACAAGAGGTTAAAAATAAAGAATGTTAATAAATAAACAGCAGGTTTTCAGAGTTAACTCACACAGAGCAATCTGACAGCTTCCAAACTGAGTTTTGCACCTAAATTAATAGTTCGTTATTAGTTTCATATTGCAACTTTATATACTGCAACTTTTTGTAAACGTAAGAATTACACTTATCCCCACTCTGACTGCCTGGATTAAAATGATATCAAAGGTACACAACATAAACACAGACCAGAAGTGGTATTTCCTTACTCCAGCAAAACACAGAACACAAAGAAACCGAAAGACAAACAGGAAAAATACCTAAAAATAAAACAAAACATCCAAAGTGACACTTGACAACATTTTGAAGGTTAAAAACTGAACAAAACCTCATGGTTTAGGGCACAGCTGAGGGGGTCAGGAAGGAACTCCCTGCGTGGACACCCCACTGCTCTTCCTCCCAGGGATGTGGAGCCGGGGTCGGATCTGTCCTGTTTAAATACAACCCCAGAGGAATCTCCTATTGATCCTCACCACCCACAAACTGCCCTCAATGACTATCCCAGAGCCCAGGCAGAGCTGGGGCTGGGCTGTGGCCAGCAGCTCCATGTCCCCACCTCTGGCATTGACTTTGGAGACTTTATTTGGAGCCACTCGGTGTCACCACTGCCTCTGCTCTTATCTGGAATTCACCCATTTTTATTGCAGCCCTGAAGGAGTTCTGCATGAAAGGGCTTGGTGAGGATTTTAGAAGGCAAATTCTAAGAATGAACCGTTGGGTGTGAGCACCCCAACCTCAGCTCTGTCACCTTTGCACGTGGCAATTAAAAATCAGCTTTAATTTTCAGAGTTAAATCCTCATTCTCGTGTGCTGAAAGAACCCAGCCTGCTCCTCTCTGTTCACCTCTGGGTCTTTCCAAAGTACAACAAAATATATCCAAAAAGCTCCACAGGCTCATCACAGAGAGAGAGAGAAGTGTTATATCGAGAAATGGAACAGCATTCCTGATCCTTCCTGATCCAGTCAGCATTTCAGGCTAAATTGCTAAATCAGCAAAATATGAGAGCCAGGTCTAAATTTAGGGTTATTATTTCAATTGTTGCAGCAATTCCTTCTCTACTCAAAAGTTGCCAGTATTCCCACCAAAGCCTTCTCCAGAGCATTCTCTTCAGAAATGTTCTGGAGTTTTAGGATTCTAGAAAATCCAAATCTCTAGCAAGTCATTCAAATGGGAATTAGGATCCATTTCAGAAGTAAACTGTGTGAATCTTCTTGTGAATCTTTTTTCACCCTAGTTAATAATATTCTACTTGCACCATGAAAATCTAGTGAATAGTCCCCATCTTTCACTGAAGAACAACACAGAAAATATCAAATTTATGCACAGGACATGGAAAGAACTATTCAAAAATACTTCCAAATTATCACAGCAAATGGGAATGAACTAATGAATAATGTTTATCTAATGATTATTCAGAGATCAAGGAAAGTTCTCACAAAAGAAACTGCACAAGCATCAGTACCTGGCATGAACTGAACATTAAATAACTTATTTCAGCCCACAACAGGTTGTCTGGAGAAGGTGATCATATATTTTCCACATTTCCATTTTACTTCCATTAGGAGAAAACAAAAACAAAAGTAAAAAACCAAACAAAACAAAAAATGTGCAGTAGTAACTTGAACAGTTTGCAATCTTTTTAAATATGCACAGGATTCAAGAGAAACCTTGGTAAATTTTGGAGTTTATAGCAAAAAATTTCTAAACAGGAAGAAGGAGAAATTATTATTGCTTCTCCAGATTTATTATACTGACATTCCATAAACTTCAACCAATGGAATATCTTCTGTATCCCACTCTGAACTTTAAGGAAGTAGCTATCCATGAGCTGTTACAGCAAAAGAAAAATAATAATTTATGTACAGAGGTAACTACAAATAACCTGCTATTTAACCAGCATTTAAAGGAGAGGTTAAACACACAATAGGTGGTTCAAACCCCCAAAATCTCTCTCCCACATCCACACAAAGATGCCAAGTGCAGCAAAGCCAAGCTACACCTGGGAGGGTTTCTGGCACTTTATGTAACTCTGGCTCTGCTGGCACCTCGCCCTCCTGCTCCCTCAGCTCCGTATTTTTGGCTTTGAGTAGGAAGCTGCATTTGTCAGGCACCCCAAATAGCAGAATGGGGGTGTCAGTGATCCCTGCCAGCGGTTCCGGGAGGATCCTCCTTGAAGTGCTGCCATCCCCTGTGCTCCCAACCTTTGCTGCAGCCCTTCCAAACTGGGAGGGGACAGCCGAGGGCCAGCGCTCACCAGTGACACCCCCCCAAGCCAGGACCTGCTCTCACGCTTCCTTTTATAGGGATGGAATGCATTTTGGGCTTTTTATCCTCTTTTCCCTGCCCATGTCCCTGGCAGCAGGTGCAGAGCTGCCCCGGCCAAGGGCAGTAAATACAATCCCAGAAGTCGCCCAAGCCCACGTCCTCGTCAAAGTGGCTCCTCACCATCCCTCCCGCAGCAATTCCCACTCAGGGGCTTGCAATACACCACTGCCAGCCCATAATTAGCTGACAGCAAGGTGGAAATGTTGGTAAGAAAGGAAGCAGTGAAACAGAAGAGGTTTGTTTATAAAAGGGGCTCAAAACCAAGGGGGTATCAGCAAAGCAAGGAACCTTCCGATGAAAAAAAAAAAAACAAAAACCCATGGTGGAAAATCCACCCTTCCCACAATTATCCCTTTTTTGTTATCGTGGTCCAGCAGGATCTGTGCTCCCCAAGTCACACACTGCCAGCACATTTCTCTCTTTACCAAACCCAAAGAAATAAATCAATACAATTTTCCATGCAGTGATTGGGTTTTTCAATCACCTTTGCAAGAGCAAAGGAGAGATGAAATCAGTTCTGTCTCAGCTGTCACAGCCACAGCACTGGGGATGTGCTGACGGGTACTTTAATTACTCCTATTTATAGGCTCATCAGTTGATATTTCCCAGCTTTTTTCAGTCTCCCTCACAAGTAACAATTCAGGGCTCCGAGCAGAGTAACAGGATTGTTCTGGCAAGGAGGAAGTCCACAGTGTTGCCAAAAGGTAACTTGTAGCCTTGTTCCCAGTGTGAGCAGGGACACCCAGAGAACATAGACTAAAAAACCTCCATGCAGGTCAAAAAAACCCCAAATCCTACTGTAAATGGCCATGGATCGAAACCAATTCATCCAGATTCACCATCTTGAGGAGAAAAGAGAGGACAACTTACCCTTGGAAAAGTGATAATTTAATAGGTATTATTTTTATAGAGGTGAATAAACGGAAATTGTGGCTGCCCCATCCCTGGAAGAGTCCAAGGTCAGGCTGGGGCTTGGAGGAACCTGGGATAGTGGAAGGTGTGGAAGGGGGTGGAATGGGATGAGATTTATGATCCCTTCCAACCCAAACCATTCTGGGAATCTCAGAATAGGTCTGGTTAAAAGGATAAATACATTTATAGCATTTTCTATGGCAATACTTCCCCTAAAGCCTAACGTTCACCCAAATCTCTGAGCCCAAAAGGACACTGGGTATCAGACAAACATCAAAATCCATTAAGGACAGTAAGAAGCCACAACAAAGAAATGGGTTTGGCTGTTTGTCGTCGTGCTTTGGCAACGCCACAGTGGTTTGAAATGAGAGCGAACGCTGGTAACTGATTAAGAACGCAGGTGTGGGGAGCTCAGGGACGCTCCTTTTGTAGCTGGGCCGTGTTGCAGGCTCGGTAAATCAGCGCTGCTGGCCCTCGATGGAACGCGAACCCCGGGCCCCGGTACTGAGCAGGTCCCACTCGGGAACAATTCATCCATGGGGACGCTCACTTGAACCCCTCAAACCGGGGGCAGCGGGGCAGCTCCGGCCGCCAGCGGGGCTCGGAGAGACTCGAATCCACCCGATCCCTCCAGCCCCGGGAGGCTCCCCTGGGAACGGGCGGGGAGCGGGGACATCCCCCGGCAAGGAGCGGGGTGGGGGCTGCGGGAGGGGAGCATCCCCCGGGCACAGACGGGAGGGGGCTCCGGGAGATCCCCGCGGGAGCGGGCGCGGTGGGCGCTGCCGGGGCGGCTCCCGGGGCTCCAGCCCGCCCGCACGGAGCAGCCCCGGCCCCGCACCCCCGGCAGCGGGCGCGGAGGCGCCCCAGAAGCCGCGGCCCCTGCCCGCCGCCCTCCCCGCCGGCGCGCCCGCGCCGCCGCTGCGCCCGGGGGGCTGCGGGACCCCCGGCAGCGGAGCGCGGTGGCACCGGAGTCTCGCCCTCGCACGGGGCAGGGCGCGGAGCCGGCCGAGCCCCGAACGGACGCGGGTTGAGCGGCGGCGGCGCGGCGGGGCCGCTCGCCGGGCCGGGGGTCCCGCAGCCCCCGGAGGGAGCGCGGGGTCTGGTGTCCCCCTCGCTGGTGACCCGGGGCTGCCCCGGGCAGACCGGACCGTCCCGGACTACGAGTCCCATGCTGCCCCGCGCGGCGCGCTGACGTCACACGTCGCGCTGTCCTTAGCCCGCGCACCCGGATGTGAGTCCCTTTTGCTCCCCCGGAAGGTGAGGATGGCGGAGCTGCTGCCATCGGCGCCGGCCCCGCCGCGCTCCATCCGCCGCCATCCTCCCGCCGGCGGCCCCGCCGCTGTCATAGACGCGGCCCGGCAGCCACGGGGAACGGCGGAGGGGCCCGGATGGGCACGGGGATGGGGAGGAGCGGGAGTGCCGCCCGTCCGAGCGGGCCAGGCCGCGGCGGGATGCGGAGGCCGCGCAGGAGCCTCCCGGGAGCTGGGCTGGGGCCGGACGGGAGAGGCCGCTGGGGCAGGGCCCGGCAGCGCAGCGGTGCCGGGGCAGTCCCGAGTCGGGGTAGAGGCGGCTGCAGGCTCGGGATGTGTTTGCATGTCCTCGGGCTTCCCACCGGGGAGCGCTTGTAACCAGCGCGTAGGAGCAGCTTAAGTGGTGTAGAGGCGCACAGGGAGCAGGGCTTGGTCAGCTATGGCTGGAGGAGGTGGCTGACAGCTACTAGAAAGGTGTGAAGGATGGTTTGGATTCTTTTATTTTTATTTTCTGTAACGAGCTTTGTAACGAGCCCTAAACCTTGCTCTCTGTGATCGCAGATGGCGGGCGAGAAGGCGCCGGAGAAGAAGCCAGCTGAGAAGAAGCCGGCCAAGAAGAAGGCAGGGGACAAGAAGCCAGCGGAGCAGAAGCCGATCCAGAAAGCTGCAGGGGACAAGAAGAAGAGGGTGAAGAAGTACCATGCCAGCCGTAACCCCGTCCTGGCCCGGGGCATCGGGAGGTATTCCCGCTCTGCCATGTACGCCAGGAAAGCCCTGTACAAGCGCAAGTACACGGCCCCAGAGACAAAGGTAGGGTAGGGAGCACTGGGGCAATAATGGGGTTTATCGTGGTGCCTTTGGTTTGAAATGTGCTGAGTTTTCGTTGTTCTTTGCACGCAGATAGAGAAGAAGAAGAAGGAGATGCCCCGTGCTACCATCACTAAGCCAGTGGGTGGAGACAAGAATGGAGGCAGCCGGGTGGTTAAAATCCGGAAGATGGTATGGAAAAGCACTGGGATGCTCGTGGTTTGGTGCAGGGGGCTTTAGGCTGGGGTGATGTAGGGCCTCAACCTGTGCTGTGCTTTCTGTGAATACAGACCCAGCGTTTGTGGGTGCCCGCCGCCCTCCCCGCCGGCGCGGCCGCTGCTCCCGCCTCACCTCCGCGATGTCATCTTCCCCCGTGGCCCCGGCGGGTCGCGGTGCGCCGGCCCCCCCGCGCCGCCCGCCGCTCACATGGGGGTCCCGGCGGGGCCGCGGCCTTCGGGCGCTGCGGGGAGCGCGAACACAACCTGTGCTGTGCTTTCTGTGAATACAGACCCAGCGTTTGTGGGAGGTGGTGGGAATCTGGGTAGGAATTCTCTGTCCAGTGTGTTGCTGTGCTGAGATGGAAGCACAAATAAATTCAGAGCCAGACGCAAAGTATTCCAAAATATTCACTCTGTTCCCAAGCATTGTCTGAGTAGAAATCAGAAAAGCTGAACTTCAGGCAAATAGGGATGCCCTTTTTGAGGCGTTGCTGTGCTGTGAGACACGGGTGGTACAAGATGCTTGTCCTGTGTTCCCAGCCCAGGTACTACCCCACGGAGGACGTTCCCCGGAAGCTGCTGAGCCACGGCAAGAAGCCGTTCTGCGAGCACAAGCGGCGCCTGCGGGCGTCCATCACCCCCGGCACGGTGCTGATCCTGCTCACCGGCCGGCACCGCGGCAAGGTGGGCACAGCTCCTGCTCCCAGGGGCCTGGCAGCCTTTCAGACACCCTGAATCTCCCAGCTGGGCCACTGGGTGTAAATCTGTGACTTCTGTCTGGGTGTTTTCCTTGTCCAGCTTTAGGGGAGGCAGGGGTGAAATGTGTGTAAATTAAGGTTGTTCTGAGCAGAGCTGGAAGTAAAACAGGCTCAGCCAGTTGCTTGGACACAATGCAAAGAGTTTTGCTGCAAAGCAAAGCAAGTGGCTGTTTCTGTTGCTGCTCCTACAAAGACAAAACTTTGTCCTACAGCAGTTACTGCAAAGGAAAAATCAGAGTTTCATTCTTAATTTAATTATCAGGATATAATGGGTTGTTATATTGAATTTTCCATCCTCAGGGTGGTCACCAACACAACTGGTATCCTTTACTTTCTCAAATGTCTTTGACGTTCATGATTCCATAAATAATGCTGTCAGAGAAGAAAACCTTGACCAGAAGGAACAAAACACAACTGGGGAATGGCTCTGACTGTGTGGAGTTAGAGAGTCCTTGTAGTGTTTATCCACTTCCTGCCTGTAACTCATACAAAGGATTTGGGTGCTGGGATGGCTCTTGCCATCCTGTGGGATGGGGAAAAGTAAAACTGGAGTAATTGGCTTTGCTCAGCCTTGAGAGATAAAGTTCATGGAGAGTCACACGTGGTTGGAGAGGAGGCACCTGGAAGTGCTGGAGCTTGGTGGCAACTCCTCAGGTGGCACAGCTGACCCACATCTGGAGCACTGCCAGTGCTTGTACCAGTAACAGAGGCACAATCCCAGTTTGGCTGTGGTATGGGAGCGCTGGGACTGAGGATTGATGTCCCATCTCATTTCTTTACAGCGTGTTGTGTTCCTGAAGCAGCTTGATACTGGCCTTCTGCTTGTTACAGGTAAAAAATGTTATTTAAACGTGGTGTTTTTATTCTGGGGGGTTCTTTGGGTCTTTTACGTTCAAGTTTGTCTCTGGGGTCAGTTGCACAACAGATTTGCATGTGTTTGATTTGGCACATCAGTGGGGAATCACATTTTGTGGTGGAGTTGCCACCCCTGAAGGTGTCCAGGGAACAGTTGAACAGTGCCCTGCTGTAGTTGACAAGGTGGTAATCTGTCAAAAGTCAGATTTGATGGTCGCGGAAATATTTTCCAACCTTAATGATTCTGTCATTTGTGACTGCAGGGAAGTAGAGGGGAGATAATTAAGCTTCATGATCTGTCTGGAAGAGCTCAGGAAGGAGATTTTTGTATTTCTAGAGGGCTTTGAGTGTTGAGATTTTTTTTCTGTAGGCAACTCTGAAGGAACTGGTCATCACATAGGCTACAAAAATACAGCTTCAAGGCAGTGGTTTTCAGCAGAAAAGCTGACCTTGTTCTCTCTTGTCTTCTCTGCCTTCAGGCCCCCTGGCTGTCAACCGTGTCCCTCTGCGCAGGGCCCACCAGAAATTTGTTATTGCCACATCCACAAAGGTGGATCTCACTGGGGTGAAAATTCCCAAGCATCTCACGGATTCCTACTTCAAGAAGAAGAGGCTGAGGAAGCCCAAGCACCAGGAAGGAGAGATCTTTGACACTGAGAAAGAAGTAAGGGACGGGGTGGTGCCTTCTTTCTCAATGCTCCAGGCTAAGCTGGAAAGGGGGAATTAGCAGGAAAAAAAACAGGTGGATTTTAAGTGGGCATAAATAAAGTGAGGTGATGGTATTAAAATGATGTAACCCCCCCCCTTTTAATTTTTGGGATTTTTCTCAGAGGAGAAGGAGTTACTATTCAGTTAAATGTCTTTTTTCACCAAGAAGTGCTGTCACTGTGTTGGCTCCAAGGAGCGCTTCAGTGCTTCACCACCTTCCCATTATCGAGAACAAATGGGGGAAAGATTTCTTTAAAATCCCAAAACTCAGGGTTTGCCCTGAAGTTCCTCTCTCTAAAGGATCCTGCAGGTTGCTCCCAGGATTTTAATGTTTTTCTCTGTGCTTTGCAGAAATATGAGCTGACAGAGCAGCGCAAGACAGACCAGAAGGCCGTGGATTCCCAGATCCTGGCACGGATCAAGAAGGTGCCTCAGCTCCGGGGGTACCTGCGCTCCACGTTCTCTCTCTCAAATGGAGTTTATCCTCACAAATTGGTGTTCTGAGCCTTCTGCAAGCACCACATTAAACTCCAAGGGAAAAAAGCAAGGATTTGTGGTGTGTTCATTGCAGTCTGTAGCAGCAGGTGTTTCATGGCTCTGGCAGTGCTTGTTGCTGTGGGGTGAGACTCTGAGGGGCTGTAGGAAGTGACCAGAATTTGGGGAAGTTTGGGGTGTAGGAGTTTTGGCTGTTGTACTTTTGTGATGGTTGTTTGATTTCCTTGACTATTTAACATAAATAGGAATTCAGCTTTCTTAACTGCACGAGCTGGGAAGGGATCCTGAACAGATTTTGCTTTGGGAATAGCAGCTAATGCTGGACACAGTGCAGGATAAAATCAAAGACAAAATATGTCTGTGCTGAACTTCAGCTAGTAAATAACTTCTTAGAGGCATTTCAGGAGCTATGCTTTGATTTTGAAGTGGAAATGGTGGAAATACTCCACAGTTTTGCAGAATAGAAGTGTCTGAAAGTGAGAGTGCAGAAGGTTAGTGCTGTGTTGAACTCAGCAGAAATCAATGCTCTTAGACAAAGCAGGGATGTACAGTTCACCAAGTCTGGCACTCTGGAGCTCTTCCTTAGCCAGATTTCTGCAGGAATCCAGGTTTATGTAACTGCACCATCTGTCTGCCCAGTACTTCTGAGCTGAGGTAGCCAACAGGATTTTAGACTTGATGAGAAAGAAAGATTTCAACAAATTGATCCAGGCTCTATGAAAACAGGATGGGGAAGAGAGCAATACAGCCCTCCCTGAGGTGGAAGCCATGTTTAGTGGGAAAGAGGAATTGGGCTTGGAGTGCTCCAGAGGCAGTGGGAGAACTTGGACACCTGTGGAGTGCTGGTTTGCAGCAAGGGGCTGCAGTTTGGTGCTGGTGGGTGTTAAAGGTGTCAAGTGAAAGCACTGGGCACTCCCACCATCTTCCTGTTGCTAATTACCAGGCTGGGAGAGCTGAGTGGTGTCAGCCTGGAGAAGGGAATGCTCCAGGGAGACCTTAAAGCCTTTTGCAGTGTCCAAAGAGGCTCCAGGAGGGCTGGAAAGGCCTGGAATGGCAGGACAGGGAATGGCTTCCCTCTGCCAGAGGTAGGGTTCGATGGGATATTGGGAAGGAATTGTTCCCTGTGAGGGTGCTGAGGCCCTGGCACAGGTGCCCAGAGGATCCCTGTGGCTGCCCCTGGATCCCTGGAAGTGTCCAAGGTCAGGTTGGACAGGGCTTGGAGCATCCTGGGGTGGTGGAAGTGGCAGGGGCTGGGACAGGATGAGCTGTAAGGTCCCTTCCAAGCCAAAGCAGCCTGGAATTCTCTGAAGTACCGCTGAGGCTCAGCAGAGGGAGGCAGTGAGCTGGCTGTGTCCCCTGCACAATTCCTGGCCTGGCTGGGAGGAGTCTCTTGCTCTGTGCTGTGTTCTGCCCTGAGTTCTTTATTTTCCCTGACACTGGAATTTTGTCCGTTATTGGTTACATCTTCTCTTGTGTGTGCTTTGCTGGATAATGGGATTACTCACAGGTTTTTAAGTTAAAAGGAGTTTCTCCTGCAGTTCTGGGAATGGCCTGTTGATATAAATCAGCTCTAAAAAGATACAGAAGGGTTGTACACATCTCCCAGCTACTCACAAGGTAGGTCTAAGAAAAGCCTTAACCAAATATGCTTGGAAAGTTCACTTAAATAAAAAAATTGTGTGTGGGAACAACAAAATGGGGAAGTCCCGTCTAGCAAGGAGAATCAGAAGAGTTTGTATGAGCAGGTGGTATTGCAAATTCAGTCACACCCTTGTGCTCTTGAGGGAAAACTGCAGGACACATTAATGCTCCAGTCATTCCCTTCCCTCTGGGAGTGGGGAAGTTGCAGTAACAAAATAGCTCCAAAACCAGTCGGGTGTGGAGATCCAGTGGTGTTCTCTAGAATTCCTATTTGCTCTGACACATTCCTGCTTTGTGGATCAGAAGATACCTGGAACCATTAACCTTGTTTGTTGGGAGGGGAGGCTTTGTCTGCCAGTGTGTTGTCAGGAAGTGACTTGGAAATGGGAGTTGGTTATCAGCAGATGCTGGTCTGGAGCAGTGCTGCCATTGCCCTGTTCCTGTCACCTGTGTGATGAGGTGGTGACAGTAACACACCCTGCCAGGTGGGGAGGAAGGGAGGGAGGAATCTGCTCCTGTCAATGGCTGAGCTGAGTCACTGGCCCAGCTAGATGCCAGTGTCACACCAAGGGATGTGGGAGCAGGAGAAATTGGAACACCAAATCCTGCCTTCCCGAGGCCGAGCAGCTCCTCAGGCTTTGCTGCAGGAAATGGAGATGGCAAACCCTTCATATTCCAAAAGGAGAGGCAGCCAGTGATCAGCTGTGATGTGTCTGTCTCCAGCCTCCCAAATATTTTCCCTGAGTTCTGTGCAATCTGCCTTCTTTGAAAAGCTGCAGGGTGAGGGATGGAAAACAGGAAAAACGAGGCCTGTGCAGGTGACCAGCACAGAGGGATTTTTTTAATCCAGATAATGCTGGCCCCTACCTGAGCACAACTTGCAGCACATAAAGAGCCTTTGTGTGTGTTCTGGCTGTCCCCAGCATTTCCCATGCCATGTGAACAGTTCTGCAGCTGGGCTCGCTGAGTCACTGCTTTTTCCTGGGCAGCCCCCACAGAAGAAGCCAGAGACATCCAAAGCCTCCATCACCCAATGAAAAGTACTGGAGATGTGCAGCTCCAAAAATAGTGACAGCCTCAACCACAGCAGCACTTCATTAGCATCAAATGTGCTCTTTGCTTCAGCTGCCTAATAAAGTGATATGTAATTATAATAAAGCATCCTTTGGAGAGGAAAGAGAGAGGGATGTTGGCTTTCCCAGGGAATTGATAATAAGATGTGATGCCTTGTTATCTCCAGGCACCTATTTTTACCTGTCAGCTGTGCAGTGACCTGGTGGCTGCAGCTCCAGCCCAGTGAGGCTCTGTCCAGCTGTCACAGTGGGCAGTGGGGTCAGGGAGCAGCCACTGCCTTTGCCTCTGGAATGAGAATGCTGGGACCAGGATCCTCATGAGAAACTGAGGCTGATCTGCAAGACAAAGTCAAAGTCCTTTCCAGTGCCAGGTTTGTAGAGTTATGCCGCAGTTACCTGTGGCATTTCAGCTGTGACACTCTTGGGTTTAACCTTAATTAAGAGAGGATGCTCTGGCTGGAGTGTGAAGGTGGTTTATGGGACTCCCACACCTTTTGGGCCAAGTGGTCAGGAAAATTTGCCAAATTCCCAGATGTCCAGGGAGTGGCTGCTCAGTTCATCTGTGCTGCAGGATGTGCCTTGTCATGAAGGAGAGCCTGAACCATTTTCTCCCAGCCTATTTCCACCTGATCCCTGCCCTCCCTCTCCTCAGAGTTCAGAACTGTTGCAAGGAAATTCACTGTGGGTGTCCCCACAAGCTCAATAAATAATCAAATAAATTTCAATCCTATGGATAAACCATAAAGAGCTCCTGCTCCTGTCCTGGTTTGGGAAGAGGAACTGAGGTTCCCAGCCACTATTCACCTGTTAATTGGATTTCTCCAGTTCTCCTGCATTGCAGTCTGCACTGAGCACTTGACAACTCATTGCTTAAGCAGTTACAGCAATTAAATCCTTATTTTTATAAGGATCTTATTCATAATAGTCCTTGTTATGTTTTGTTCTGGAAGCCACTGGTTGAGTAAAGTCAGGCAGAGCCTGAGTCACTGCAGAGGGTGGGTCTGGGATGGTTGCATGTGGAATTTGACACAGAGCAACCAGGACATTTATCTTTGTTTAGTTACTTTTTAATTATTTGTTTGTTGTTTGGAGTGTTTAGGTCAGAGCAGTCTCACAAGGACATTTATCTTTGTTTAGTTACTTTTTAATTATTTGTTTGTTGTGTTTAGGTCAGAGCAGTCTCACCCTCTCCCAGCTATCAGTCAAAACCCCCATTTTTGTCAGCTGGCTGGCTTTTTTTGCTCACTTTATCTATTTTTCCCCCATTATTTCAGTGTTTATCTCAGTGGAAATGACTTTGCATGATGGATTGCACACAGAGCCAGCAGCTTCTCTGACCTAAGCATGGTTCACACTCCATCAGACATAAACACTTATTAGTTGTAATAGTGATGAGGAGAGAGGAAGCACAGTAGTCAAAATAGGACTTGAGATGAAAGAAATTCAATGTTTTTTCCTCAGCAATATTGATTTTCTGTGCGATCCCGAGCAAGTCACTTATTTTCAGAGAGGTCTGCGCTCACATACTGCAGAAAGCAGAAATACTTTCTCATGTCTGGTCTCAAGAAGTGTTTTCAACTTCAGAAAATGGAAAATTTATGTCCATTTTCTGAAGTACATAAAAGAATAAGCAGTCTCTGCTTGGCTGACACTGAGAGGGAACCTGACCCATTAATCTGATCTTGTTCTATGAGATCATATCAACATTTCAGACTAAAAAATACAAAAGTTGTGCTGTGTTGAAGACTGGCACAGGTGGCACAAAGAATAAATGTTCTCACAGTCCTATTTATCAGTTTTAATGTAATTTTTTGCAGAATTTAGGCTGTTTTATTTGTACAGGGCAGCAGAGCTCAAAGATGCAGAAACTCTGGAGCTATTGGGTGTTTCTTCAGTTGTCCAATTAGCAGTTCCTGGTGCTTTGCCTGCAGATTGGTTTTAATGATGATCATAACCAGATTCTCATATTTTACATCTGCTGAGCACTTTGGCCTTGTGACTTCCAACACAGGTCCAAAACTGCCACGACAACAACAAGAAACCACACAAAGGGAAAATGATTTCTCCAATCCATTGGAACAAGTCTGTGGGATGCAGAGAGCCACCCCAAGGAGCACAAGGAAAGGCTCTAAGTCTCATGGAGAAAATAAAGTTTAAACCAGAAGCAATTTCATCTTCATCTATTTTGTCAGTCCTAGCGGATGTAGAGGTTTTCCACTGGCCTGACAGATGCCTTAGGATGTAATTGGTTTTAAAATTAAGGCTTTCAAGTATCACCATGTGCTCTACATGGGATCCTATTGTTCAAAACGGCCATTTGGACAAGAGGAAATAAAACCCAAGATAAAATGTACAAAAGCAGCCCTTGTTCACAAGGGAGGAAGGGCATTTTTCAGAATAAGGCCCTAAAAGAGTGATGCACCCTCAAAATGACAGCACCATTCAAACTTCTGGTGAGAGTGTCCTGCTGAGCCAAAAGGAAAATCTCTTTTGTGGAATTTCATAGAAATTGGTGGGGAACCAGAATTCTTCCTTCAAGAAAACAAAAAAAACCAAACACCTGAACAAATGTCCCTGTGGAATCAGGGAGCTGAAAGCAAAGCAACTCCTACTCAAAGGAGAGGCACATGGCAGAGCTCCTGTGCACTGAACATCACCCACATGGCTTCCCTGGGGCCTGACAAGGTGCAAAAAGGCCACTGGAAACCTGGAGCTTTGTGCTTGTGGAAGAGAAAAAAGCCAAACACGTGCTCAGAGCAGGGGCACAGAGGGAGAAAAAGGAAAACTGCCTTTTGAGGCTGCTGATGCAAGAGAAACTTTGAGAGGGTTGGGGTTTTTTTGTTCAAATCCTGGCTTTGGTCAAAGCACTGAGCGTAAAAATGTGTGGTTTATTTAATCCAGCACTCCAGGAAAGACTTGCCTGCTTTGTAATTAAACAGAACTTCATCAAGGCAATGTCTCACATCATTCTGTAACTGCCTTCTAACACAGACAACCCATTAATCCCCAAACTGCCTGACAGCTTGAATAAAAAACAGAATTAAAATAATCCAAATAACAGCACAAATTGTGTGGTTTGGGCTCCCTTGAAATAACTGCTGATTTCACAAGTGCCTGAGAAGGGTGTCCCAGTGTGAGCCAGGCAGTGCAGCTGCTCCTGGGGATTTATCATTCTCATTAGAATTTCTATCACTCTTCCCATCCTGTCACCATGAGCTTCAACTTTTCATGTCATTCAATTGCCACCACCACAAGCCTGGGCAGACTGGGTAATCAAGCCTAAAAAATGGCTTTTTGATGTGTTTGTCAGGCCCAATCAAGAGCCACATGATAAGAGAATGGAGCCCAGCACACAAAATGTGGTCCCTGTGCTGCAGGAGGAGGGCTGGGCTGATGTCACCTGTCTGGGAAATGATAATCTCATGAAGGGGGTGATGCTCGTGGCTTTGGGTGACTGACAGCACTGCTCTGGTTCTCCTGTTGATTAACTGATTGTTTGTGTATTTTAGTTGAAGTTTAGTTCTTCCTGGTTCTCTGTAGGCTCTTTGTGATGTTCCTTTTAAAGAAACACTGCTGTTGTTAAGCATAAAGTGAAGGTTTATAAAATAATTCACATTCCCTGTCAGGACCAGGATTTTATAAGCACAGGACATTTCACTGCAGCACCATAAAATCACCTCTACCACACCACAAAGGAAGAAACTCTCCTGCCTGTAGCAGCATGAAAAGATTTTCCACCACCCTGGTTTCACCCAGGGGGCAGTCCAGCCTGAATGTGGAATGATGAATTATTTGGCCTTTCCTGGTTTGTGCCATCTGGCTGGAAGGAAAATAGGGAAAAATAGGTGAGTGATAGAGAGCATAAGAGGACTGCACCTCTCACATAAATCAGCAGCATTCCAAACCACAGCACACATCTCCAGCCTCTTCTGTTTGTTTCCCTCATATTTATATCCTGTCAACATGTTCACTTGCTGGGACTTTATTGTATAATAGTTATTACTCTTCTTTTAAAAGCAGATTCTTGGCTGGAAATAGAGGAAAGAGACACTGGAAAGAACAAGAGAAATGCTGCAAGAAAGAAAGGAAAGGGAGGAAGGCTCCATGGGAAGAGCACCTTTGGAGATGGGGGCACTTAGAGCTGCAAGGCAGCACCACACAGAGAGCAAAATTGTTCTTCCCAGAGGAAAACCATTCCACTTATTCCACTTTGCACAGCTTGCCTTCAGCTCTCAATTAGTGGCTTTCAGTTTCAGCTTTGTTTTGAATGCCTGTCACCACTGAAGAGAAAATCAGCACAGACTAACATTTGCTCAGGCCAGGGATTCACTGCCCTGCCTTCCCTTGCCAGGAAAAAGGGTTGGTAGTGCTGCAATGCCAGTGCAAACCTGCTAATTAGGAATTCATACTCTTGGATCTGATTTAGGAATTGCAAGTAAAAGACAATGATGAAAGTTCAAACACCACCTCTTTTAAAATCCTCATTTCAAATCCTGTTTTCCCTCTTTGCTTTGGTGTCCTGTTGGTTCAGACTCTCCACTATCCCAGGTTTCTCCAAGTCCACTCCAACCTGGCCCTGGAAAAGGAAATTGTCCCAAAATGTACTTTTCCCCCTGGGATGTTACATTCCAAATGTCAACATTTCAGCTTTTTATTCTGATTAGGACTGAACTTTTAAAATAAATATTGTGTGAAGCTCTGCCCAGATCTCAGCTTTGACCAATGTGTGCATGGAGCTGTCTGGGTGGGGAGAGAGAACTTTTCCAGGGATATCAGTTCTGGAATTTGGTCATTACAGCTCTTGTTCAGGGTGAAGTAACAGGAATTTCCCCTGTGTTTGAACCAATTCCTGTTTGATGGAATCCCTCAAACACAGGGATTGCAGGATCAGTATTTCAACCAACTCACTTGAGAAACCAGAGAAAATTCTTGAAATACAAATGTAGACACAAATTCTTTCTTGATAGGCTAAGAGAAAAACAGCTTATGACACTTTCTCTTTCCAAGGGTTTTAAATAAAACTTTAAGTAAAATATGGGGTAAATATGAAGCCAGAGATGCCACCTTGTCACGTTTATATGTTTACAATATTGAGCAGAATATTGTACCAGATTATTCTTTTTCCATTAATTTATCCCTTGTGTTACTGCACCAGTTTTCAGAAAGGTTGAATTTTAAAACAGCACAGAATAGCTGTATTTAAACCTACCTATTTTTGGATAGTAATAATGAGTCTTCTGAGACATTTGAGATTCAAAAATTCAGGACAACCACTCAGGGATCTGCTCAGCTCCCAGCCACTCTTTCTCACTGATGGGCAGCATTTAGGTACTTCCAGAAAAGGCAACTTGAGTAAGAAATTGAAACCTGAAATTTGAGAGAGAACTGTTAAATGCCAGCACCTCAAGGGAGCAGGAAATCCCAAAGAAAAGATCAGGCTCCCAACTTTCCAAGTTTGAAAGGACAGGGATGATTTGGTGCAGAGATGGTGGGGAGGAACACTGCTCACACCCTCATGGGTGAAGACAACAGGAGGGAGAGGAAATAAACTGTTCTCTGTGTCTGCAACAGCCAGAAAAGGAAATGGAAAGGGTAAAATTGCAATAGTAATGGATTAGAAAACTCCCTAAAGGTGAAGACAATTCAACAGTGGAAGAGACTGAACAGAGAGGCTGGGGCTGCCCCACCCCTGGAAGTGTCCAGGGCCAGGTTGGATGGGGCTTGGAGCCACCTGGGATGGTGGAAGTCGTCCCTGCCCATGGCAAGGGGTGGAATGGGATGGGCTTTGAGGTCCCTTCTATCCCAAACCATTCCAGGATTCCCAGATTCTGTAATTCCATAATTTACATTTGTTTCCTGTCCAATTTAAGCAAGGCCATGCTTGCAAGGTAGTGATTCATTCTCTTGTTTCCTATAACCCTTATTAATTTTAACAAAAACATCTATTTGTTCTTCCTCCCTCAAGCCCACCTTGCAATCTTCAGCAATTATTGCTCTTCTAAATGAGAAAAATGTGAATGTTTCCATTTGCAATTAAAATACATTTCTGAGGTTTGGAATTATTTTATTTCACTGTCTAGTTTCTTCCTTCTCCTCTGTCAAACACTGATTTTTTTTCCACTTCAGTCCTTTCTATGTTTTACTTGGAGAAACTGTATTTTTTAATCCCAGATAATGTGCCAAGAAATGCCAGTATTCCTTGGGTAGTGGCCTTATTAATGATGGCATTTGGGCTCCCTAAATAACAAGTACCAGGCAGAGGAGCCGGGATTCAGGGTCTGCAAATCTGGTTTGTGCAGACCACATAAAAATAGCAACTTGTTTTTCTTTTTCACACATTTCTTAGTGCCACAATGGTCATTGAAACTGAAAGTGTCATTTCTAAATGAACAGAAAGATACACAGCAGAGCCTTGGGATGAAAAGAGTTCTCTCCACACAGCTCCGCTGTTAATGTAAAATTAAACTGAAGGGTGAGACAATGCTGCTTTAAATCCCATTACATAATAGGCAAATTCTAAGCAGGAATAGGGAATTTCCATTTGCAGGAGTGAATTTTTGCCCACAGCCCATGAGCATCTTCTGCTAAGTCTCAGTATCTGTGATGTCCAGAGAAGCACAAGGACACAGGAGACCTGCACAGGAAGCAGCTGATCCCAAAATCCTGCCACCAGAGGCAGAGACAACCACAGCAGATCAAAGAACACTCAACATCTGCTCCAAAATAATGGGAAAAAAGCAAAATAATGGAAGCAAAATAGCGGTTTTCTGTAGGAACCTATTTACAAGTTGAGGGTTTTATTCCTTCAACTGGATGATCTGTGTCACAAAGTTATTCTGGTCTGTTTTTTAAGTCATCCCATAAAGTAGTCCAAGAGTTCTTTGTAGTTGCTGCTGTACCCCTCTGACTGCACATTGAAGCTGCAGTGGCTGACATTTGCTGGTGACAGGCAGAACACAAACATTATATTTTTTTTTTCATTCCATTACACAACACCTTCTGCAGCAGATGCCAGGCAAACTGCATGGAGTTTGCTGCATCCAGTACAGCCCTAGTGCTGAAAATCCCATGTAGGAAGCCACATCAGCATTCCATGTAAGTTTATAGATTGTACAATGCACTCTTAATTCCTGAATGGCAGGAACTTCAAATAATTTAGGAAATTACATTTAGCAGTAATTATTTTATTTACCTGCAGTGAGGCAGGACAGGGTACATTTCTCAGTTTTATTCCATTGTTTTCATTCAATAACTGCTTTTTAGCTTTGAATTGTCAAGTCAATAGAATTCAGAAGAACTCCAAATAAGCAAATCAATAACTATAAAATGGCAAATATCCCTTCTGTTCAGCTTTGGAAGTCTTCACACAGATTTGGCTAAAAGGAAGACTTCCAAAACATCTGCACAATGTGCAGGTCAGAGCCAAGGGGGCTGTTTTCACGGGAGGCAGCTCAGGTTTCCTCCCACAGGAACCCACATGGATCAGGATCCTTGCTGGGAGAAACTGTCACCAGCCCCCAGGCAAAGGACAAAGCAGAGTCCCTGCCAGGGAATAAGGTGGCCACGCACCTCGTTCAGTGCCTCACCTGCTGTGGAAGCTTCCAGAGCCTCTCCTGGCCCTGAGTCAGCTCCTCATTCCTGTAAAAGGCCTTGGCTTGCATCCCAAGGCAGCGGATTGAATCCACAGCCACATCAAACACGGATTCTCCATCTGGGAGCTGCTGTGGCAGCCACATTCCTCCAGGACAAAGCAGCCCAGGAGGCCTTGGAAAGAGCTGCAGACAAAGCATTTGCAGCCTGGGTTACCCAGCCTGTGAAACATCCCTTTGGAGAACAGGTACATCCAAACCTCTGGAAAACACTGCAAACCCCTTCTGCTGATGTCCTTCTCCTTGCTTGTGAAGGGAACATCCCACCTGACTCCCAGCTCTGCTGTTTGTGTTGATTTTGTGGAAGATACTCAACTAGCACCATGATAGTACCACAAGATCTAAACATGGAATGCTTTTTTGGTGGAATGCTACTCCCACTAAAATGCACACACACTTTGTGTTTCTCTCCCTCTGTTCCTCTCACGTGTGGATGAACGAAAACAATGTCAAACTCCCACGCTGGGAACAAAACAACAACAGTAACACCCGTGGCTGTCTGCCCTTGAAATGTTGTGACTAATCCAACCCCAGGAGCGAAGTTTTTCCCTGGCTCCAAGGAACCTTCGGGAGCCTGGCTTATCTCCCCTGCCAGAACTCAGCTGCCACATCCCACCTGCCATAAAATCTTCCAGTCTCAGCGTTCCCTCTCTTCTGACTCCTCCCAGGGCTTCCACGGGTGGATCAGGGTCCGTCTGCAGCCGTTGTTCTCTCTGTCACGTCTTGACCAAAAATAACAGATGTCCATGGAGCTTTTCCCTCATAAAAACTTTTGATAGCAGCTCTGCACACTCTCCCTGATCAGAAATTACTGCTGCACAGAGGCAAATAATATCTATTTTTAGAATAAACCAAGCCTGGAGACTCTTCTGCTCTCCAGCACATGAATAGCAGGGATGTCCTACCAAAGAGTGCACAGAGCTATCACACAGATCTCTAAATTACTGCTTGTTTGAACTTACCTGAACCCTGTGTCAACTGAAGTGGCCTCAAAAACAAGCTTCACAATAGTGTGAGTGCTCACATTGCTGAATCAATGCTACAAAAGGGCTTTGCATGGGTCCTATGTTGAGTGGTCATCCATTACATGGAAAAATATGCTTCTTCCCAACCAGATTTAAATAGGATATAAAGCACTGGTGGTAGATCTTGTTTTACTCCAACTCTGAATAAGCTTTTCCTGCAATAGCACAGCACATTTGTTATAATGCACTGATATGTTAAATAATTTAATCTGATCAAACAGGTAAATAAATGCATAGAGCTCTATCTCTGCTCAATTGTGCACAGTCACTGTTCCATGAAAAGCAGACACTTGCAATGGGAATCCCCACAGCAATTATCCACTAAAACTATTTAACATTTATCACCACGTCTCTCTCATTAACATGATTTGTCTCGGCAGCACGTCCTTTGCTGAACATCCAGGTACAGCTGCCTCTGACACTTTGTGCCCCTGAACGGGCTCAGGGTGAGGTCTGAGGGAACTGAGGGTGAAATTAGGCTGGGAAAGAAGGATCAGTTTTCCTCTGGATCCCCTTCTTTCCACACAAACTGAGGTGTTGCAACCCTTTTACTTCACACCCTCTGGAATCCATAAATCCAGAAGTACAGATTTGAAGGGACATACCTGCTTGCTCACGAGTTCTTTGGGAAAAGCTCCTTGAGAGGTGACAGGATTCCTGCAAGATGGTGACAGAGAGGGGCAAGGAGAAGGGAGAAAGGGAAATCATTCTATGAGGGGACAGCCAAAATAGGGATGAGCAGGGCTGAGGGAGAGGAGAAACAACCATGAGGGGAACGTGAGGGACCAAGAGGGACCAGCCCTGGAGGGAAATGGGGAGTTTCAGAGGGGCCCAGTAAATGAATCCAAGAGTGTTGAGAGAGAAACTGAGGAGAACAGCACTGAGGGAGCAGCTCTCGGTCCGGGCGAAGGGTGGAGGGAGGTGAAGGGCTGAGGGAGCGGCCATTCCATGAGGGTGAGACGCCGGGGCAGCGCCAGGGGAGCGATGTGAGGCCCTGAGGGGACCGTCCCGCGAGGGGCTGAGGGGAGCAATCCCTGAGGAATGAGGCGAGGCGCGCTCCCCGGGGTGAGACACTGAGGGGAGAACAGCCGGTGCGGGTGATCCGCTCCCGGGGTGAGGCGCTGAGGGGAGAACACCCGGTGCGGGTGATCCGCTCCCCGGGTGAGGCGCTGAGGGGAGAACACCCGGTGCGGGTGATCCGCTCCTCGGGGTGCGGCGCTGAGGGGAGCGCACCCGGTGCGGTTTATGCCCTCCCCGCTGTGCGGGCGATCAGCTCTCCCTGCGGGTGAGGCGCTGAGGTGCGATATGAGCGGGGTGAAGCTCTGAGGGAAGCACTCCCGGTGGGGCTGCGGCGCTGCGCCCGGCGCAATGACCCGCTCTTC
The DNA here is from genome assembly GCF_017590135.1 of Pyrgilauda ruficollis. Classification (NCBI taxonomy): domain Eukaryota; kingdom Metazoa; phylum Chordata; class Aves; order Passeriformes; family Passeridae; genus Pyrgilauda; species Pyrgilauda ruficollis. The sequence continues at coordinate 10,086,113 of NW_024531043.1, forward strand.
CCGGTGCTGTTGCTACCTTCCCCGCGGTGCGGGCGAGGCGCTGTACCCAGTGCGGACGATCCGCCGTGCCCGGTGCGGGTGGAGCACTGAGCGGAGCACATGCGGCGCGCATTAGGCGCTGCCGGCAGCACCGTCGGCGCGGGCGGAGCTGCGGGAGCGGCCGGAGGAAGGCGGAGCTCCGGCGCTGGGGGCGTGTCCCGGCTCTCGGGGAGGTGCCGCGGGGCGCGAGGGGCGGGGCCCCGCGGGCTGGGAGGGGGCCGGGTGTATTGTTCCCCGCGCGGTGCATGCCGGGCGCGCCTCAGCCCCCAACATGGCGTCGCGCTGTCAGCGGTGTGTGTGAGGCGGGCGCGGGACGCGGGGCTGCGGGCGGGCACGGCGGCTCCCGGAGCTCCCCGGAGCGCCGCCGCCGCGGTGGCAACGCGCCGCTCCTCGCTGCTGCCCGCCGCGCCCCGGCTGTCCGGCGCCCAGGCCGCTGGGGACGCGCCTGCCCCCGCCCTGCCCCCGCCATGGGCGGGTAGCGGGACCCGCCTCGCCTCAGCCCTGCGGAGCCCCCCCGCCCTCCGCGCCATGGGGTCCCCGGCGGCCGCTTCGGCGGCCGCGGCCACCGACTCGGCGCAGTGGCTGTCGGTGAAGGAGGAGACCATCTTCCTGCACGACGGGCTGATCCGGGTCACCGACCTGGCCGAGCTGCCCAGCGAGATCATTGGGGTGGCCGAGCCCGGCGACACCGAGCTGGAGGTGAGGCGGCCCCCCGAGCTGAGGGGAGGGACGGGGCAGGGCCAGGGGGTGAGGGGGGGGATGCCCTCGGCAGAGGGGCACGGTGGCAGCGGAGGCCTGAGGCGAGGAGGACGGGGGGATGGGAGATGGGGGTGCAGGGAGGATGACTAGGGGAGGATGGGGGGCCGGATGGAGGATGCTGCGTGCGGATGCCGGGTGAGGGATCTGGAGTCCGGAGCCAGCCGGTGTCGAGGCGTCCTGCTTGTCTTGAGTCAATCTGATTTATTCCCGATAATAATGAAAGTGGAGCTGGGCAGGAGGATGGTGAGGTGCTGATGTAAATGGAGGGTGAAGTGTTGGTGCGTCCTCCTTGTTTTGAATCCGTAAGGTTTGGAAATCAGAGCCACACTCGCAGATTTCAGCGTGGCCTTTGGCCCGCTTATTTTTATTGAAGGTTTTGTGTTTTCTTGCTGTTACTTTAGACGGTTTGTAATTCATCAGCCTTACAACGACATGCTCGGGGGTGCCCGGGTGTTTTATTCAGCTGTTGACAGTGATCATTATTAAGGACCCAGGAGGGCAGCCCAGATTTCCATCCCAGCTTTTTACCTTCCCAGAACTGCCCCTGGTGTTGGCTGCAGGCAGGCGGTGCAGCTGTTTTATCTTAGGAGGAGCCGCTGAAGGACTGAATGTCACGGATTATAGGTTGCATCTATTTGCTAGACTGCATTTTTTTTTTCCCCCCCGTGTGCCTCCCTTCTCCTCTTTCACCCCACCCTCCTCCCCGGCAGTGTGGCTCGCAATGACACAGGGGCTTTGTCACCGGAGCTGAGCGGTGGGAGCGCACAGGGGACGCTCCAGCCGGAGCTTTATCTCCGGGCTCTGTTTGGTCCCAGGCATTTTAGGCTGAAAAACCCCTTTAGTGAGGCTTTAGCTGCTGTCTGGGCTGTTGCTGAGAAGAACCCACGAGCAGTCCTGACAACGTTATTGTTCACTGGGTGACGTGGAACCTTTACGGGCTTTGGGGAAACTTCCCCCAGCCTTATCTAAGGGAAGATATTTTCTGCAACCGTGCATTTTCTGTCCTGTGTGTTGGGACACTGAGGAATGGCATGGAGAAATCAGCTGCTCCCATGAAATGGATGTTGGCAAATATCACATGAACAGGAAAAGGGAGATTTTTAAGGTGGCTGACTTATCTCTGTGTGTATAAACATGGAATGATTCTCCCTTGTGATCAGAGTTGCTCTGGCATTCAGTGCAGCTTGGATTCAAGAAAATATTTTGATTCCATGGCATAGTTCTAGAAGCAGCATTGAGTTTAAAAACTGTGCTAGAAAAATAACGTGCTCCCACAGCATTTTTTCTTGTTATATCATAAGAAAGGAGGATATCCTTTAAAAAACAAACAAGACCTTATTTTAAGATCCTGCCGGCCAGGCCAGAAGTGTGTTCCAGCCTGAAACTTGACACACAGCTTCACTCGACAAACACTTCAGCTCTGGAGAATTTTTTCGTTGATGTTAGGAATGTTCTAAAACTCCAGTTGTTTGGGAGAGATAGGAATGGAATTGGTGCTACTGTGTCTTGTGCTTTGACATTTATTATAACAAGTGTTGCAGCAATCCAGTGCCACTGATTCACCTCATTTTTTCGGTTCCAGAGATTCTTTTCCTGTTCGTGTTTGCAGTGCAAAACTTTGGAATAAATAATTAAATATGACTTTTTGCTGTGGCGCTTATTTTTGATAAGTACTGATTTTGACTTATATTGATCTTTATTCTTAAGTCACAGCTTATTAAAACCTTTTATTTCCATCTACTGATAGAATTGATGATCACAAGCAATCAATTTCATTTTCAGATATCTGCAGATTTGTTTAGTTTGGTATTGAGGGGGAAAGGTTTTCAAAAATAAAATTTTACCTGGTGCAAATGCAAAGTATTTAGCTCATAACTTTTCTCTGCCTTTTCTTAATGCTGTTTTTTAATTTAAATAAGGGGTACTTTGGTGATGTGGAATGGCTTTGAGGAGCCATTTTGTGGAAATAGGTGCACACATCTGATTGAAGCATGGCCATGCAATCGACTGCTACACAAGAGCTCATTTACACTCTTTCTACTCCTACTTGCAGTGTAATAAATATCTTTGAAAATGGTCCAAACAGAAATCTCTTGGGATGTGCTATTGGCCAAGGGTAGGAGATGCTGCAGCTGCTGCTTTGATTAGGAAACTTCTTTAATTCACTTCTTGTGCTTCATCAGTGGTGGTCAGAAGCCTGGCTGAATTTCGGAGCTGAAGTGCTTAATTAAAAATGTATAATGTTTAATACTTTAATGGATTTTTTTTTTGGGTGGAGAAGTATCATTCTGGTCTGTTTTGCCCAAATATCCGTTTAAAGAGCGTATTGGTGACTAATGTCAGAGTGTTTGGATGTGTTTCCTTTGTCCTTCTGTTCAAAGGTTCTGTCTATTTATAAAAAGAAAAGCAGAGGAAAAAATGTTACAGTGCTGGTGTTATGCCAAGAAAGGCTTATGGAAACTTATTATTTTTGTTATTTTGACTCCCATGCAGCTTTGATTTGATCTTTTTGTGTATTTGTATCCACTTGTATTTATACACATGTACTTTAATGGTATGTTTCAAGAGCCTAAATCTTCTCTTTCGGCTTGTTCTAGGAGTATGTTGAGTTTTAAAGGGTGTGGAGGCTTTTGCTCTGTTTTTATTTTTTCTGTGATGATGTGTGCCAACTTCTTAGATTGTTTCAGCATATTAACAGAAAATTAGGGCTTTTAAAAAAAATTTGATAGAATTTTGTAACATTGTGCGTGAACCAGCTGCACCTGGTGCAGGTTTCCCACTAAAATCCTCTAGTCAGGAGAGACCTGGATTAGTCAGTGATTACAGAAGCCTTTGGACCTTTATTTTAAAACCTTTCACACAGAGAAATCTTTGAAAGAGCAAAGTCTTCTCCTTCTTGGAGACAACCCTCAGTGACAAAGCTGGAGGTGTTACCATGACATTGTGGTTGGTCAGTGCCCGTCCAGGAGGGACATGGAGTGCAGGAAGGGCAGTTCCTTAAGATTCCACAGAATCCCAGAATGGTTTGGGGTGAAGATCATCCAGAATCCCCTCCTGCCGTGGGCAGGGAGCCTTCGTCTGGTTTTCCCATGGAGCTGGGAGTGCAGCTCCTCCCTCAGTAGCTGTTGGGATCATGTCTGTCCTCACCTGGACTCTTGTTGAGCTCTGTTCTGTAGGCCAGAGTGAGGTGCTACTGGGCAGGTGTGGCTCTGCACTGAAAATAGTTACCTTTATCAAGTGAAAGGTAAAAAAAATAATAAAAATGAAACAAAGAAAAAGTGGTGGTTTTTCCTCTTCCCCCCAGTGGGGCCTGGGCTGGCTCTCCACAGAGAGGTTGAAGAGTTGAAGTCCAGTGCTCTTTTCTCAGCATGTGCCAATCCTGTGACTGACTTGTGTTTGCCATAAAATGATTTAGACTGGAAGGTTTCTGCTAAACTTGGAAGTTTTCACCCATTTTCCTCTCGACCCAGAGAAAACATTTTGTCACTTTTGCCTGATTGCTGAAGGAGAGAGCAGCTCCCTGCAATTATCTGGGTCAGTGCTTCCCAAACCTTTCTGCTTGTGACCTTTCTGCCATCTACAAGCGTCACCTCTGTCATGCTGAAAGTCCCTAATGCCACCATCAACAATTGACTCCTTCCTAAGTGGGTGACCCTTCCTGGGGTTGTGACCTCTGACTTGAAAACTGCTGATCCGGGCATGTGGCAGGCTTGGAACACCCTCATCCTGCCCGTGCCCCCCCTTCCAGTGCCCCAGGGGTCCTCTGCCAGGACTGGGAATTTAATAAACTTCTCTAATATGGACCACTGTCCCTCTGACTTTGGAGTTTTGAAGTTGTATTTTAGGTAACCTTGTAGTGAAACGTTAGGAAACTTCTCAAGGATGATTTTGCAAATCTGTTTCCCAAATATAGATCTTGTTACCAGTTGCAGCTTATTAATTCAGTGATCTGCACTCTCAGATGTTTAAATTACAAAGATTTTTCTTTACCTTTTGCAGCTGTTTTCACCTACTACTTGAGTAAGAGCCAAAGAAATATTTTAATGAACAAAGAAACAACACTTTATAGCATTTTACTTGTTTACAGCTTGCTTGTTCTCTGTAATTCATCTCAGATATGAAGGTTATTTCATAAATTTGTATGGTTAAAAAATGATTTGGGATAAAATTGTAAAAGATAGTGGTATCTTAGTGCTTATTTGTGAGCAATGAGATTTCCAGTGCTTTCACAAAAGAAAATAGGTTCTGCTTTTAGCTGAGTAGTTAAAAACTGCACTGCTCCACACAGGACTCAGCAGAGGCTGTGAACAAGAGGATAAGGTTAACATTTCTTGGAGCAGAAAAAATTGGAACAACCTTGAGACTTGTAGTTTTTTAACTGCAACCCTAAAGCACGGTGTAAAGTGCAGCAGCTGCTAAAACATCAGGGAGAAAATGTTCACACGTATTTGTATATTTGGCACGTGGTGTAGCAAGGAAAAAGCCTTAGAGAGGGGCTAGGAAATGTTTTAGAGGAAATTCAGGTGGGTTTTGCACCGAGGCAGCTTCGCACTGGATGTCCCAGAAAATGCCAGGAGCAGGAGGCTGTTCCCCAGCACAGTGGGAGACAAGGACACAGGGTTGTTCATGGAGCAGGTTCACTTGGGATGTGTATTTCAATCTTCAGGGTACCTTTAAAGCTGTCACTTGTGCTCTTTCTCTTACAGAATAATCCATACTTTTTGTAATTCAGTCTTTTTACATTGTTTTATTGGTGTTTCTAGAGACAAAAGAGCCGAGTAAACAAGTGGTGCTGCCTCTCTGTTAATTCTGTACAAGAGGAATGACCTTATACCTGTAATGGGGTGGTCAAAGGAATAGAATTAATTTTTTTCATGCTGCTTTTAAAGATATTTTACAATTTTGAGGCTGTTTCTGTGTTTTTTGTCTGGTTTGTACCTCCTGTGAGATGGGAATAATCCATGTTTAATATTCAGGGAGGTATAGGCTGTAATTGATCCTGATAAATGTTCCACCGTCTTCATCTTCACAGGTGAACTTCAGCCAGTTGAACTGTGGAAAGAAATTAAATGTTGTTGGGGAGATTTAGTGGCTTCCCCTTCCAATTTGCAAGTTCAGGATAAAAACCCCTCTTTGTGCACAACTTCCCTGCTCCTCAGTTCCCTGATTAAATTAAAATACACACCCCCCACAGGCACCAGGGAGAGGACAAGGGGCAGGAATTGTAGCCAGGGGAGAAAGCTGCCTTTTAGTGACAGCTCACATTTAGATTTACTTAATAGGGTCATAAAACCTCAGGCTAAAACTCTTCATGTATATTAGTGTGTGTTAATTGTACTCAGTCTGGTATTTACTATCAGCAGAGAAACATGTTGTCCTGAAAATAGGGACTGTCAGCCGCTCCTTTCTGGAGGAAATTTGGCAAAAATTCTGTTTGATGGGAAGAGTTACCTGGGTGAGGTCATGTAGTGGGATGCAAAAGGACAAGTATTGGATACAGTGGGAAAGATGACACCTCCCCATAGTTCATCTAAAATCAGATACATTTTGTGCTTCTCGGTGTTGAAGAAGATGTCAAAGACCAATTAGAGTGACTGAACTTTGGCTCTGCCATTTTCTAATTAAAATATTGACTAAAATTGATTTAAAAGATCAAACAAGGAAGTAGTGGGTAAGGATAAGATACTGTAAAATTAAAATAGTGACAATTAAACTACTTAATAACAGTTTTTAGTGATATGTAAGTAGCTGCTTGGATAACTTGTACTATGGCAAAGTGATGTTTGTTACATCCTCTTCATCCTCTTTGATTCTGTTCAAGCCTTGTTAGTCAGGAATGTTTGGAGTTGGGAAGTGATGGATCAGGAACTGCTTCAGTGAGGTTTGTGTGGGGCTGGGTTTGGTGCCTGCCCCTGACACCTCCCCAGGTGATGCACAGGGAAATATGAGGCACCCCAAAAGGCTGCTGGGAATCAGTCCCAAATCAGAGCTGAGGCTCAGGTATAAATCCTGAGGCAGCCCAGAGGCAGCAGGAAAGGGAATTTTGCCTTTTATAAACCCTGGTAGTTGTGGTGTTTGTATCAGAATTTGTGAAAGAACATGATGGGGGTTTTCTTGCATTTTATTTTAACTTGTTTTGACTTCCGATAGTTGGAAGATGACAAGCTTTGCCTGGAGATATCCTGGCAAGGACTGGAATTCCTCTGTGGAGGCTTTAATGTATCCAGAGGGAAGCACTGATGGATCTGGCAGGGGCCAAGTGAAGCTCTGGCACTGTTGGGGTGGGAAGGGCTGGATTTGGCTCTCAGGGAGAGCCAGAGCAGTTCCCTGGGATGTGTCTGAACCCTGGAAGCTCCAGGACTGGTTTGTCCCAGCCTCACTGGGAACATTTGGTCTTCAGGCTCCTTTCTGGAGGTAGCTCTGAGTACTGACCTCTAGTAAAAAGGCTTTTGAGGAAAACAGCCTTTAATTTAATTTGCTGAAGTGTCCTGTACAGCAGATGACCTCACATCTTTCTTCTAACATCCTCTTGTTTTCTGGAAATGCAGATGCCTGCTTAGACCCTCAGATGATTTTGAAAAATTAAGGTTTTTCCCACTGGTTCCATAAGCCTTGTATGAAAATCAGATGATGTAAACTGCATTATCAGAAGTCTCGAAGTCCCATTTTGGAATGATCTTGTAAATCTGTTGAAGCTGATGTACTTCCTGTATCATTTACCCAAATGAGTGCTCATTTCCCTTATGAAAGACTGGGGCAAATCCCAGACAGACCATGCATGCTTTTAAAGCAAATTGGGAACTGTGGGATCAGGGAGAAACTAAAACTTCAGCAAGAAAAGGCTTTTCATCAGCAAAACTGATGACACTGACTCGTCCTGATTGCTACAAGACAGACTCAGAGCTGTAGAGCCATATCAAAGGCCAAAAAAAATTCATTTTCCTGTTAAACTGTGGGATTTGAGGAGCAAGACATGCAACACCAAGTACATCACAGCTTGTCTTTTGTGGTGGTGTGATTGTTATTAACAAAGACCACAGATCTGTTTCCTTCAGCATTTATCTCTGAAAATGCAAATATTCATTCTCTTTTTCCTCCATTTCTGCAGCTTGTTGTCACTTGGTAGAAAATCCACCCAGTTTAGTTCAAGAAAATCAAAAGCCAGCTGTTGTAGAAAGAGATTCCATCTAGAACAGGAAACAAACTTATTTTTGAGGCAGCAGAACACACAACAGGAGGTGGTTATTTTAAATGTGTAATATGTGGTTTAGGAATTAATATTCATAATCTTTTGGAGAAGTTAATTAAAGGAGGTTTATTAGGTATAAGGAGCTCAATACAACATCCATTCAAGTGTAATTAGGATATGAATTCCTTTCAGGTGAACTTTTCCTGGCTCTAGTGGTCAAAGTCCAACTGCAAAGCTGTTTCTTTGCCTTTAGTCAGGGGCTGTGTGGCACTGGCAGATATGATTTGTCCTGCAGCATTTTAACAAGCTGTTCAGGAGTCTGCAATTAGCCAGAAACATTTATTTCATGATCTCTGTGACTGCTGCCTGCAATTAAAAAACCCCACAAAACAATCAGCCCTGGATGCCGTTCCCCATGGCAGCTTTGTCTCTCACATTCCCCTTCCCACGTTTATATTTATTTATTAAATTAGAGAAGAACAGCTTTACAGCATAAAGATGGGCCAAAATTGTGTTTGAGGGTGGATGAATTGAGGCACTTTGGAGCACGGCCAGAAGCCCTTTGGATACCAAATCCCTTTGGACACTGGATCCAGAGTATCAGAAAATGCTTGGCTCATGGCTTTCCTTGAGCTTGCCACAGCTTCAGTGACTTTGCTGATCTCCACTGTTGTTTGCTGGAAGGAGAAAAGTTGTCTATAAATCACTTAAAACTCTGAATTTTCCAGTCCCAGGATGGGTATTAAACCATAAATATATTTTTGTGTCATGCTTTATTTGTTTTCTGTTGTTCCAACTTGGTTTCCAGTTTTATATAGAAGTGCCAAAAAAGCCTCTTTCTTCTGTCTGAAATGATGAGGAGGAGATTTTTAGGGTTTTTAACTACAGCAGCAGCTTGAAGTATTTTGAGAAAGGTGTAGCTAAGTGCAAGATGATAAAATTTAAGAGAGAAAAAAGCAGGGGAGGGAGAGAGTGTAACAGAACTCTTGGTGAATTGGAATAAACTGGTTGGTTGGTTGGTTTGTTTGTTTATTTGAAGAGCTCCAAAACTAGAACAAGCATGTTCTTGTTACACAATATTAGTGACCTATCAGTTTTCATAGAAGGGCTCCAAACCCCTGGGACCCTCCAACCTCGCAGTTCTTTTGAAGTTTTTAGCAAAATTGCCTCGATTACAGAAAAAGGCTCCAGAGGAGAGGGGAGTGTTTGTTTTGCAAGCTACTCTTTCGTATGTGTATTTTTCTTTACAGTCTGTGTTGTTGTTTATTGAAAGCTTAAAAATCCCCGCCAGCAACCCCCAAACCTGGGTTTGGTGATGATGCTGACTCAGCAATAACAGGCTGACAGAATCCCACAGCAGTGGCGTGGGAAGGGATCTTGGGAGATCCCTCAGTCCAAACCCCTGCCAAGGCAGGGTCACCGAGAGCAGGTGACACAGGGACATGTCCTGAGAGAGAGACTCCACACCCTCCCTGGGCAGTTGTCCCAGTCCTTTGCCATCCTCCATGGACAGTGGCTCATGGGGTTCCATGTGTTTTAGTTTATTCCATGTGTTTTAGTTTATGGCCATCACTCGTCATCCCAAGATGGACACAACACCACTTGCCTGTTCTTTCGCCCCAGAAATTAAAAATAATATCCCTCCATCTGCTGCAGAGAGCAGCTGATCTAAACATCACACCACAACCATATGAGACTTTTTTCCCCCTTTAAAACCCTCTATAAACACCCACTTTCCCCTTTTCCAGATCCTGACCTTCGAGACCAAGAACCCGACGGAGCTGGCGGAGCGCTTGCGCTCGGTGTGCGGCAACCAGAGCAACGCGTACGCGCGGCTCCTGGAGTACCGGCTGAACGCCCTGCGCGGGCTCTGGAACGCCCAGCGCCAGCTGGCCCTGGAGGAGCAGCACGACCGCGAGAGCTCCGGGGACGAGGAGGCCCTGGCCCTGCTCAAGCGCCAGGGCTTGTTACAGCAGCCGGAGCAGGCTCCCTTCACCTCCCGCATGGGGCTGCTGCTGGTGTTCCCGCTGATCCAGTCGCAGAGCAGGACGGACCCTTCGCTGTGTAACATCACTGCTGAGGTGCTGCTGAATTGCCTTCGGGACTGCCAGCCCCTGAGCCTGACCAAGGAGCCGGCCGACTGCCTCAACGGGATCGAGTCGCTGCTCTGCTCCTGGCTGGAGGACACGGCGCCCTCCGGCCAGCACATCCCTTACAAGCAGAAGGAAAATGCTGCTGCTGCCCTGGTTGCCTTGGCTTGTGCAAGGTAAGAGAGCTGAAATAACAGAGTCATAGGGTTGGTAAGATTGGATGTAACACCCTGGAATTCTCAAATTCAAGGGTTCAGCTGAGGTTCTTGAGGTTTGGCGTAAGGCGAAATCTCAGCCAGATGTTCTCTGAGGGGTCACAAGCCCACAAAAGTTTACTGGCAAAATAGAGAGAATGAAGCAACTTTGGCAAAGTCCAGCCATGATTCATCGTTAACCGTATCGCCAGATTCCACATCCACGGTTTTTGAACCCTTCCAGGTGGTGACTCCAGCACCCCTGGGCAATGCTGTGCTTGGTGTTCACTCCCTCTTTCCATTGAAACAAATCAAAAATTATGTGACTGCACTGGTGATAGTTATTTTTAGCTTGAACCAGCCTTTCTCTTTCTGATATTTAAATATTGGGTTGGAAGGGGTGAAACTGGTAAGCATTTCTTTTTTGCATGTGTTTAGCATATGCAGAAGCAGAAGGATCTGGGTTAGCAATGCCTCGTGTGCACATTGCTGCTTCTACTGCAGTGAGCTGCTCTAGGAATGGTTCCAAATGTGTTTATCAGGGAGAAAAGTTGTCTCCTTTTCCCTTTGTCCTGCACCTTTCTTTGGCTGCAGAAGGTGGAACTGCCAGGTTTTAGGGCAAGTCCTTTCAGATTTGATCTCAGTGTTGTCTCTCAAATGTCTGGAGGTATTTTTTAATTTTGTTGCCAGTGAGGAGTTCAGCCGTTGTAGATGAAAATACCCCTTGCCCTGCATGGGTTTGGCATCAAGTGATTGAGGACAAATTGGACATATTTGCTTTTAATCAAACCCTACTTTTTTTAGAGGATGGAGCTTGGGGAGAGGGGGAGGAAATACAAAACCTCTGCAAAGCCCCATGAATGTGGCTTTAAAGTCACAAAGAGCCTTTTGGAAATGTTGGCTTGAATGTTTCTCCAGGTCGTATCTTTGTCTGTGAAGTTTAACTCTGATTTAAGATTTTGGAGTTCCCAGGATATGGCATGATTTGCTTTAGGAAAAGGTTTATTCAAATGAAACCTACTTAATTTCTAGTGCACTTGTTTTAATGAAGTCAATGAGAAATTTATGGTATGTAGCAAATTATTCTGTCCTGACAACTGCCTTATCTGAAAGGCAATGTACTTGAACATAGCTCAGAGAAATTGGATTTGATAAACACAATCTCATTTCTTTTTTTTTCCCAGATGTCAATTTGCAGGAAATATGGGATGTTCTGTTGCAGCTGAGCTAAATTTCAAGTAGAGCTTTTGAACTTCAGGTTGATCTTTTATTTTCTTTGCAAGTCTGCCTTGCATTGCTTAGAGACTTGAAATATCCCATTGTGCTTTGTTCACCTCTGAAAGCCTCACACTTTTCCTTTAAATATCGAAGTCATGTGTTGAAGAAAAAAACCTTGAAAATGAGACTCTTATTGACATTCCTAGTTGCAATCTTGGGTGCTTCTTACTGCTAAAAATAAAACAACAGGGTAAATATTGCTTTAAATAATTAATTGAGGTGCTTTAATGTGTTTGGTGTCAATTTTCTCCAGGCTGAGGTTTATCAGTGAAAGCAAAGAGCTGAAGATGTCACTGGGGAAAACAGGGATTGGGGTGTGGAGGAGGGAACTTTGGGAGCTGAGTGACCACATGTGACAGCAAAAGGTTGGATTCAGCAGAGTGCAGGGCAAGGATCTCTGCAGCTGATCACTCCTGTTTGTGAAGAAAGCAGCTCATAACTGACTTAAGACACAGCCAAATTCTCCTACTTAGGTGGGCTGTGATGCCTGGAAATAAAGCAACCACATCTTCTAGAAAATGGCTCTGACTTTTAAAACAGAAATTGTAAAATACAGCTTTTTAAAGATGTCTGGATCTTCCAAATTTGTGGTTGTGAGGGGAGACCTCATCCCAATGCACAACTTCCTCAGGAGGGGCAATGCAGGGACAGCCCTGATCTCTGGGGCAGGGACAGGACCAGGGAACAGCTGGAGCTTTGTCCGGGGGGTTTAGGTTGGAGATCAGGGAAAGGTGCTGGGCACTGTCCAGACTCCCCAAGGAATGGGCACAGCCCTGAGGCTGCCAGAGCTCCAGGAGCACTTGGACAGTGCTCTCAGGGACAGCCTGGGATTGTGGGGGTGTCTGTGCAGGGCCTGGAGCTGGATGATGATCCTTGTGGTTCCTTCCAACTCAGGATATTCCATGATTCTGTGAAAGGAAATCAGAATCTTGGTAAGAAATGGATGAGTCTGGTCTTCCCTATTTGAGTTAGGGAAGGCATCTCCAGGTGGGAACGCAACTGCCCTTGCTCACACTTGGGCTCAGCCAGGAAGATCCATGGGTTGCACTGGAGATCTGAATGTGATTAATCAGCTACAAGAAGTCCTGAAAGAGCTGCCTCAGGAGCAAGGTTGAGGTGTTTTTTCAGGTGCCTGGATTGCCTTTATGAGCCTGTTGTTGATGACCCAGCCTGTGGCTGCTGCTCTCCTCCCAACTGGGGCTTCAGCCTCTTCCAAAAAAAGGTGGTGGAATTTAGGCCAGAGGTTCCCCAGCATTCTGCCTGTCCCCCTCTCTTCCTCCTTCCCCTTCCTCCCCAAAGAATGAACATCCTCCAGGAAAGAAATGCCAGTTAGAAAAGAAACTGATGCCATATCATGGCGGTGGTTCTGGGTGTTCTCCATGGCTGCTGTTGTGTGTGTTCAGTCTGGCTTCAATAGACATCTTTAATTCATGTTTTTCTTGTCCTTTTAGAGGGTCGCTGAAAACCTTTGTTCATACAGTGCATCTATTACAGAAACAGACTGAGCTGGGGTCCCTGCCTGTGGCTGATGTTCTCTACAGGTTTGTAGAACTTTTCTCCTTGTAAACTTTTCCAGAAGCTCTGAAAATGTGTTGAGTGCATGTAGGGAGGAATGTCTTTAAAAGTGATTAAAACGCTTTAGAGTTATTGAAAGCTTTAGGGAAGATTTAGTCATGTGTAGAAGACATTAGAAAATCAAACCTAAAAGCATTGATTTGATTTGGGGTGTTGTTTTTATTTTTTCATTAAATATTGATGATTCCTTTAAATGACTTGTGAACTCTGACTGAATAATTACTTTAAATACATCATTGTCTTAACTTTTAATTTAGCTCATTTTTCCTACCGCTATTCTTTATAAAATTTTATTTAATTTTCTGCTTAAAGGTTGTTGCTTTTGGAGGGAGGCCCTGGATCCCCCTCCTGCCTGCTTGGAGGGAAGCACATCGTGTCCTGGGGCTTTGAGGACATGTTACCTGCCCCTGATGCCAACACTGGTGCCAGCAGTGAGAATAAAGGTGAATTATTTCATCCCTGTCACCGTCAGCAGAAGAGGACAGGATGCTTTAAGTGCTGATAATTATTTAAAGATGAATGTAAAACTTGAGAGTTGGGGCTCAAAAAATGTTGCTGAAGAGCAGCTGCTGGTTTGAACTGTCAGTTTGTGGGAAGCACTCCAAAGCAGTTGATCCAGTGACCCTTCCTGACTCCAGTGGGAATTTTTCAGAGGGGTCAGACAGAGTTTGGATATTATCCCCTCGTTAGAGCATAATCACTGCCCTGTGCAGTATTCCTGTGTTCAACAGCCAGCTATCAGTGGCACAGCAAGTTTATTTTTAGAAGTACAAGTTCATTGTTTTGTTTTTCCCCTCTTCCCTACTCTGCTTTTGTTTCTACCCAGTTGAGTTTGAAGTTCTTTTTTTAATGCTTTCTTTTGTATTTCTTTTCCTGAATTCATTCTCAGTTTTTACTGCTTTGTTTGCTTACTATTTTTGTAATAAATAAGAGTTCACATGGTTTTAGAAATACTAGTTCAAGCTTTGATGGCATTTAATGCAATCCATAGGAGTTTAAAAATCTGAGCTGTTATTTTACCTGGAGATTTATTGGAGACATCTCTTTTTAGGTGTTTAGGCAAGAGAGTGAGTGGACTTTTCCCTCCTGAGCTGAGTGTCCAGATCCTTTGAACGCCAATAGATGGCTGGACTTGTGTCCCATCTTGATTATTAATAATTACTGCTCTTTGTTTCAAATACACTTTGTCTTAATTGAAGTGTTCAGAAGTGAAAAGATCTGAGCAGCTTTAGGAGAATCACAGAGTTTGGCAGAAAGTAGATTAAGGCTCAATATTAGATTCTTCTTCCCTCTCACACTGAGTGAGACCATTTGGGCACCTCTTGAGGCTTGAAGGAGTTGTGAAAAAATTCACTGGGTCTGCTGGGCTGTGCCTGTGTTACAGCAGCTCTTAGAGCACCAAATAGTAAATTTGGTATTCAAAAAGGGCTGGTAGTGAGCTGCCATGAGCATGTGCTGGTTTCCATGGGGTGTGACCCCCAGGGAGAATTCCCAGCTGGAATGTTACAGAGCTGCTCTCTGCTGTCCTTGCTCCTGCTGCAGATGCAGACCTGGGCCGGTGCCTTGCGGCCGATGGGCTCTACCTGTACACCACCAATTCCGTGGGCAGGGGAATCAGCAAACTGGGGTCAGGCCTGCACGGGACTCTGAGGTAAGGGACACTGCAGAGCTGCTGAAACCCAAAGGTTCCTGTTTTGGGACACCTCTCCCAGATGTTGGGAGTAGCAAAACTGGAGAATTGGAAGGAGGTGGTCTCTAAGGTCCCTCCCAACCCAAACCAGTCTGTGATTCCATGATATTGTGAATTTTCATTAAATGCTATTTTAATGTGTTTGGTTTCTCATCTGAAATTCTTCTGGAGTGTGTTTTGTCTAAAATAAAAGAACAAGTTGAGGTTGGAAGAGACCTGTAGAGACCATTAGTTCAACCTCCACAGCAGCAGAATTTTAAATTCAATTTTATTTTTTAATGTCTAGTATGTTGGTTGATTCTCTGCTGAGAGGAATATACTACAGACCAGTTCTGTGATTTCTTATTTATAGCTGAGTTTGTGAGTGTTTGTTTGCTAATTATGTGATTCATTAAGTAATTAGTGCAGCTGTGACTCACTGTACCTCCTTGCTTCTTCATTGCTTAAAAACCACGAGGCTTTTTACGCTTAAAGCCTTTCACAACAAAAATTGCTGACTTGAGTATAAGTTCAGTCAAAGTTCAACACTGTGGTTGCATTGTGGTTGTTATTTGAAATAAAACCCTAAGAAGCAGGGCAGGGTTGAAGGAGTTTGAACATCCTGGTGGGTTTTTTCCAGGGGGTTTGTGTACTGCCGGAACGAGGAGCTGGAGACGGGCTGGGTGGCTTTTGGCAATGGCAAACTCCTCCATCGGCCCGTGTCCTTTGATAGCAAACCTCACTACCTGTTCCAGCTCGTGGATCAACATACCCTGCAGGTAAAAGGGACAGGGTTATGGGGCAGGAACAAAGCAGGCTGAATGAATCACACACATTTTAGCTTTAATTGGTTTTATCTTTGAAGTTTCTCGTTTTGTGAAACTGCGTTTTTCTAACCCCGCCTTGAAGCGCTGTGTGGTGAATGTGGAAGTTATGGTACAGATGTTACTGTTTCAATGTGTCTTATATATAAATATATGTATTTATCTATAATTACACTGTTCTGTATTATGGGGTACTGGTAGAGCTTGTTCAGCCTGGAGGAGACTGAGGAGAGACCTCAGCCCAATCCACAGCTTCCTCAGGAGAGGCAGCTCCAATCCAGGGACAGGACCCAGGGAACAGCTGGAGCTGTGTCAGGACAGGGTTAGGTTGGGTATCAGGGGAAGGTTCTTCCTTCAGAAGGTGCTGGGCACTGCCCAGGCTCCCCAGGGCATGGTCAGGGCTGCCAGAACTTCAGGAGCATTTGGACAATGCTCCCAGAGATGCACAGGGTGGCATTGTTGGGGTGTCTGTGCAGGGCCGGAGTTTGATAATGATCCCTGTGGATCCCTTCCCACTCAGGATATTCCATGATTCCAGTGTGGTCCCATCTTAAAGCAGTCAAACAACAGCAAAATGGAACTTGATTCAAATGAAGAACATGTTCTTCCTGAGCAGCTCTTTGTTCTTCCCCTGTCCCAAAATTCAGGTGTTTCAGATCTGGTTGTGATTTGTAGATAAACAACTGTTGCCCTTTGTAAAACTGGGGTAGTTTGTTTACTTTGGGGTTTTTCCTGCTGTGGTTTTAAGGATGGATACACACATTTATGTCCAGTGTGTTTTCTGACACTGAAAATGTTTAGATTCCCCTTTTCTTCTCAATTTTAAAGCAATGTTTAAGAGGAGTTGCAGAAAGTAGGTGACTCAATAGGATGTGTGTTTTCCTTGTGGTACTGTGGGTTTGTTCTCCATCATTAGAGAGGAGATGATCCTTTTATTTTTAGATAGGTTAAATTTGAGATCTGTGAGCTGGTTTGGATATTTGGCAAATATCACAGAATAGCTGTTGGTAATAAATCAATGTAATGCTACTACTAAGTCCAATATTAAGCCTCTTCTGCACTAACTGCATTTGATCTCTATTTTTCATACTGTTCATACTTGTAAGGCCAAACTGCAAAATCTGACCTGTTAAGATGCTTTCTGTCTCATAGGTATGTCAGATAATCCCAATGCCAGTAAATCACTTCCCAGTTGGCAGCACTATGACCACCGTGCATCTTTCTTCAGATGGCACCTTTTTCTACTGGATTTGGTCTCCTGCAAGCCTCAACGAAAAAACCCCCAAAGGCCACTCTGTCTTTATGGATATTTTTGAAATTATAGTAAGCAAATTGTGTGTTTTCTATGCCTGATGTTGGTAGCATAACCCAGTTTAATTAAATATCAGCATTTTTTAATTGATATATTAGGTTTGGATATTTATGGGCGTGATCTGAATGGATTTATGTGAAATAACTGAACAGAACAGAAGGTGAACTGTCCAATTCCCTCTCCAGAGGATTATTATATTTAGCAATATGAGTTCTCTTGTAGCATAAAATGTGTTTTTTATGTCTGTATTTCTGCTCAGCAGAGGAGGATGGAGTGGGATGGTGGAGCTGGAATTGGGAGGCTGTAGTAGTACAACTCATGGAAAATCCCTAACACCCTAAATCACATCTTCATTAAGAGATGCATTCTGCAGTAAAACATCCCCTGAACATCATGGTCTGAAGAAATCATTGCTCACACTTTTTGCCTGGAAAAATGATTGAGCTAAATGATTTGCAAGTGAAACACCACTAAGAAAATACAAGAGGATTACATATTTTTAAGCAGAGTTTCCTAAATAAACTCAAGTTTACGACAAGCAGTTCTGTCTTTAAGAAGAGGCATAAATAGAAGATATCTTATTAAATATCTCAAAGATGTTAGATATCTTCTATTGAATTTTTTTATTGACCCATGAAATCACAAACAAAAAAAATACTCCTGTCTTGCTTTCAGAACTTTATTTTTGCAAGAACTTCTGTCAGCAAAGTTTTACTTCATATTCCTGCCTGACACAATTTGGATGATCTCTCACCTATAGATTCCAACAACTAAAGTATTTTTTCCCCCCCATTTTACCAGGTAGAAAATGGCATTTGTATAGCAAATCCTCTGCAGGAAAGAATTATCCTGATGAGGAAAGAGGGGGAATCTGCCAAGAGCATCAATGAGATGCTGCTGAGCCGCCTGTCCCGGTACCGCGCCTCCCCCTCGGCCACCCTCGCTGCTCTCACTGGCTCCACCATCTCCAACACCCTCAAGGAGGACCAGGCAGGTCAGAAACATTTCACTTTTCATTTCTTAACACACACAGCATCCATCCTGCTTATTACTGACCTTTTGGCACAGCTTTAAAAACAAACAAACTGTGTGATTTTTGTCATTTTCCCCCCGAATGTGTAGTTGGAAGATCTGCACAGTACTTGCTTAATGCTGGAATTATGAATTCCTTTGCTAAATTAGGATTGTGAGGAAAGTTTAGGGATGGAAAATCGGAAGCACACTTTTCCAATTCCATTATTGAATGAGTTTGGGGAATCTGATAGTTGCATTTCTCTGCTGGCAGCTGAACTGGGCTTCTAATTGGTGTGTAAAAATGGCCTGCAGGTTACAAAATGGAATTATTGCATCACCAGTCACTGGAATATTACAAGTCTTAGGTGATTTTGCACTTTTTCGAGGTCATCTGCACAATATTTGTGTATTTTTTTTATGCAAACAACCCAATTTAATGAGGGAGTCTTGGATGAGGTGCACTGATGGCTTTCAGGATGATCTGGAGCTTTGTTAGATTTTTCTGAAGATTTTATTCAGTTTATCTTGAATTATTTCTCTTCTTCCTTTGCAAGTACATGAGTTTTCTTTCTTCAATTTGAAACAATAGAAAGTATTTCCATAAAAATAAATTATACATGAAATGGCTCTGCTTCCAGGGAATTTGGCAAGGAGTTAGCTTGGAGAGCTATTTTAAAGGTTGTGTTTTGCCATTTAACAACTCAAGTGCTACAGAAAAAGGAGAGTAAGAGGCTATTCTTGGCTAATTCTTGAGTCAGCACTCAAAAAGTGTTGATCAGCTGTTGCAGGAAGGAGATCATTTGGGCTGTCTACGTCTCATGAGGAGCAGGAGAACTTAAAATAGTAAATGCATAGTGAATCTCAAGTGATCTCTATATGTGAGGAGACCTTTTGGCTCCAAGTGCTTTCAATGTAATTATCACCACACAATTCTTAATAGTTTTGGTTATACCTAATATTTTATTATTTTATTTTGAAGTTATTTTCTTTAGTTTAATAACCCATTAAACTCTTTGTAGCCTTGTGGGGATTCAGTGTGTGAGGTTGGGTGGCCTCAGAGAAGTCATGGATGCCCCATCCCTGGAAATGCTCAAGGCCAGGTTCATGGAGCTCTGAGCAACTTGCTCTCCTGGAAGGGGTATCCCTGTCCACGAGGTTGGAATGGGATCCAAACCATTCTGGAATTCTGTAGAAACCTCTTAACAGAGCTTCTAAACATGGATTCCTTTGAGGCCCCGAGCAGAGCTCTGCCTTGTTCTGCAGAGGTGCAGTTTGTGACCTTTCTCTGGTGCACGTTGCAGCTGCCAACACGAGCTGTGGGCTGCCCCTGAAGATGCTGAGGAAGACCCCAATCTACACGTGTGGGACCTACCTGGTGATGCTGGTGCCACCCCCGGGGGGCTCGGGCAGCTCGGCCACGCGCTCGCTCTTCGGGGGCACCAGCGCTTTGTCCTCCTTAAAAAGTAAGTCAGGGCCATTTGTGGCAGACTGGGAGTCCTTGGCTGTCTGGAATGCAATAAACTTCTCAGGAATTGATTGGAGCTGTGTTTCTGTGTAGTTCTTGCCTCCAGCCTGGTGTTCAACATCTCGGATGGGCAGTTCACCAGCAGGGCAGATCTCATCGATGCTGCGGGCAGCTCGCTCGGACGGGGGGCTCTGGTGCCAGGGCTTGGTAAGGAATATAGCAATCCCTCAGATCCTGAATGATCCATCTGGGATTGAAATTGCAGTCAGCAACTCTGCAGTGGGGTGGGGTTGCATGCCCATGGTTTAGATAAAACTTTAAAGTAAATAGTTTGGATTTACTATGTCTATAAAGATGCTTCAGTCTGGTTTTCTGCTAAATTGATGTATGAAATATTTTCCTTCTCTCAGGTGCCTGTTATGATACAATGAATAACATGATCTGGACGTGCTCCAATGATTATATTGATCAGTGGTGCAATCCTGGGAACCAGGCATTCCACTGTGTGTGCCAGAGGCTGGGAGTGAGTCACGTCATCACAGAGCCCAAAGGTGAGGGGAACCCACGAGTCAGCACTTTGTACAAAGGGGAAGTGAAAGAGAGGAGTGGCAGAGAATAAACAGACAGAAACTGCCTTGCTGTTAAAAGCTGAGTTAATTCCTGAAAGAGTTGTAAATATTGGTCACAGTGTAGCCTTCACTTAAGAGAGGGAAAAGTACAAAGTGAGATGTGGGCAAGATTCAAGGTTCTTGCTGCCTTCAGCACAATAGGAAGGTGGTTTGGGTAATCCTTTATGCCCTGAAGTTGATTTATTGCACTTTAGAAGCATAGGCTGATGATCCAGTCTGTGTCTATAGACAGCATTTGAACTCTCCTCTCCCTGCAGGGGATGCAACAACCACAAATGAGGTCATTAACCAGTTACTGCACCATGTTGGTGCCATGTGCATCCACCAACTCAACCTCCTGGCAGCCAGCAACAACCTCCCCATCAGCAATTTTTTGGGCAAGCAGCATCCCATTGAAGCCCATCACCTGAGCAGCATCTGTGACATTATGGAAAAGGCCATGGTCAATGGAGACACCTGCATCATCCGCTGCATCCTCGTCGTCTTCCAGGTACAGAACCTTAAATGGGCTTCAAAACTCCCATGGAAAAATGAAAAACTTGGTTTGGAGTACAGGCAACCATGGGTTTAATTTTTTTTTTTTTTCTCCATTGGAATCCATGGAGATCAACTTCATTGGAAGTTGATTTAGCAGTGGCTTTGCAATATTTTATATATTCATTTAAAAGCCCTAATTTAAAAACAATCTCTATAGATTAAACTAAAACACAGAGAAGTTATGTCCTTCTTGCTTTGTTTCCCCCCGTCCATTTTTTGATTCAAAATCAGATTCTGACTCTCAGATTTCTAGACCCACACAAATAGTTTGAGAAACTGACTGCAGAAAATAAGTTAATGTAAGTAATGTTTATGATTTAAATATTATTTTTTTTGTCTTTAATTTTTCCTAGGTGGTTTTCAAATTTTTCTTCAGCCCCCAAACTGAAAGGAACAGAGACATTGTCAGAAGGTCTGGGCTGTTACTGTGGCAGTTACTGATGGCCCCAAGGGATCAGATCTGCTCTGAAATCCAGAAGGAAGTTTGTCTGGCTATTAGGTGAATATCTTTTATTAGCTTCAACTTAACTTAGATTTTAGTTTCTCTGAAATGTGGTGATAGATGAACATTCACGTTGTATTTAGTTTAATTTTACATTAATATGAGGAAATGTAGTGTGATGGATTTTAAGACACAATATGATAAAATTATTACAGTTTGTCCGTGGGAGAAGAGATACAATGTGTTGATCTTGATGGAAAAACAAGTAGTAATTACTTTCTTTTAATTTGTTTCTTTTTTACTTGCTTTCTTAAGGATTTTTTAAATATTTATTATAAAATAGTTGCTAAATTCAAGCAGAGTTTATTTGAATGAGTTCCTTATTTGGCTGCTGTGGTGTTCAGGGAAAGGCACAGCTGGTGCTGGCAGCTCTTACCTCAGTGGTAACACTGGAGTTCTCCTGAACAAAAGGAACATCAGGAGAAGCAGAATGAATAATACTAGAGGGGTTAATGATACTTGAGCCATGCTCTGAGACTCAAGGCCCAGGGGAAAAAAAAGTGTGGTTGTATCTCCTGAAAAGGAGATAAAGCAAACCTCAGGGCCAAGGAATGCTGGCTCCAGTGTGCCAAGGACAAACAGAACCTGCTTTTTCCAGTGGGAAGTGCTCCAGAGGTTGAGAACAAAACCTTTGGAAGATCAACCTGCATTTCCTTGGTGTGAATCACAACACTCCAAATTTCTGTGGCTCTGTGCAACTCTTGTGTGAAGAATAGTTTGGCTCAGGAGGATCACCTGGCATTTTCAGGGTTGTGCTTTCTGACAGGGAAAAGTGTCCCCTGTCACCTGCAGGGATCCCTTGTAATACCTGTGTGTTCCAGTGCCTTGTGAAACAGCTCCAAGGTGGGCACTGGGTGATGTTTCCTTCCTCCTGTTTCCTCCCTGGGGGATTCTGGTGCCAGTGGAACCCTCAAAGGGAGCTGGCAATGTGTGATAACTTTTCCTGAGGTTTCTATCAGAGTGGATCAGCATGAGCCAGAGGGAAGGAATCTGCAGTAATCTCTGCTCACAGTGTGGAGCTGAAAAACATCCCAGTTTTCTTTTCTGTTACTGAAAAAGAAAAGGGAAAGGAAATGGCAAAGTTGCATAATGATTTCAGCACTTCAGACAGGCATGAAGTGCTCCTTTGAAGTGATTGTGATCTCAGTGGGGGAATTCACATAGAAAGGACAGAGTTCATCACAAGTTAGAGGGAAAAAGTCTCCACCTGGAATGTTTCTGTAGAGCTGGGATGTTCCTGAAATGTTCCTTCTAGAATCTTCTGTGTAGCTTAAATTAAGACTTCTATAGAGCCAGTCTCCAAAAAGCACAAAACTGTAGCAGTGGTGATTCCTTGATTATTGTGTTTGTATTTTCCACTGTTCTTAGCACAGAGAAGCCTCAGCTCTTACCCCATCACCAGAGTTTTTGGGGTTTTCTATGAGCCATCATAATTTTTCCTGACATCTGTTTCTTAAACTAATTGTGCTGCCCTGTGTGCAGGTGATGAATGGGGAGTTTTCCAGGGGGAAGCAAATAGCTCTTGGAGAAGCTTTGGGACCTAAACAATAACATATAATTGATTACAAGAGATTCTTGGAGAAAACAGCTGCTTATGTTCTAAATATTGGTGCTAAAATCTGCAGGATGCTCTTCTAAGCCTTTGCACAGACATTGTAAATGTTCCATCAGATGCTGAGTGTGTGGTGCCATTTGTCACATGTCCACTGAAATGATTTTGCTCACTTCTAAATCCATCAAGTAATGCATGGTTTTGTTTTTTCCTTAGCTCTGGTTTAAATATCCTGTATCCTGGAGAAGCTGAAATCAATAATTTATTGAAATTGGTCTTAACTGAAGGTGAGAATGTCTTATTGCCTGGTGAGAGTGGGGTTTTTCTGAGAACAAAAAATCAAAGTACATCTTGAGCTTAGAGGGAGAGCAGTGTGGGATATTGAGCACTACTCTGCTTTAAATCCATGCTTTTCTAGGAAATTATGGAATGCTTCAGCTTCCAAGAGGATGCATGGCCTAGGGTAGTTCAGGTGGGGGAAAGGAATATTTAAGTACCCAATAATGAGAGGTGATGTTAGACCTCAGTGAGGGAGAATAATGTCCTTGAGTTTACCAGGAAATGGGAATCTGGCCTTGAAGCAGCTGATGCTCAGTAATTTGTTACTTCACAGGAATGTAGTGCAGGGAATTTCCAACAGTGCCATGGGCAGGGAAAGTGCTCCCAGTCTGGGGCAGCAGCTCTGGTCACCCTGGGAATGCAGCCATTCCTGAGCTCTAGTCTGTGTTAAATGAGGTATTAGGGAAATAAAATCTGTTCTGTAAAATGCTGCTTTGCAAAAGTTTATTTCCCTTTCAGGAGAGAGGAACAGTGGCCTCTCCCAGCTCCGGGATGTCATCCTGACCAATTTAGCTGAGCAGCTGCAGAACAACAGATTTGGAAGTGAAGATGATGATCATTATAGGTAAAAAGCCTCTGTTTATAGGGTATTTTTCTGTTACTTGCTTGAAATGAACTTGCAGGAACTTCTGCTGGAATTGCTTGGTGTGTTCCTGCAGCATGACCTGAGTGGTGTTTGTGTCTGTGGGGGAAGATTTCATTAGGGTGAGGAGAGATTTGATGTTTTAGGGCAAACTTTGGATGCTTCTGTACCCAGTCTGGGTTTGGAATTCCTTGTTCTTTGCCATGTTCTTGGTAAATTTGAATGATGATTTCATAAAGATGATTTTATAGCATTTCTCTGCATATCATAGGTGACTTTCCAGCAGTAAAACTGCCAGTCTCAAGTACCTGTTGAAGTTGGGAGGAGTCTTTTATAGGAGCCATAAGAAATCACAGATTTACATCAGCACAGTGCAGCAAACCCCTGGAAATCTGTTGTAATTGTTAAACATTTCAGCCTTGGGGTTTTTTGTGTCTGATTTGAAGTTTGATCCTTGTTTAGGTTTCCCATAATGTGTCATCCAGCTTGCAGAGTGAGCTGAGCTGTACATAATGCACAGTAATTAATGATTAACATTTTCCACCTTTCTTGCCTTTCTGGAAGACTCAATGATGAGCTCTTGCACTACATCCTCAAGATTGTTGTCCGAGAATCTTGTGTCTTAATCACCAAGTGCCAAACTGTATCTAAAGATGACTTTCAAAGGCTTCTTTCAACTGTGCCTGTAAGTAAAATGTGTTTTGATAAAAGTATCTCTGCTTTTGGCTTCTTTTTCTCCTTGAATCAATCCTCTTCACTGAGTACAAGGAGGTGAAACTTTTATAGTTGTGTCTTAACAAATCCAGGAGAAGAATTGTCTTTTGTTTGTGCTGTGCAGGGAAGAAAAGAATAATTTCTCACAGCAAAGGAAGTTATTCAGTAACGCTGGAATGGGTTTATGCACGGATTTATTTTCTGGTTGCTGTTCAGTTTAAGTGAAGTTTATGGATCTCAATATTCAGCTTAAAGAATCAAATATGCAGTTGTGTGTTGTGGTTCATATAGGCTGAGAGAGTTACCAGTGACAGACAGGAATGAGTTAAAGCTGACATTTGATGGTAACATTATGGGCAGGTGTTTTCAGCAGGATCAGCTCCCTGAGAAAGGCAGGCTGAGCTTCCATAAAAACTGGGAGGGAACAGGATGTCCTGGTCTATGGGGAAGGAGTGGCATGGAACCATCACCTTCAGGAATGTGAATTACATTTATCTCTCTGGTGGCACAATCTTTTCAGAATTAATTAATTCTTAGAGTTCCTGAATATTGCTATAATGTTCCAAACCTGAAAAAAGTTATACTGCCTCTTTATATTTTTGTGAGTTATTTCACAAAATTCAGCATTTTGCAACCGGTTTCTTTCCTTAAATATATAAAATTATTTCTTTGTTCTTTCTTTTTTCCTTCCTCAACCTTTTTTTTCCTCTCTCCAACTTCCAAGTCTGAGGCTTGCCTGACTCAGGGTTCATGAAGGGTTTGGATAATGCAAAGTTTTACTTATTTGTGTTCAAGGCTGCGTCCTCGTGCTTGCGGTACCTGATGGCTGTGCAGAACCACCTCCTCAGTAACACTATTTTGATTAAACCTGATGACAATGATGACAGTGACAGCTCCTTGCAGGGAGAGACATTGAAGGTACAGGTAAACACCAAGTTTTATTCTAGTATGGCTCTCTCCAGTCAGTGTGCCTGTGACACCTTGTTCCTGCAGTGCGTTTGCTGTTTGCTGGTGGTTCATTTCCTTTTGATAGAGTTAATTAGCTGGAGATCAGGGAAAACCAGTCCAGAGTAAAATCTGAGTTACTCTGAGTTCAGGATTCCAGCTTGCATTCCCTAATATCAGTAACAGCAGACACTTCCCTTCCTAAATATACGTATAATGAGGTTTTAAGTAGATTTTAATTAGTATGTGCTAGTAGGATTTGTGGCATGGGAATTTCCTTTCCTGGACATGTTACCCCAGACACTTTTTCCTCTCCAAATCACTCAGGTGGCCCTTGAAAAAAATATTGTTAAATAAATAGAAAAGGGATTTCTTATTTCCTTATCTGGCTGTTGCGTTTTTGCAGTTTAAACGAACAAATGTTGTGCAGAACCACCTCCATCATTTGTCTGAAATAGAGAGACTAAAGTTTGTGGCAAGGAAATTGTTAGAGGACAAGGTTTGAGGACAGGCTTTGGTTGGTAGAAGTTTATTAAAATGCTGCATTTCACACTGCTTCATCCAACTGCCAGGTTTGCCCTGGAGTGCAGGTTGTCTGCTCAGAGTAGTTTAGGTAATAATGCTTCCCTAATGGAATTGATTTCTGAATTTTTGCTGTTTTGCTAAGCCGGTTTTCTCTGCTGCTCTTTGAGGCTGTGTGTGTTTGTGAGCTGCTGCAGTTGGAAGTGATTTGTTCAGGCTCATTGAGTAAATGCTAAATATTGGAGTATTTTTCTTGTCTCACTATTCACGCCGTGTTCATTGTTCAGTTTCTCTCTCTGCAGTGCTCCTCATCCCTGCTAGGACATTGTGTCACCAGTCCTGTACCTTGGCTGGCTCTCAGCTCTCTCCTGTGCTGGACTTGGGGCTTCCTTCCCTCTAGAAACTGGATGTGCATCCTGTAAAACATGCACCTAGTTTCTCCCAGCACTTTGGGGCTTAACATTAATCAAATTTAAGTCTTGGATGAATCTTCTGCTGCAGGCCTGCCAGGTCACATTATCATTCTTTTCATTTGGAAATCCATCTTTTTGTTCTGTTGTCCTTTTTTCGGGGGGATTCTTTAAGAATTTAAGTATCCTGTAACTCTTTTTTTTTTTTTTTTTTTTACTTAGGAACTCAAGACCAGCATTTTGTCTCTTGCCACACAAATTCTGACAGGATGTGATGAAGTCTTAGAAATGCTGCAACAAGTCACTACAGCACTAATTAACAGTGACATTTCTGACAGGGAGCAAAGGTAAGACAAGTGGGAGGATCCTAATTTGGAAACAGGGAGCTGCTGCTCTTTGTGGCTTATTGTACAAGCACAGTTAGCATTAATTATTCTTTATCACTTCATATTTGAGCTTTGAATGCCCAGGAACTGTTTCTTCCTGTAGCAATTGTTTAGCACTCAGCTGGTGGAGAATTTAGAATCACTCTCTGTGTCAGTCCTGATCATCTGTAGGTTGATATTTCTGTAGGAACCTCAAATTGAGAAGGTTTTAGTCAGTTATAATGGTATTTATGAGTAGGATACCTGGAAATAAACTGTAATTAGCTAGGAATACTCCTGTAAGCTAGAACAATCTGTTTATTTTTAAACTTGTGATTATTACATCCCTAGTAGCTAGATTAGATATTTATGCATGACAGTCCCTGGGTGTTGTTTTATGTCCCACATATTCCATCACCTGCCCTTCTCTGTCTCCCCTCCTCTTAAAAATACACCTTGGGAATGGGGTGGAAACAAAAGCTATGAACTTTTCTCTCCTCAAACAAACAGCTCCCTGTCCCAGCTGTGTTCCAGGTTTCACTTTCTGCTTCTCTGTGCCTGCAAGATTAGTTGTGTTTATTGACAGCACACAATTCCTGGGTGATATTTTCATATGAGTTTGTGTTCAAATATATTTTTGTAGCTGCAGATCCTTTTCAAGTCCTTTGAGCTCCATGTGCTGGGAGCTGATATCCACACTGGTGCATTTGTGTTTGATGGGGACTTTCATCCTGTGCCCAGGGGAGCTTATCCTTCTCTGAGTAATTATTAAACTGTTGATTTACTGTCTCTGCTCTCAGATTGTTCAGTAAAAATTGTCAGCAATTCAAGGTCACTGGCACTTGGGAGAAATTGTAGTGGTTTCAAGATTGTTTTGGGGATTTTGTTAATATAATGCAAACATTCTCTGCTGAATTTTGAGTTGCTGTTACAAGATGAAACAGAAGTGACTAAAAGCAGAAGTGCTGCTCCATGAAAAGAGTTGTTCCTCTGTAACTTTGGCTCTCCTTCCAGGTTAAAAGGCCTGGAGCAGATCACAAAGGCCACCATGCTTGGCCACCTGCTGCCTGTGCTGCTGACATCCCTGATGCACCCAAACCTGCAGACCCTGACCATGGCTGATGCCCTGATGCCTCAGCTGGTGCAGCTGGTCCTTTACACCAGCCAGGTACGGGCTCTGTGCCACCCTGGGCTGCCCAGGGCCAAACCTGGAGCCTGCAGCCTCCAAAATGCTGCTCAGCTTCCTCCAGACACTCATCCACACACCAGAGTTCAGAGTTTCTCAACAGCTGCCAAAGCTGCTGATGCTGAATGTTAAATTTGACTCCTCCAGGAGTACTCAGTCGGGATTTATTGTCAATAACAATAATTGTTAATTATTTCAATAATGAGCTCTTAAAATGCTTTACAGTTTGCATGTCCCTAACACTGTGTATTTTGGGCCACAGACTGCACTGCTGCTTAAAACCCAGTCTCCAGTTTTCTCAGAACTGAACAGTTCCCCCAGTTGTGCTCCAGAGCAGAAAGGGAAGCAGTTACCTGATGAGAGGTGATTTTCTTTACATTTGGGTATTTTCATGGGATAAACTGAACTATAATGTCTGTTTGACCATTGCTGTGGGACAAAGCAGCAGTTTTTATTTGAATTAATTTTTAAAGGTATGCTGGAATGATTTCTAAGGCTGTCTCAGTTTTATATAAGCTTTTGCAAAAGGCAGTTAGTTCCAAATTTTGTTCTGTATATAGAATTAAACTATTAATAACTTCAGGTTGTTTACACAGAGTATGGTTCATTTTGGTTTTTTTCCTCATCTCAGGCATTAGAAATTAAATCTAAATGTTTCTCTCACAATAAATTAGGCTAGGAAGGACCATCAGGAGAAAATGTAAATTGCTCTGGCAGCATGAGATACAGAATTAAAACCATTGCAAAGCTATTAAATGGTTTAATTTACAGAGAAATAACATTTTTAACTCCTGCATTTAAATGCTGTTTCTCAGCTCAAAGTTTTCCAGCTCCTGCTTAGGAACAAAAACAAACAGCTAAAATCAAATAAAAATGCTTATTTGCAGCATTGGAGAATTTGCAATACTAAAGAATTCATGATAATGGGATTTTTTTGTGTATAAGAGTATATGTAATCAAAGAATAATGATGATAATATATATAATACATGAATTCCCTCAATACAGTCGTGCCTAAAACCAGGAGTCAGTTCCTTGTCTCTCTGTGTCAATACTGAGAGGTGATTTTTAAGTACTTTATTGAATGACAGAAATCTCTGTGCTGTATTTTAGGCCAAATTTCTCACTCTAATTTCAGGATGCTGGAAGAGAAGGAAGAGCCAGGATTCCTGACTGGTTTGAAGATCCCTGCTCCCTGGGCTGCTGGGAAGACTGTGGAGACAGTGCATCCTGTCAGGGATAACTATAAATTTAAGGAGACTGTCCACATTCCAGGAGCTCGCTGTTTGTATCTTAGATTTGACAACAGATGCTCCTCCCAGTATGATTATGACAAGGTAAGCAAGGGCCAGCTCAGCACCTCTGCAATGAGGGAACTCCCTCCAAAAAAGTGGGAGTTCTGCCATGGGATAGATGTGGGAGGCTCCAGGGATTGGGGGGTTGAGGGGTGGTTTGGGTTGGTTTTTCCCCTCAGAAATTCTGTCAGTTTTGGTTTTTTAAAAAATTATTTCAGGCTGGCTCAGACTGTCCAAGTTTGACTTTTCTCATTTTTACTCATGTTCAGTTTTCCTTATTTCCTAAATTTTAATCCAGCTGCCTCTTTTGATCAGCACAGTTGGTTTAAACTGGGCAGAACTGGAGAGGTTCCTTTTTCCCTGATGATAAAGAGCTTGTTTACCTGGGTTAATAGGAACAAATACTTCAATTTTAAGAAAACAACCAATAGCACTTACCTACTTTGTATTATCAGAGATCTGCTTGTGCTGCTTGCTGAGTGCTGCTGTTTATTCTTTGGCATAGATGCTCATAAATAACTAATGGGAGTATCTTTAATCAGTAATGGGTGACATTAATATTGAACTCCCCAAAAAACCCTAATCCCACCAAAGTCATGGCAAAACTTTGGCTTTGCTGGGAGCGGGATCAACCCCTCACTGCTAGGGAAGGAGTTTGTTCTCTGCCTCAGGGCTGGCAGTCAGGATTGCTCCTGCTCTGCTCCCAGCCCTGCTGTGTGAGCAGGGACCAAGCCCCTCCAGTCCCTGTGTGCCTCAGTTTCCCCATCTGTAAAATGGGGATAATAATACTTAACCCTGCTGCCCTCACCGAGCCTGTGAGGATCGGTTCACGTGCATGGAGCGCTTCGAGAGTCGAAAGCGCGGTGGAAGTGCTAAGTATTATTATTATTATTAGGTTTTCTTGTTTTTCTCTTACAGTCTAACAGTGTATTTTATGTTTTGAAGTTGGTGATCTATGCTGGTCCTAGCACAAACAGTAGGAAGGTTGCTGAGTATGGAGGCAATACACTGGGATATGGCAGCCGTAGTGTCTTAGGAACGGGGTGGCCCAAGGACCTGGTGAAGGTACAGTATTCCCATCCACCTCCTTCCCATAGAAAATTCCCTTTGGAAACCATGCCCAGCCCATTTTACCCTCCTAGCTATGCATTCCAAGCTTTTAAGTGTACAGTTATCCATGATGAGATCCCTGCTCAGTGAACTGTAGTGTCCTTGGGGGAGAACTTTAAACTTGGCTCTGTGTTCCGTGTGATGCTTCCCTTGGAGTTTGTTTTGTGTCTTCCTGGAATTCCTGATGGAGATATTTGAGTCCTGCAGTCTCTAATGGCACTGCTCTTCTCCTAAGTACACCCTCCTAGGAGAAGTTCAAGGCAGATTCTCTTAAAGTCAATTTTTTGGATAATAACCCCCAAATATTTCAAGTGGTAAATATAACAAATAAAATCCAACCATTTCTGTTGGATTTTAAAATTTCATTGTTGCTTTTGGTAATAAAACTAAGAAGAATCTATCGAACTTCTTGAAACCTCAGCATTTCAAGGCTTTGGCAGTGTGTCCCCTCACACTCTCTGCAGTGTGATTTTATTTTTGTTCAATATATATTTGTGCTGCTACATTGTCCCACACTAAAACTGGGCTTATTTACATAACAAAAACACATTGTAGAAAGAAATTAAGAAGTAATAAACTGGAAAGCAATTTCAGACAAGAACTCCATTGTTCACAATTAAGGGAATTTGGTTTATTTTTCGCACATAGGTTTTGATGCTGTTCTTTTAGCAAGCTCCTTGATTAATTTGTTGTCATTTTTCTGATTGAAGAGCTTGTCTGTCTTTCTTCAGGAAGAGAATTGTTAATTACTGCCTGATTTTTTGCAGAAAAACAGTGAAAATCAAGGTTAAATAACACACTGATAATTTCTGCTTTTGATTTTACAGCTATGGTGGTTCTTTTTGTTTTACTGTAGTCAGCCAGCAGCAAAATTAAGTTTTCCACTAAAAGACACCTTTACAAAAGAGCTCTTAAGATCTAAACTTCTACAAAGGTAAAAAAAAAAAAAAATCAATTTTAATCTGATTGGTTTTTTTCTGAGGGGAAGTGATTTCTTGTGTTCAAGTCTTGTTGCTTTAAGGTGATGTTTGGATCATTTTTCCTGTAGTTTGTTCAGCAGTTTGTGTGGCCTAAAACTGAGGGAATATTCTCTAAAACAGAGGGGTTTTTAGAGTAAAAGGAGGGTTTGGATTATGCTTGGTACAAGCCACACTTCAAATATTAATATTTAATCTTTGTAATGTGTCAACTGAAGTGTCTTTCTCAATAAGGGGAGAATTAGAGAGGGGAAAAAATAATTTTCATTGTTTTTTACTCCTTTTCAGGTGCCAGTGGCAGGTGGAAGCCAACGGGGTCATATCTCCAGCCCTTACTCCAAGCCCTTCTCCATTGCCTCTCACCATAGAGGAGGACAGGGAATTCACATATCCCTCTGATGTGCTTGTGCCTCCTGTTGGACACTACTTTGACCTGCCCAGGATTAGGCTGCCCCCAGGAATCATGATCAAGCTCAGGGAAATTTCTGGACGTGCTCGGCCTCAATTTAGACCCAGTATAAAGTAAGGAGTCCTTGTTTCCCTCTGAGTTTTTTACCTTGTTTGTGAATGCAGCATCTGGTGATTTATGAATATGAATTGTCCAAGTTGGTCTCTTACTCCTGATTAATGAGTTTGGCTTTCCCTGGAACCCTAGGGAAGTGATCCAGCCAGAAGTCATGGAGGAGATGGTGGTTTCATGTGTGATTAAACATCTCAATTTGGTTGATGCTCTCCAGTCCCTGATAAATTTCCAGTACCAGGAGGAACATGCTGAGGAATATGATTTACTTTGTAAAATTATGGGAGAGACCTTTAAGAAGCTGAATGCCATGGAGAGACAACTGCAGGTAAAAAGAAAATTATTGAAAACAACAAAAGGCTTGTTTTGAGAGTAAAGATGTATTTTAGTACCACAGAAATACCAAATGTACTCAGATTTCTTCTTCTAAAATCTCTTCTACACCTTAAGTGCAACAAGTGTGATTTTTTTCTCTTTATCAGAGTGTGGCTGAGCTGGAGCAGAAGTGGCAGAACGAGGTGGATGATGCCATGCACGGGAAGCTGGAGAACAATGTCCCCTTTTTTTATGATTATCACTTCAATGAGGTGAGCCCTGCGGCTGCTCTGGGTGCTTGTGCCTCACTCTGCTTCCTCAAAACCTGCTCATCCTTCTCCTTCCCTTTGTTCAGAGCAAGATGAAGGAGCTGGAGCTTCTGTGTTCAATGAAGGAAGTTTCTTTTGATGGGAGTGATCTTGAGAACGTGGTCCTGGCATTAAGGTGGGTATTAGTGAACATTTAGACCTAAAGGAGGGGCAGCTTCAAGGCAATTCCAGGGAATTCCAAAAGAATCTGATGAAATTATTAGAAACTTCTGTGCTAAATGTATTCATATTAATACCTGCAACTCCATGTGTCTGCTAAGGAATCACTTGTTTATCTCTTCCATTTTTTTCTGCTCTCTCCTTTGCTGGCACAGAACAGACTGAGGCCATAAGTTCTCTTTAGCTGACCTTTCCCTCAGTAACACTTCCTTTCTGAAAGCATTCAAACATTGACTTGGCTTCTTTTACTTCCCTTTTGTAATCCTAGGGAGAAGTTTTTCCAAGAGGTGAATTCACTGATCCAGAAGACCTCTCATCCCTTAGCAAAGACAAAAACCTTGGTGAAGAGCTTGATGAACAGAGCAGAGCTGTTGTTGCATGTGACCATTGCAGCACAGTCTGGGATCACAAGGAGCATATCTGGGACCCCTGCAGAGACTCCAGGTACATCTCTCATTACCAGCATTTTCTAAAGATACCTTTTATTTCTTATTTTTACCTCTTTTGCTTTAAATTAAACCATTTTTCCCTAAATTAAATTAATTCTGTTACAATAAATAAAGTTGTGTCTTTGTTTTCTGATTGCCGTGAGGATGGTAAATAAAAAGCTGAGTAATAATAGGTGGAATTTAAACTTAATTCTCCTGATTTATTGAGGAAAAATACCTAACTAAATCAAAAGAAATCTGATTTGAAACAACACCTGAAAACAGGAACATCCTCAGAGCTGGCTTTGTATTTTGTTTGTAGTGAGATTTAATCAAGTCTGAACTTTAACTTCCATGCTCTTTACATATTTCATACATTAATAACTCGCAGTTCTCCTTCTAAATTTCCAATAAGTAATTATTAATATGTGCTGATTATTATTTTTAAGGCTACATTTGGAAGTTTATGAGTTGAAGCCTTCACTTCCAAATCTCTTCCAAACTCTCAGCAGGGTTGAAAACAGGAAAATTCTCAGATCTGAGCTGCACATTCTTGCTTAGACTGGATTTTCCCCACCCTATGTTTCAGCTTCCATTGGGATATCCACCAGTGATTTTAAATCCAGTTTGTAAATAATTCCCTGCTCCAGGAATGACCTTTTTTATTACTATTTTATAATACTTCAGCCTGTAAATCAGCCTCTGAGACCAAGGTGATCTCCCACGCCGTGCGCCAGCCGGTGTTCCTGCGCAGCATGTCCGCCCCGTCCGACCTGGAGATGATCGGCAACGAGGACATCGAGTTTGCCCGGGCCAGCCAGAGGTACAGCAGGGTTTATTCCTTCCCTTCACACCTCTGTGCTGTCCCAGTGATCAGCTTGATCAAATTTACCACTGCCAACACAGCAGCATTTGTGGTGGTTGGATCAGCTTCCTGCTGCCTGGTGAAACATTCCTGTTCCCTCGCAGGCGCCGGCATGTCACCAGCCACAGGAGCAGCTCCTTCACCCTGCTGCAGTCCCTGGCCATTGAGGACAGCAGGGACAAACCCACCTACAGTGTCCTGCTGGGACAGCTCTTTGCCTTCATCGGGACAAACCCCGACCAAGCTGTACGTTGTTATTTCATTTCAAATTCCAGCTTGCTCAGAAACAGGAGGTGCCTTGTTCGTGTCTAACAAAAATCCCCTCCCATACCTCACAGGTGTCCAGCAGCAGCTTCCTGCTGGCTGCCCAGACCCGCTGGAGACGTGGCAACACCAGGAAACAGGCCCTGGTGCACATGAGGGAGCTGCTGACGGCCGCTGTGCGTGTCGGGGGCGTCACCCACCTGGTGGGCCCAGTGACAATGGTGCTCCAGGGAGGGCCAAGGTGGGTGCATTTCTCCAGAATTCAGTAGTTTGGTCTCTGTGAAAGGGAATAAATTGCATTGCACAAGGGAAAGCCGGAAGTGAGTAGCTGTGAGGGCACAAGTTGGCAGAGCTAAGGTTGCAACAAACACTTTGACTCTTGTGGGGTGAAAAGGCAGAAACTTCTAAGAAATGCTTTTATTTATCAGTTGATGAACTTTTCTTTCATACTGGGCTGACATGTACCCAGGTGTGTATAGAGGATGTCCTTCACTAGCTATTAGTGGTAAATTCAGCTGATACTGTCATCCTAATGTAGTAAATGTTTTGTATTTTGTTTGTAGTTAGAATTAATAATGTCTGAGCTCTCTTGTTCACATGTTTCATATGAGAAATGAGTGACTTGCAGTTTGCCTTCCAAGTCTCTCTTGAATAATTCTTAACATGCACTGATTATTATTTTCTTAAAGCTACATTTGGAAGTCTGTGAATTGAAGCCTTCCATTCCCAATCTCTAACCCCCAACAGGATTGAAGAGCTGACCTGTGGTGGGATGGTGGAGCAGGTCCAGGAGGCTTTTGGGGAGACGATGACGTCGGTGGTGTCCCTGTGTGCCCGGTACCCCATCGCCTGTGCCAACAGCATTGGCCTCTTGTGCACCATTCCCTACACAAGGTGAGGAGGGACTTGGGGAAGGCAAGCGGGGCATCCACACCTGGCCTTAGTAGGCTTTGCTTTAAGAAGTGTTAAGTGGTATAAATACATCCCCTTTACTCATCATGATGAACATCCGGTTAAATTCCCTCACAATTCCACCTGGGGAGGACAAGGGAGAGGCAGAACCATCTTTTTGCCAAGTGAACTAATTAATTACTGAGCTAACAGCAAGTTCTGGATTGCTGTTGTGATGGAGAAGTTAATTCCACCCTGAATTTCTCCTGCAGGAGTGAGGAGAAATGTCTGGTGCGTAGTGGGCTGGTCCAGCTGATGGACCGGCTCTGCAGCCTGAGCAGCCAGACAGAGTCCAGCTCAAATGAAAAACAGACCAAGAAACAGAAGGTGGCCACCATGGCTTGGGCTGCCTTCCAGGTGCTGGCCAACCGCTGTGTGGAGTGGGAAAAGGAAGAAGGTAGGAATACTGGGAGTATCTTCTGCTGTGTGTGTTAGAACTGCCTGAGGAGAGGTGTAAATGTATTTAAAATAGGGCAGTCATTCACTATGACTTGGGACTCTGTGGATTCTTAAGAAGTGAATACAAAATTCAGTTGATTTTCTTCCTGTTTTTTTAATTCTGGCTTTTTTTCCTCCTCATGGAAATAATGTCAAGTTTTGCCACTTGATCTGTCTAAACATAATCAGAGAACCTGGAGATTCTGAGTGATCATTTGGCATTTCTCCTGTGGTAGAATTCACCCATAACACACTTAAACTTACACATGGCTGTTGGCTAATGGTGAATGTATCAGGGGTTATTTTTGTGGTGTGTACATTGATTTTTGTTGGTTACAGCTGTGCATTCTTCCATCCCTTCCAAAGGGGGTTCCACAGATGCCGTTCACTCTGGGCTGGCCAGGCAGGTCTCCAGCCTCCTCACCAACCACCTGGCCAGAGCCACTGAGTGCTGTGGCAACCAGGCTGCAGGGAATGATGCACTGCAGGATGTCCTCAGCCTTCTGAATGACCTCTCAAGGTACCAAGTCTTTCCTCTGGAGTATTTTCTTCCTGTGTATCAAAGCCCATGCAGGATCTCGTGTGGATTTTTTTAAACCATTCTAAAACTGACCCTTAATCTTAGTGTTTAATCAGTGCTGTCAAGTTATAGAAGAATTACTAAAGATGTTTTGTCAGACACTGAAATTGCTTTTAATACATCTTGTAAATAATAAATTAATTTGGTTTTAATTTCAAGATTCTTTCCCATTTCAGGAGTCACATAGGTAAAGCCATCCTGAGCCAGCCAGCCTGTGTGTCCAAGCTTCTGTCCCTTCTCTTGGATCAGCGTCCTTCTCCAAAGCTGGTCCTTATAATCCTGCAGTTGTGTCGTGCTGCACTGCCTCTCATGAGTGTTGAGGACTGTGGAAATGTGGAATTGCCTCCCTGGAGTTACTCAGTGCCCTCTCTGAACAGCGAGCAGGATGATCCCAGTGACCCAGCCTCCAAGATTGCCTCCCTGCTGCTGGCAAAGCTGGCAGATTACGTCGTGCCAGGTACCAGCAGCTGTTTGGTGGTGTGCCTGAGGGACTCCTGTTTCATGGAATCTTGGAATGAAAGGGACCTTAAAGCCCATCCAGTCCCACCCCCTTCCCCTCCTTCAGCTATCCCAGGTTGCTCCAAGCCCCATCCAACCTGGCCTTGGGCACTTCCAGGGATCCAGGGCAGCCACAGCTTCTCTGGGCAGCCTGTGCCAGGGGCTTTTGTATTGACAGAGAGCTCAAGTATTGGGAGGTATCTGATTTGTCACTGAGAGCAGGATATTCCTGTGACTTTCCATCTGCCTCCTAATTTCCCTGGCCTCAGGGAAAGTGGGTGTCTCAGTGATGTTTCAGGCACATCCCAGATGTGTCAGCATTAGTTCCAAAGGTAAGAAAATTCATGGTTATGTTTCTTTGTTTTCTTTTTCCTTTTTCCTTCAAGGCTGCCAGACAGTCCTTTCTCCAACTGCCTCTGAGCCAGATACTACCTTGGCAAAAGCCAGCCCTAAAAATTCCATAAAAGGTGATAAAGATCCTGGAGAAGAAAGCGAGGCAGTGGATGGTAAACTCTCTATTTTTATCCATAAAAGAGAAGATCAGTCCTCCCATGAAGTCCTTCAGCCTTTACTAAGGTAATCTCAGCTCACAGCATTGGAATTAGAAACAATTTTGCCAATTCCTTTTATCTTCTCCTTTTTCCCAGTGCTGCAGCTGCAGAAAAATACATCCTTGATATAAGAGTAAATGGGAAAGCAAAGTGTCTGCCCAGTGTTTTGTGTTTACTGGCAAAGCAGTAAGATAATGCAAAGGAACATGGGAACATCTTCATCTGTCTGAAAACAATCTCATGAAAAATTAGCTACTTAGACTCAGTGTTTCTGATGGAATTTCATTTATCTTGTTTATGGCATGACATGCTGGGTAGGACTAACAAATAGAACTGTCAAGGCAAAATGGCTTTAAAAGCACTGCTTTAATAATGCATAAGCTGGACAATAATTTGCTATTAAAGATTCTTCAGTATTCTCAGCACCCACCTGGATGTTGGGATCACTGAATGCCAATGCTGTCACCTCCTGCATTTTGTGATATTTGTTCCACCTTCCCCCACTCCCCGGGTTGGTTTTGAACCCATACTCTAAAAATTACACTCAAAGGTACAAGTAAAAGGTGATCAATAAAAACCATTTCATGAGGCTTCTTCCTGAGGGGGGAAGGATTAAATTGCTTTGAATAACTGCATTCAAGAGGATTAAATTCCCTCTGTAAATGGGGTATGTTCTTAACTGCCTAATATTTCTCTTTCTTTTGAGCATTCAGCTGCAAAGGTGGCTTCAAATAATTTCAAACCACCCATAATGTATGGAATTGGACTGTGTAGCTCAGCTGTGTTTTCCAGCAGTCAGAACAAAGCTCCTGTGTTCTGTTTCCCCTCCAACAGTAGCTCAGAAGGTCGCCCATTCCGACTGGGAACTGGAGCCAACATGGAGAAGGTGGTGAAGATGGATCGGGACATGACAAAAGTAAGAGGAGAAATAAATAAAGAATTGCTCAACATCCTAAAAATTGGTGGCCAGGCAGAATTCTTGGGTTTTACTGATGTTAAGACCCCTTTGTTAAATGTTATTTTGTTCATTGTTTACCTCTGTAAATACAGATCAAATACAGGGGTAAGTGATGACAGAGAATTTCAGCTGATGCCTCCTATAGCCATTGTAGGTCAGGTTTAAGCCCCTTTGATATTCTCTCAAGTGCTAAATGCACATTGATAATGCAAATTTTAGGCCACACACTTGAATTAAAATTTCCTGTCTATTTTCAGACATGTTCTTCAGTGTTTGCACCAGAAATACTCATTGGTGGCTTTTTGATCAGAGAAACAGAACTGTTAATTCAAGAATGGAATGTTAAAGGCAGTGAATTTATCCCTGATCTCTCTGTAGATGATAAAAAGCAAGAGACAGAGCTTGTCTATGACTAATACACATCCAGGAGGGGGTTTTGCTGTGTTCTCAGCACTTTTACATGAGCAGAGTGACCAAACAGATCTGACATTTGCTTTCCATGGCAATTTCCTTTGCAGAGTGGCTGCTGTGAAGTCATTACAGAAGAAGCTGCTGCAGCTCTTAGAAAGGCAACCAAGTGGGCACAATCTGGGCTGATAGTGAGTGTGGGGCCACCCATAGAGACTGTCAATCCAGAGAGCACCAGTGGCTTGTCCACTGGGGACAAAAAGAAGACTGCACAAACTTCCATTTGCAGGGAGAGGAATTCAGAACTCGCCAGGTAAATCCCTTAGCCTGCATTTTGTTCTTCTCTCCACAAATATTTGCAGTGCTCTCAAATATAACCTGGCTGTTCATAAACTTTTTCTTTCTTTTTTTGTGTATATCTTATTGACACCTGAAGCTTCTTTTCATTCTGTGGTTGTGAACTGAATGGTCAAATTGCCTTTTTCTCCTGGCCAGGACGGATCCAGTGAGGCCGTTCATCAGCGGGCACGTTGCAAACAGCATGGCAGCAGAGGTGATTGCCCTGCTGCACAGCCTGCTCATGGCCCCAGAGTCCAATGCAGCCCAGATCTGGACAACAACTGCTGAAAAAGTGAGCAAACACAACCATGAGTGGCACATTCCTCACTGGGGGTTGAGTAGTTAGAGAATCTGATGATTAGCAAGGCCTGAGCTGCTCCTTTCTGGTTTAAACACAGGGTGCGGAGCTGCACAGACCCAGATGTCTCAGGGTGGGACAAATACTCAAAATTTACCCATCATTAGATAATGTGTTGTCATTCTTTTCAGGCATTATAACAATGCTTTTTGTTGGGGAGTTCCCTTGCCTGTGGCAGGTTATTCTACCTTGGCTGTTCTCTTGGCTGTGGCCTCTGAGGGTACAAAGTGTTGACTGGAACAAAACACATTGGTTTTGTGTTCCTCTGAATCCTGCAGCACCTAATCTATTCCTTAGGTGAAATCCTCAGCAAAAACTTTTGCCAAGATTGTATTTTATCCTAAAAGTTACCAGGGAATGGTCATGGCTTTGATGGTGCTCACACTTCAGAGAACTTGGAGTATTCTGAGTTACATAATTCTCTTCAAGAACAAAAATTCTTCTGAGACTGTGTGGGCTGGAGGCTTGGGGCATTGGTTTTTTGTTGGAATTGTGCTTTGAAGTCGTTCCCTGGTATTTTTGCTTCTGTCTTCAGGTTCTGTCTCGGGCTCTGATGTACATTCCACAGCTTGGGAAATATGCAGAGAGCATTTTGGAGAACGGGAGTAGCAGTGGAAGGAAACTGGCTAAACTTCAAAGGATTGCTCGGCAGGCAGTGGCTGCCCTGTGTGCTTTGGGTGGCTTTAAGGAGACAATTAAAATAGGTTCTGAAGTTCAGGTAATTCAGCACTGTTCATATTTGATATCCTAGATGAGAATTGCTGCTCTCCTGAGGTTTTCCCTGCACTGGGATCCTTGGCAGCAGGATGTGCTTGTGGAACAGCAGCTTGTGGAGCTTGTTTCCTAAAATACCCCCCTGTACTTGTGTGTGCAGTTGGTGTGTGATGTCAGACACTGATTCCTGGTTGTAACACCTTCAATCTCATGCAGCTCTTCTTTGGTTGTAGGTTTTAGGCAAAGGAATAGCAGGAAGCATTGGAGTTGTGGCATCTATTAATGAGCAAGAAGGTATAGCCACGGTCAAATTCCCACCCACCACTATAGACACTAGAAAGACCTCCCAGGCATCAGACACTTTAACTATTCCATTATCTAGGCTCTGTGTTCCAAGATCTGAGGTATGGGAGTTTTAAACATCCAATATTCAGTATAATCTCGATTCTTGCTTTATTTCTGTCACAGCATACTGACTATTAATCTACAGCACGTAAAAAAAAGTGTTTCATCTCTGCTTATAAATGATTTGTAATGTTTGCCTTATTTTTTAAAGCATATATTAACATGTTTAAGTTCTCATTCAAGTAACGTGAATATTCATCTTTTGTGCTTAAAGATATTCTGTTGCATACTGGGTGGGAGGTTTTTATGGTTAATTTCTGGCTTGGTTTGGGGTTTGTTTATTTTTATTTTATTGGTGTTTGGTGCTGATTTTGTGATAGTAAAATATAAGAATTAACTCCAGGTAATAAAACACCCTCATTTCTTAGAAACTAACTACTTGAA
Source organism: Pyrgilauda ruficollis (assembly GCF_017590135.1). Taxonomy (NCBI): domain Eukaryota; kingdom Metazoa; phylum Chordata; class Aves; order Passeriformes; family Passeridae; genus Pyrgilauda; species Pyrgilauda ruficollis. The sequence continues at coordinate 10,126,650 of NW_024531043.1, forward strand.
TTTAACTTTTTACCGTGCCCCCCCACCATCAGGCATTGCCTCTTCATAAACTGTCCATTACTGAGAAGGTAGTACAGGCAGTCCAGTCCATGTTGCTCCCTCAGGAGGGAAGTCTCTCTATTCACACCTCACTTCCTGCAACAGGAGATGGCTCAACCCCAGTAATGGCAGTGGTCCGGCTCCTTGCTGAAATAAGAACCAGGTGAGTCCTGCCTTTGTGCACAAACATCCCAGGGAATTGCATGAGTCCTTGTGACCCTCCTAGGGGGGTGTGCAGCAAGGGACTGCACAAATTCCCCTTTGCTCCCTTTTAGTGTCTGGGTGTTGTTCATGGGTGTCCCTGCAGAACACTGAGCAAATGCTTCAATAAATCCATTTATGAAGCAGGGAAAAGCTGCCTTTGGGGAGGGTCCAGCTAAAAGCAGGGTTAAGACCACCCTTAAACCACCCTTGAATTCACTACTGTAAAGTCAGCTTTGGATTCAGCACACACTTTGTAACACTTTAAATGTATTGTTTTTCTGTTCAGAGCATGCCTGGTGATGGCTCAGCTGTTGGAAGACAGCTCATTCTGTGAAGAATTCATTCAACAGTGCCCAGCTGCTGTAGAAGTTCTGAATTTGGTGGCCCAGGAGTGCAGCCCTGGTATGTAGCCAACATCTTCTTGGCATTTTCAGGTCAGAAACAGAGCAACTTTTAAAATCATTTCAGTGTTTTCTCCTCCAGCTACCCAGAGTTTAGGAACTGGCACAGGACAGAGTGTCTTGTCACAGCTGCAGAGCTGCTGATGGAAGAACAGCTAATAATCAGCCTAAATCATTAAACAACAGGCATTAATTTAGGCCAGAATAGGATTATTCTGTATCAGAGAAGCAAGTCCTGGTTCTCTACTGCACTTTTCACTTCCCTTATGATATATATTAAATTCTGCCCAGCAGAAATCTTAGTTCAGGGGCAAGTTTTTAGGAACATGCCAGACAAAAAGTGGCTGAAGTGAAGGGTAGAAGAGTAGGAGCCAAAGGATTTAGGTGTCAAAGGGCAAGGACCGATTTTTGTGACAGTAGACATAAATTTTTTTTGCTTCCCTGCCTTTGCTGAACCATAAACTTGCTCACTAAAATGAACTTTGTCTTAATGAACATAATAGTGTATTTACAAACCAGATATAAAGTAAACATGAGAAGATACTTGCATATGTTAGATTTTACCCTTAATTCCGTTGCTCAGGTGAGTGAAGCTGATCAAACCTCCTCAAAGTGCAAACACTATATTTATTTCTGAGTTAAGATTGCAGTGTTGGGCTCAAGGGAGCAGCTGGAGGCTGATGCTGGTGTGGGTTGTTGTTGCAGGGGAGAGGCTGGTGGTTGTGGAGATGCAGTGTGAGAGGTTACGGATGCTGTACCGGGACTGTGCTCGGCCCCCTCCTCCTCCCCTGCAAGCAGACAGGAGACAGGTGAGCACAGGCACAGTGCTGAGCCCTCTGCCCTGGGAGAAACCCCTGCTGCTGCCCAAACTGAGGGCATTCTTGGAGTATTTAATGGGAATTTCTCTATTGGGATGTGATTTGTTGGAATTGTGTTAAATGTGCCCCTCATAAACCACGTGGTTGTATTTTAGTGGGTGACTTCAATTGTGATTGGTAAAATAAACTGCTCTGTTGTGTCTGCAGCCCAAAGAAATCACGTGGAGCCCATCCAGGGTGTTCCCCCCAGTGAGAGCCTGCATGTTCTCCTCACACCTCACTGCTGTGACCTTCCTGGCTGATCCCAGTGCAGGTGGGGGACTTCCTCGGGGCACCTTTATCTATGCCACCTCCCCAGTGCCAGTACAGGTGAGACCTCACAGCTCTCCAGCACTTTGTCATTGTATATCCAACAGGGCATGAAAAGGAAAAGCAAGAAAATTGCTTCTTTAAACTCTAAATGACTTTTTAAGATGTGTTATTATTTTTATTTCTAGGCACCATCATTCTACTGGGAAATTGAAGTGGTTTCCTATGGAGACACAGATGATGACACTGGGCCAATAGTTTCCTTTGGATTTGCCACAGAGGCAGAGAAACGGGATGGGGCTTGGACAAACCCAGTGGGCACCTGCCTCTTTCACAAGTAGGTTGGAAATGCACATGGAAAACCACGTTCAGTACATTTGTCAGCAGACTGGGGAGGAGGCTGTAGTGAGCAATATATACTTTTTAATTGAATGCTGAAATGGACTGGAATATCTTTGCAGAATCAGGAGGGTTGAGTTGTCTTTTGAGTATCACAGCTTTGGTGGGTGGTGATCCTGCTCTGGCTCAGTGCTCTGTCTCACTGTGTCCTTGTTGCCCCTCAGCAATGGGCGAGCAGTGCATTACAATGGCTCCAGCCTGCTGCAGTGGAAGAGTGTCAGACTGGATGTGACTCTTTCCCCTGGTATGTAACAGTATGGGTATGGCTAAAATCCTTATCTGCTCCATCAGAAAATCCTCTAAATATCAGGGAAATGCTGGATGAAAAAACTGATTAAATCCTTTATATGATTGTGTTTTTCTCCAGGTGATGTAGCAGGAATTGGATGGGAAAGAACAGAAGGAACTCCCCCTCCTCCAGGGCAGCCAGCAAAGGGCAGAGTTTATTTTACATATTGTGGGCAGAGACTTGTGCCCTACCTAGAGGATGTGTCTGGTGGAATGTGGCCAGTTGTCCACATTCAGAAAAAGGCAAGTTTGTAACAGAAATATGTCACTTAATATACTTTCAGAAATATAAAAACATTATATAAAATATTGAACCTGCTCTGTAGAAAAGCAAATTGATAGTTTTTACCTTTCTTGGGTAGGTTGAGGTATTCATTAGCCCTCCCAGGTGCATGTGTTGTGTCATTATTTTGGTTTTCCCTGCCCATTAGCACAGCAGTGTGCAGCTGGCCTGGCAGGATGCCTTGTGCCATGCCAGGAGCTCCTCTCTTAGCATTCCTGGCCAGCAGTGGCCTTGCTTCCAAGCACCCAGCTTGAAGCTGGAAAGCAGGCGAGTTCAAAGCCTGTCTTTAGCAGCTTGAGGCTTCCCAGACTGCCAGCTGGGGATCCTGGTGGCAGGAGAGGTGTGATCAGCTCCTGCCTGGGGCAGAGTGAGGGCTCAGAGCAGGATCTGAGAGCTTCCCTATGTCCTTTTGCAGAACACCAAGGTGCGGGCGAACTTCGGCTCGCGGCCGTTTGCCTACGCCGAGGGCCAGGCTCACCGCAACGCCGCCGACCTGTGCCTGGACCTGGCCGAGGAGATCAGTGCCAACTTCGAGGCCTTGCCCTTTGCCATGGCCTCTGACAGTGACAATGACGCTGGCACCAGCATCGCCTCCGACCCTGGCACCCACGGGCCCCCCTGCAGGATCGCCGCTGTCGCCACGGCTCAGCAACGTAAAGTGACATTCGCTCCTTTTAAAGCCCTCCCAGCAGAAATGGCAAGCAAGGAAATAGGATTTAAGCCCAGCCTGGCTGCAGTCTTTAGTCCTTAGGTAGTGGTTTTTTAGGTGGGGCAGTGCCACATGTCAAAGCTGTGTTTATCAGATTTTAGACGAGGCAATTAAAACATCTTCTTTGGTCTTCCTCTATGTGAATACACAAATTATTCATAATTAACGCAGCCTCAATGAGAAATTATCTCGTTAGGGCTTGGGATACAATAGGATGTCACGGTGGATTGGATCAGCCAATTGGTTATGCTGTGTCAAAAGGAATTTAATTCCCACCCCCTGATTGGAGAGCATGGAATGCTGTATGTCTCCAATTTCATGGGATGTCTTTGCATGCATTATCATCTCATTATTTCTGTCTGTGTCTTGCAGAGTATGACAGTGACACATCCTGCCACTATAAAATGGAGCTGAGCTATGAAAACTTTATCACCTCAGGCCCTGATCCTCATCCCCCTCCTATTGCAGATGATGAAAGTGATGATGATGATGACGATGATATTCCCAGGGTGAGGAATGTGGCAAACTCTGCCTTCTCTAATTTAGAGCCTAAAACCAGATCTTGTCACTTAAATTTTGAAATTTGACCACACAAGACTTCTTCCCGCTTCCCTTACAAAAATATAACTGCTGATAACTTATCACTTCTTGGTGTTTAAAACACTTTTGTCTTTGTAGGAGGATCACTATGCCCTCTTGGTCAAAGCCTGGGAAACTAAGGTTTTCCCTACAATTAGAAGAAGATTCCGTAATGAGGCTGAGAGGAAGTCTGGGCTGGATCAGATTAAAGGAGCTTTACAGTTAGGTATGTATTTATTTCCATGCATCTTGTTTTCTGTGATGTGCAGGAAGTCTGAGAGAGCAGTTGTGTTTCTTTCATATTTTACTGTATTCAGGGCTGGAAAACTTAAAAAAATCGCTTGCTGTTTCCCTCCAGTGCTTAGAATTTGGTTTGTGCTCATGCTTTTTCTTTAACACTTTTACTATGTTTGACTATTTAAATAGAGAGAAAATAGTTTCAGAAATAGTGACAGAATTTGTTGTGATGTGGATACAGAACTGTTCTGGAATAATAGCTTGGGAAGAAACTATATCTGTGCATTTTCTGTCTGTGACTATCAAGGCAAAACTTTTTAGGTTGAAGTAATAATAAGGGGAGGTTTGGAAATTTTGTAGAATTCAGCTCTGGCAAGACAATGTGTTTGTGGGAAAGTCACAATCAGAGCAAAGTAGGAATTCTGAGCCCCCATGAGAAGCTCAGGAAAAACTTCTTCAGGAAAACTCCCAATTTCCATCCTTGAGCCTGACTGAGAGGGTATTTAAGTACTTGGAAAACTCACCTGCTTGGGATATTAATGAGAATAAGAACTTATTTCAAGTGGCTGAGGGAAATAACTAGCATTCCCTCCTGTCTTTCAGGAATGGTTGATATAGCAAGGCAAACTGTTGAATTCCTGTATGAGGAAAATGGAGGCATCCCAAGGGATCTCTACCTTCCCACCATTGAGGATATCAAAGATGAAGCAAACAAATTCACAATTGATAAAGTACGGAAAGGTAAGGGCAGCACAACAGATCCTGAGGGGTAAAGAAAAGCTCAGGGGTTTTTGGGATCTAATTGTCACCTGAGGAAAACACCTTCAAAGTGGTGTCCCTTTCTGCCAGGTCTCACCGTGGTGACTCGCTCTCCTGACAGCAACAACGTCACCAGCAGTGCTGTAGGAACAGCTCTGCCCAAATTTGCCATTCGGGGCATGCTGAAGACATTTGGTCTTCATGGGGTTGTCCTGGATGTGGACTCGGTGAGTAAAGACACAATGAGAGGACATTCAGTGATCAGCATCACACAGCTGGGAGCAAAAACTGCTCAGGATGCTGGATTGGGGATCTCTTGGAAGGAAAAATGTGGTTCTAATTATCGTGTTACTGACAGTGCCGGTTTGGTGTTGCAGGTGAATGAACTGGTCCAGGTGGAGACTTACCTGCGGAGTGAGGGGGTCCTGGTGAGGTACTGGTATCCCATTGACATGTTGGAAAGGCCACCTGCAGGGTACAGGAGGACTGCAACCAACGGATTGGTCACCCTGGATAACACCAACATCCAAATTCACAGGTGAAAAAAGAGATGTGGTTACAAGGCACTTCAGTACTTGAATTTGAATTAGCTGAAGAGCATTTCCTGTAGTGCAGTTACCTGCTACAGCTTTGTTCTAAACAGTACAAACTCCTGAAATCTTACTGTCGTGGTTGGATTTAATGTTAAGGAATTAACAGAATTAATGCTTGTGTTCCCTAGGGAGCTGTTGAGGAGTGAAGCTGCCCTGGCCAAGCTCTACTGTCGCATGGCTCTGCTCAATATTTTTGCTCCCAAATCTCCCCACATGTTCACCCGGCTGTTCCACATTCCTGCCATCCGGGATATCACCCTGGAGCACCTGCAGCTGCTCTCCAACCAGCTTCTTGCACCACCTCTTCCTGGTAAACACTTGGTTTTGTCCCAGCTCTTCTTTGGTACAGTATTTTTCTGGGGACAAAAAAAAATTAATGGATTTGGTATTTCTTTATTAGCTGGTTAATAATGATGATATTTAAGAATGAGCTGGGGTGATCCCACAGCTCTGTGTTTGCCCTCACCAGGGGCTGGACTGAGGCAGGTGAGGGGCACAGCTGGCATGGGGAGGCCATCCCAGCCACAAGGCTGGGCCTGGGTGTGTCCTTTCTCCTGCTGACTTTTAGGCAAGGAGTTTTTCACTTAAAAACAGGCTGGGAATCTTTCAGGTGTTTTGCAGCTTTTGTTTCCCAGGCTATGTAAACATTTGGAGTGATCTCCAAATTTGGGCTTTTTTCCTTGTTGTTCCAGATGGAACCATCAGCTCAAGCTCCATTCTCCTGGCCCAGTCCCTGCAGCACTGCATCCATTCCCAGACCTGTGCTGCCACAGACCTCTTCTACCAGGGCAATTCCCAGGCCATCAGGGAGTGGCTCACCGTGGCCATCACTCGGACACTGCATCAGGGAGAGGAGAGTCTCTTGGACCTCACCAAACAGATCTGCTCCTTTCTGCAGGTAAAATACTCACTCATGTTTCATGAGAGTGCTGGGTTCCCTTCTCAGGAGCCCTTGTTCTCTGTGTGGCTGAAATTTCCATGATGCTGTCCCTCACAGGGAATTGTTTCTCTGGATGGGTTCTATTATCCTGATTACAGTGGGCACACTGAAAACAGAAGCAGCAGCAATGCTCTGGATTGAATTAAAATGAAGTGGCCTCCCACTGTGTCATAATTTGCAGTTAATTAAATACATTGGCTATAGAGCACTCTATAAATAAAGAAGAGGGAGGAGGTTTGCTGCTGTTTGGGATCTCTCATGATGAATTGTCCTGTTACAGGCGGCACCAGAACAATTTCCTGCTGAAGAATTCCCAATTTCTGAATCCAAGGTCAACATGGATGTGAATTTTCCTGGGGCTGCCTTTGTGATTGTGTCCTGCAAGGAAAGTCAGTCTGGGTTCCGAAAAGAGTGAGTCATGGAGAGGGGCAAGGCTGGCTGAGCGTGGCAACCCTGGGGATGGACTTACTTTGTATCACTTTTCTCTTCTCTGAGACTTACCCTGAGTGGTGGCTGGGATATTTCCCAGCTGGTTTGAGCCTAACCAAGCTGTGCTGCTCTTTCCCCAGCTCATCCCTGTACAAGGCCCCCTGGGCTCGGGTGCTGGTCTATGGGCTGGGGCACAAGGTGAAGAGGAACGGGCAGCTGAACCTGATCGAGGCCGTGTGCTACCCCCGCGATGCCTCCCCCACCAACACCGGCCTCACGCCGCCCCCCACCACCAACCAGTACCCAGCTGTCATCACCCCCACGGACAGGGTGCACATCAAACTGGGTGAGCACAGCCACTGCACGAGGGGAAAGCCTTCACTGTGCTCTCAGGGCTGAGAGCAGTTTCATTATGGCCTCTGCAGCGCCTTCCCGTGTGGTCGCCAGTCCTAGCAGCAGATAGGACAGGATTTTTGTACAAGGAATTCGTTCTTAACCAAAAAAGCCTGGTTTTATAAGCACTGTCAACCACGTGATTCTGATTTTTATATTCCAGGAGTTCACCCAGCAGTGTTTGTATTTGAAATATTTTATTCAAAATACTAATTTGTGCAGTGTTGGTGCTGTTGGTGTTTGAGGAGCTGTTTCAGATGGAGAGTAATTTTTTATTGCTTTTTTAGGTCTTTGTAGGACCCTCTTATCCACAGAGTAACACAGTGTAGCAATACTTAGGTCACTCCAGCAAGAAGAATCATTAATCTTCTTTTTACTCTTGCCCAGAGGGAGAGACAGTGGGATTTAGAGCAGTGAAGGTGACTGGCTGCAGTGAGTTCTTAAAAGTTCCCCTTGGAGATCCTAAAGTTCTTCTGCTTCTGTTGTTTTCAGTACCCATCAGACAGAAATAAAGGATTTTGGGGGAAGTTCTGTTTGTATATTTACATATGTTCAGGCTCATAATTTTTCTGTTTCTTTATGTGAATAAAATGTTCTCTGTACATTTATAATTACAGATTATAGTAACTTATCAATATAGAGAAACATTCCTATTTGTTTATTACAAGGTGCTGCAGAGAAAATTCTCACTTAACAGAAGTTTAGCCTTGAAAAAAATCCTAAATGTTACTACTTTGACTTTATCAATGCTCAGAATCATGATGAAGATTTTCTTGGACCTTTTTGCTTAGGAGTATCTCCTCCTCCTGGAGCTGTACTGGTCTTGCATTCCCTTCCCCTGGAATTCCCCCTGGCAATGGCATTCACAGAACAGCTCTTAACCTGGAAATTAGAAGATGGGGATGGAAAATCTGAAGATGAACTGGATACCATTCCTGCCTCAGTTCTCTTGCAAGTAGTGGAATTTTTAGGTGAGAATGGAGTATTTCCTTAGTAATGAGCACTGATAATGTGCTGGCTCAGGTGGAGAGCTTAGGAAACAAAAACTACAGTTGAAGTTTTCTGAGCTCTTCCACTATAATGAAATTTTCTTCAACCTCCAGAAATATTCTGCAGTTCTTGGAATAACCTTCCTGTCTTTCTTACTGCTGCCACGACGTTGAAATTAGCTTTTCTGGTGCTTTTTTAAGTGTTACTTTCTGCTGAGAGTGAAGCACTGCTGACTGCCATGCCTTGCCTTCCTCACACAGGCAACTTCCTCTGGACAACTGACATGGCAGCGTGTGTGAAGGAATTGATCTTTCACCTCCTGGCCGAGCTGCTTCGCAAAATCCACAATCTGGAGCAGAAGAAGAATCCAGCAGGATTGTCCTCATCCATCGCCCTGCAGCTCAACCCCTGCCTGGCCATGCTGATGGCCCTGCAGTCAGAGCTGCACAAGCTCTACGATGAGGAAACCCAGAACTGGGTGTCTGGGAATGCCTGTGGTGGCTCTGGGGTTGGAGTGGCCGACCAGGGAAGATTCTCCACGTACTTCCATGCCCTGATGGAAGTGTGCCTGGCTGTGGCAGAAGTCACCTTGCCCATCAACATGAGCGTGACAGCCAATGTGATCTCATCCACCAGTGCCCCAAATCTTAGTGACTCCTCCTCCTCGTCCTCATCTTCCCCAGGGCAGACACCACAGAGCCCGAGCTTGCTGTCCAAGAGGAAAAAAGTCAAAATGAAGCGGGAAAAAACCTCATCTTCAGGGAAAAGAGCTTCATCCAGGGCGGCCGAGACGGACGCGGCGCTCCTCAGCATCGGGGGCAGCAAGCCTGAGGACATGCTGTGGTTCCACAGAGCTCTGACCCTGCTGATAATCCTCAGACACCTGACAAAGAAGGACCCCCAGGGGCTGGGTGTGACCAACGATGCCGTGGCAGACGCCTGCCAGGCCCTGGTGGGACCCACGGCCCACAGCCGCCTGCTCGTCATCTCCGGCATCCCCACGCACCTGGAGGAGGGCACGGTCAGGAACGCCATCAGGAAGGCCTGCAACGCCCACGGGGGAGTCTTCAAGGATGAGATCTACATCCCTTTGCAGGAAGAGGATCCCAAAAAAACCAAGGACAAAGCAGAAGGAGGAGAGTGCAGGACGGAGCTGGAGAAGCCGACAGTTTCCAGCAGCGCTGACAGTTTGGACATCAGCAGCTCCAGCAGCGTCACCCCCGCCATGAGCGTCAGCGCCTCGGCTTCCACCAGCCAGGCTTCCCTCTGCAGCTCCCAGGGGATATCCCGCACCGTCAGCGACATCTCCGTGGACCAGTTCCAGGCAGGGCTGGAGCTGCCCATCCCGCCCGGATTGCTGGAGCAGCCTCACGTGGTGTCCAGCCAGGAGAGTTTGGATCTTTCCCACTGCAGCACCGGGAGCCTGGGCAGCCTGGGCAGCCTCGGGGAGCCCCTGGACAACGTGGAGACGGCGTCGGTGTCGGACGTGGGCTCCATGTACACGGTGACGTCTCTGGACAATCAGCCGCTGCTGGCACGGCCCATCAAGGGCTTCGCCGTGGTGGAGGTAACAGAGAGGGGCCTCTGGAGCCAGGGTTTTTGGGAGAATGGGATCTCTAGGAACTGGCTTTTTCCATGGTAAATGTATGTCTAACAGCACAGGAGACTGGGAGGTCTCAGCTTGGACAGGATGGCTGAGGAGCACAGAATTCCCTTCCCCACATTAACAGGCTTGGGAACAATCCCTGTCTCCCAAAGGACAGAGGGGACTCAGTAGTGGAGTGATCCAGCAGCAAGTGGAGAACAGAAGGAAGTAGGGAAGAACTCCTGTGTGTTCCAGCTTGTAGAGCTCATTTTCACAGAGTGCTGCTGAAGCCAAGGCCATAAATGAACTCTTAAGGGATTAAATTCCTGGAGGATTGGTAGCTGTGGAGCACAGCAGCCAGTGCAACTTCCAACTGAGGAAATATTTAAACTGCTCTGCAGAGGCTGGGAGAATGTGTCAGGGGGAAAGATCAGTTAATTTCCTCTTTCATGTGCCTTTCTCTAAGATTTGTTCTGGCCACTCTGAGATGAATTTAGAGATTGGGACCCTTTTGGTTTGACCTACAAGGCAATTATTTAATGTTTAATCAGTACCTTTTCACCTATTTTGAACCACCTATGGGTTTCTCTATGAAGCTACTTCAGGAGAGATGATAAATTTTGTTGCTGTCTGGTTCCAGATTAATTTTTAAAAGCATTGTGGGTGGTTGCCATCAGTACTGGGTCACTGCAGGTGTTCAGCCCTGCACAAGAACCTTCCTCTCTGCTGCTTCCACAGATTGCCTGCTGAGGTTTATCAGGAGCTTCCAAAAGCACAGCCATTCCTGATAGCCTGGGAATGGAGAGAGATGTTTTTGTATAGTCTGGGATTGTATCAGTTCCTCTTTTAGAAGAAAATCAGCTTATTCAGATGAAAGCTCTGCAAGCTGCTATTCTTGAGCTGTTAATTGACGTGAAGACATCATTGAAATAAAGCATTAAGTGTGGAGAGAACGCTGCCAGAGTGTTCACATGGAAACTGTTCCAAGTCTGGAGCTGCTCTGGTAGTGGTTATTCTAGGAATCAAAGGAAGTTGCTGTTCCCCTTCCCAGTCTGTGTAGCTGAGGCTTCAAGGCCTGTGCTAATTGAGATTTTTCAGAGTAGAGAATTGAGGCAGGGACAGCAGAGTTACAAATAATGCCAGCTTACCTGGCTGACACCTTCAGCTCCTTCCCTGCTGTTCCCAGGGGCTGTTTCCTGCCTGAGAAATGGGATAGCTGGATCAGAGCTGTGTCTGGTTAACTCCCAGCATGAGGATTTCAGTGCTCTCAGAAAGGATCTTTTCTAGGCTGAACCTGAATTTTGGCATCAAATTACTGATGCAGCAGAGAAGAGAAGCAATAATTATTTAGATTATCAGAATGGGGAGGGGGCTGGAAGCTTAAACCCCAAATTGCTATGAATGGAAGTGAATTTATTTTCTCAGAATTGCTGTGAACTAATTTCATTATTTGTACAGATAAGGTCAAGAGCTAAAATAGAGAAAATTCGAGCCAGCCTCTTCAACAGCAGTGACCTCATTGGCTTGTCCAGCCTGGATGGGGAGGATGAGCTCATGGAGATGTCAACTGAAGAGATTTTAACTGTTTCCACTGTAAATCAGAGTTTGTTTGACACCCAGGGGAGCCCAGCACTAGAAGATTATTTCAATGATAAGTCAATAAAAGGTAGGTGGTTTGATATTGGCAAATCCCTCCTGTGTTCAGCATTTTGGGGGATGAGCAGGGCTCAGACTCTCCTTGGTTCAGTATAAATCAGGGGTGACAACAAGCCAGGGGCAAATTCCAAAGTAAGTTTTATCCCTCCAGGGGCTATTTGCAAGCTGAACATTGCTCAGTTGTCCACCCAGCTACTCAGATAAATCATAAATAAATAAACACTCCTCATCAACACAAAGAACTACTGATTTAATTCTTTAGGGTTTTTTTTTTTGAGAAAGCAGCCACTGAAATAACTTTTGACTGCTAGCTCAGTTGATAGATGTTGGTGTGTTCCTGCACAACATAATTTCTATCCTGGCATGATAAATAAACTGCTTTTTCCATCCCCACTACTCCCTCAAGTAATAATTACAGGATATGGCCAATTCTGTCTTTAATGGGGTGCAGAAGGAGCAGATTTTCCACTGAAAAAGTGATTTTTTTTCCCCTGCAAAAGTGATTTTCCATGTCAAAGCAGAATATTTTACCTAAATGCAAAATCTATTTTCACATTTCAAATTCTAACCAGTTCTCATGGCATGTTGTACCAAATTGCATGTTTTCTTTTAATTAGGTGAAAAACTGGTCCCAGGTGCTCGGGAAGTTCTCACAGAGATCTTTAAAAGCTGTGTCCATTCGGAACAAATGCTGAGCCTGACCCCAGCCAAGCCCATCAAGGTGGCTGACATTTACCTCAGCAAGGAGCAGATCAATTCCCAAACCCCTGGGAACCTCCTCCACGTCTTCTTCACCAACGTCCGCCCTCCCAAGAAGGTGCTGGAGGACCAGCTCACCCAGGTAGTGCTTTGCCAGCTGTTCTCAGCCTCTTTTGGTGTCCCTTGAAAGCACTGGGTGATGATTCACTTTTTGTCTTGGAAGATTTTAAGGAAATATGGAGTTCCCAAGCCCAAATTTGACAAGAGCAAGTACAACAAGGCAGGCAAGGAGCAGCACCCGGTGAAGGTGGTGAGCACCAAGCGCCCGGTCACCAAACCCCCCACCAAGGAGAAGTCCATGCTCAACAGTGTCAGGTGGGTGTCCTCAGCCTTGTGGCACTTGTGGAATATTGGATTTCACTGTAGAAATCCAGGTTTCTATCCCACATCCCTCTGTGCTTCTGTGTATTGGAACAGGGAGTGGTGTTAATGTCAGAGCATCTCAGGTTTCTGGAAATTATTTGGCAAATTGTTTCTTTTTCCAAAGATTGGGGTGGAGTTGTTGGGATCTGTTTATAGAACATTGGAATTGTGTTCATCAGTGTTCTGTCTCAGTGCACTTATCCCAAAACACAGATCAGGTTGGACAGGGTTTGGAGTAATCCATGGCAGGAGTGGGACTGGATGGGCTTTAGGATCCTTCCAAACAATTTTGGGATTTTGTGAGCAGATGAAAGAAAACTTTTGATCCTAACACCCACTTTGTCCCTCAGCCGAACAGCCTTAAGTGAGAAGAAACCCACTGTAAAGCCCAAATCTCCTGAGAAGAGCAAACCTGAGGAGAAGGACCCTGAGAAGTCTCCCACTAAGAAACAGGAAGGTGGGAGCTGCAGAGAATTTTTTACAGTTTTATCGTAGAAAAATATTTTTATTGACATGTTTATATGACTTCATGATAGATTTGGCTTGTCTTTATTTCTAACAAGTCTAACTAATTTTTTTTTTTAAATAGTGATTTAAAATGCTGCTTTTATTTGTGTCTCTGTGAATCTGGGCCCATCAGTGTGAGAGCAAACAGTTCTTGCAGCAGTGTGTAGGGCATGAAAACAAACCAGACAGAAAACTTCCTAAGGGGTAGTTCCAAGGCTTTGGTGTAGTGAGGGTTTGGGATATTATGAATTTGAACCAGGTGGGTTTAAATTGTGCTTCTCAATTTACATTGGGAAATTCTTCAGTTACAAGTGGGAAAATGGATAAAAAAGATGATTGAGAAACCTCAGAACTTCTGGAGGAGACAGCACAGCCATGGGGGACAGGGGTTGTGCTCAGATCTTTCATCTGCTGGAAGAGTGAACAGAGACGAGTTTGGACTCCCCTCTTCCTGGCAGAAAGTGCGAGGTTAGCTCAGAAAAGGGGAATTTCAGCATCCAGCCAATCCCACTGGGGGATTTGAGCCCTTAAGGGGAGTGAGAAGGTGCCATTGACTGAGGTGGACCTGACCAACGTGTGATAGATGGAACTCCCTGGAAAGGGTCCATGGTGGGGTGGGACAGCAGGAGGAGGCTGGCAGCAGCCACCTCCTGCTTCTGGTGGGGTGAGCACTTCATGAACTCAAGTCATGAACTCTTTGCTGGTCCACATTTGGTGGCAGTTCCTGAGGAGAAGTACCTGACCCTGGATGGGTTTCACCGGTTCGTGGTGGACCGCTCCAAGCAGGACATCCGGAGCGTGTGGAGAGCCATCCTGTCCTGTGGCTACGACCTGCACTTTGAGAGGTACAGCTTGCAAACCTCTTTGAGGGGGTGTTACTTACTCACTGTGCTCACTTGAACCCAAGTGTTCCTAATCCAAGAAGCTTTAACACTTCCATCCATGGCTGCAAGGCCTGTAGGGAAATCAGTTATTTCCTCAAAATGCATTTTAAAAGTCGTGTGCTGTCCAAATGCAGGTCCTGATTTCTTTGTCAGCACAGCATGGCTGATAAAATCAGATGCCACAGTGTCCTTTAGAGCTTCCAAACTATATAATAAATTACCTGGAGGGAACTGTGGCTCCATGTCTGTCTCTGCTTTCCTTCCCCAGCAGTGCACTGGGTCATTGTCTAACTGGCAGGGTTGTTACTGGGTCAGAAACGCTTTAGAAGAGGGAACTGTTAAATTTCTTCTTAATATTGTAGAGGACGAAAGTCCCTTAAATTAATTCTCCTTATCTGCCTGTGTCAGGCCATAGGCTAATTGCCCCTTATCATCTCCAGAGGAGATAGTGCACTAAGAGAGCTTAATAGGCAGTGCCTTTGTGCCTAATTATTTAATACCAGTGAGGAGAAGTGGCTGATGAATCAGCTCTTGGCCTCACACTGGGATTCTTGTCATGGAACAGCTCTGCTTAAGGAAAGGGGGGTGAAGAGCAGGGCACCAGCTTCTACTCCAGGTGTAGTTGTACTCCAGGTGTAGTTGTACTCCAGGTGTGGCTGTCCAGCACCCTGTGAGCGAGCAGCTCTGCCCTGTCCCTGCCAGGTGTGCCTGCATCGACGCCCGACACGCGCAGAAGGCGTCGCGCAAGTGGAGCCTGGAGATGGACGTGGCGCTGGTGCAGTACATCAACCGCCTGTGCCGCCACCTGGCCATCACCCCCGCCCGCCTGCACCCCCACGAGGTGTACCTGGACCCAGCTGATGCTGCAGATCCCAGGATTTCCTGTCTCCTGAGTATGTAGGGATGGCTGGCATAGAGGCTTTTTTCAGGAGAAGAGTTGGAGTGCTCCTGGTGTTCCTTTGGGGGTTGGAGGCTGGGTGGGATGAGGGGAGTGCTGAGTCTGGCTCTTCTCTCTCCTTGGGTGTGCTTGGGCAAAGTCAGGGATGCACTGCAGCTGCTTCCTGCTCTCCAAGCAGAGTTTCCAGCTCAGGCTGGAGCAGGAAGTACCTAGTGAGTTCAGCTTGCAGGGGAAGGAAGGCTGGATTTGCACAGATTTTAGTCACCTAAATCCTGTCCTAAGCACTTTAGGAGGAAAATTCATTGATAATGGGAGATTCTGGACTCACACCCAGAGACTGGAGATACAGGAAGGAACATCAGGGATGCTGTTCCTGCATCCTCGGCACAGGGATCAGAGGGGCTGCTTTGTGTGGCTCCTGGACCAAACCTGCTGGGATTTGCAGGAGGTGGAACAGAGATTTGTTCTGTCCCTGACTGGGAGTTTCCCCGTGCAGATGTCCCCGTGGAGAGCCTGAGGCTGCGCTTTGCCCTGCTGCAGTCCCTCAACACCACCCTGGAGACTTTCTTCCTGCCGCTGGTGGAGCTGCGCCAGACCGAGATGTACGGGAACAGCATCGCTGCCTTGCTGCAGGAGGCCAAAGGTCAGCGGGGCACTGACCACAGGGCACTGACCCCAGGGCACTGCTAAGGGCCACTGACCACAGAGCACTGACCACAGGGCACTGCTAAGGGCCACTGACCACAGAGCACTGACCACAGGGCACTTCTCTCTTGGTTTGCTTTTAAAGAACGGGGATTATCCTCGTGACACCACAACCGCAGAGAGAGTTCTTCTATCTTCTGTATCTCTGTGTCTTTATCCTCTTGGGAGTATCTAGAAATCAAAACTTTGTTCTTGGGCAAAGTCAGGGATGCACTGCAGCTGCTTCCTGCTCTCCAAGCAGAGTTTCCAGCTCAGGCTGGAGCAGGAAGTACCTAGTGAGTTCAGCTTGCAGGGGAAGGAAGGCTGGATTTGCACAGATTTTAGTCACCTAAATCCTGTCCTAAGCACTTTAGGAGGAAAATTCATTGATAATGGGAGATTCTGGACTCACACCCAGAGACTGGAGATACAGGAAGGAACATCAGGGATGCTGTTCCTGCATCCTCGGCACAGGGATCAGAGGGGCTGCTTTGTGTGGCTCCTGGACCAAACCTGCTGGGATTTGCAGGAGGTGGAACAGGGATTTGTTCTGTCCCTGACTGGGAGTTTCCCCATGCAGATGTCCCCGTGGAGAGCCTGAGGCTGCGCTTTGCCCTGCTGCAGTCCCTCAACACCACCCTGGAGACTTTCTTCCTGCCGCTGGTGGAGCTGCGCCAGACCGAGATGTACGGGAACAGCATCGCTGCCTTGCTGCAGGAGGCCAAAGGTCAGCGGGGCACTGACCATGGGGCATGACCACGGGCACTGACCACAGGGCACTGACCACAGGGCACTGCTAAGGGCCACTGACCACAGGGCACTGACCACAGGGCACTTCTCTCTTGGTTTGCTTTTAAAGAACGGGGATTATCCTCGTGACACCACAACCGCAGAGAGAGTTCTTCTATCTTCTGTATCTCTGTGTCTTTATCCTCTTGGGAGTATCTAGAAATCAAAACTTTGTTAATTATCAAGCAGGTCAGGTGAAAGTCTCAGGACTTTGCTGTTGTAGCATTAGCAAGATCAAGAAAATTCTCAAAGTGTATCAGAGTGTTTTTGCAGCCTTCATTAGACACCAAAAACCCCAAGATTTGGGGCGTTACATTGCCCAGATTCGTTTTCTGAAGAAGTTACAGCACTCACCAGGGGTGTCAGTCTGTGAAAGGAGGTTTTTGTATTGGCCCAGCTGGAAAAAAACACTCCTGAACCAGTGTGGGGGAGTGAGGAATGTTCAGAGATTTCTCTTCACAGAGATATGAGGTATTAAATATATTTTTGGGGCAGTGTCACAGCCCTATTTTTTATCATCGTTTCTTGCCTGTAGCTTTACTGTCAAAACATCTCAGATTGCTGAAAACTATTTGGCAACGTGTTCCTATTTACAGAGATTGTGGTGGAGTTGCTGGGATCTATTTATAGAACACTGGAATTGTGTTCATCAGTATTTCATCCCAGTGCACTTATTCCAAAAATCATGAGGAACAAATAGATGGGACTTGGAGAAACCTGGACTATGGAAGGTGTCCCTGGTGGAACTGGATGAGTGGAATCATGCAAACCATTCCATGATACTGTGAAATAATTTTTAAAAAAATTTTAGATTAGCCGTGTCTTACGTACAGTTTTGAAGGGGAAATTTTTATTCTACCACTTTCCACTGGAGAATTTCAGGGGTAGATTAACTCTGCTGAAATGTGTTTGTTTCTTCAGGTTTAATCTTTTATGACACAAAAGTCACTGTCATGAACAGAGTGCTCAATGCCACTGTCCAAAGAACTGCTGACCACGCGGCCCCAGAAATCACCCTGGATCCCCTGGAGATCGTTGGAGGTACAGCCAGCACCGATCCTCTCCAACCCCAACAGCTCAGAGCTGCTTTCCCCCAGCTCAGCTGCCACTTTGTGAGGCTGGAGGTTCATTTTCCCCTTTGTGTTGGACAGGGGAGATCCGTTCCTCTGAGAATTCCTACTTCTGCCAGGCCGCGCGGCAGCTGGGCTGCGTCCCCTCGTCCCAGCTCTGCGTCAAACTGGCCAGCGGGGGCGACCCCACCTACGCCTTCAACATCCGCTTCACCGGGGAGGAGGTGCACGGCACCAGTGAGTGACACGGGACAGGGACAGGGCTCATTGGCACCAGGGAGTGGGGACAGGGGGACAGGGAGTGGGAACAGGGGCTCCATGGCCCCAAGAAGTCGAGGCAGGGCTCCATGGCACCAGGAAGCAGGGACAGCAGGTCCGTGGCACCAGTGAGTGGGGACAGGGGATGGGGAACCAGGGAGGGGGGACAGGGTACCAGTGAGTTGGGACAGGGCTCTGTGGCAGCAGGGAGTGGGAATAAGGGGGTCATGGCACCAGGGAGTGGGGACAGGGACAGCCCAGCTCTTCACCATGACCTGTCTCATGTGGACTTTAAGGAGCAGCATTCCCTTGTGGATGGAAAAGAATGGGATCCCCCTGGAATGTTTGCACCAGGAGGACATTGGGTTTAAACCATTGGATGAGGGATTTCAGCTTTGCAGAGCTGTTCCATAGGATATTGAGACAGATCCTAAAGAGCAAAGGGATTCCTGCTCTCCAGATCTACATGGGCTGTGCTGGTCCTTGGTGGAGATCCATGGGGGAATATGGAGTCACACTTCTGACATGACCAGCTCCTGTCACCTGTCTGAGGTGTAAAGGGAGTGTGTACAGCCACCAGCTGAGCCAAGGCTCCATGGAGCCTTCTCCCACGGGGAATTATTGCCTTCTGAAAGGCTGTGGTGGTACTGACAGTGTTTATGAGGAGATAAATGTTGTGGCTGTGGCTCAGCAGCTGTGCTGAAGCCTGGAGCATCACCTCCATTGTTGTAGGACAGCCTCATCCATCTCCTAATCCAGCACCAAATCCCATATGCAGGCCAGCTGGTAGAACAAATATTCCTTTTGTTCTTGGAGTGCTGGAAAGCAAAACAGCATTTAGGAATTCAGCAGGAACAAAGGAATATTTTCATTTTTTTCCCTCTCTCTTTTCCAGGTGGATCTTTCCGTCACTTCCTTTGGCAAGTGTGTAAAGAGCTCCAGAGCTCCTCCCTCTCCCTGCTCCTGCTGTGCCCCAGCTCTGCTGTCAATAAGAACAAGGTGTGAGATCCCCGTGCCAAAAATGAGGGTTTTTTTCTCTTTTTGATTGCTGGGTTAGAGCAGGAGTGGGACACATTTGGTCAGAGGTGCAGAGAGAGGCCTCAGATCCATGAAACCAAGCAGGTCCCACATCCTGGGAGTTGGTGAATTCCATGTTGCACCTCTTGTGTGCAGCAAGTACTTGGAGAAGGAGCCAAGGCAGCAAAATGGAGCAGAGTTAAAACTCCTGGGCAGCACTCAAGAGTGAGTGAGGTTCTGTCTGCCCCAAACCGATGAACTTCCATGAATTTTTATTCTGTGGCCTTACTCCAGGAATGTCACCAGACAGGTCTGTCACCTTGCCAGGAGAATAAGGTGCTCCATCCATGGTATTTAGTGTCTTATTTGGTGCAGTAGATGTTCTCTAGAAACAAGATAAAGTTGATGGTCCAAAGAATTCTCAGTAATTCCTTGGAATATTCTTAGGGTAGGAAACAGCTCAGTTCCCTCAGCTTAAGACCAACTGTGTAGCAAACCTGGCTCTGCAAATCCAGGTTCAGAAACATCTCACAGCTGAAAGACTTGGATATCAAACTGATGTAACAAGTCCAGAAAATCCTGTGAGTGTTGTCAACAGCTTGGCAAAATGGGAACCAACCAAAAAGGGGTTGATTGGATCAGGAAGTGATAAGATAAGGTGATACCAGTGTGTAAAATACAGGGACTCCCACTGTGCGGGAGCAGATCCTTTGGTGTCCAGCTGAACATTTCCTGGCTGGAGCAGGAAGGATATACTTGCTCAGGCCTGCTAACAGCCAGCCCCTCAGGCTGTGGGCAGCTGCTCAGTGCTGCCCTGTGTGCCCTGTTCTCTCCACAGGGGAAGTACATCCTGACCCCCAGCCCCATCACCTACGCCGAGGAGCAGCTGTTCCATTTCTTTGGGCAGCTCCTGGGCATCGCCATCCGAGCCGATGTTCCTCTGCCCCTGGACCTCCTGCCCTCCTTCTGGAAGACCCTGGTGGGAGAGCCCCTGGATCCTGACGTGGATCTGCAGGAAGCTGACATCCTCACCTACAACTACGTCAAAAAATTTGAAAATGTAGGTCCCTTTTTCCTCTTCCCTCCTTTTCCTCAGGATTCCCCCACAGCACAAATGTGCCTGCCCTCGCTGGTGGCTGCCAGGTGGTTTTTGTGGAAGCAGGGTTGAGAGATGGGTTGATTCCTCTTGGATGCAGGATTTTACATCCTGTTGCCTTGGAGAAGTTTCCCACGCTCCCCTGCTGCCTGGCACAGTGGAATTCCGGCTTCTGAAATATTTACTGGAATTGCTAAACCAGGCCAGAACCCCCAAAGCAGGATTTTGCTGCTGGAGTGAGTCCCCATTGTGGGGACACCTGTGACGAGGCACTGCCGTGCTGGTGACCAGGTCCTTGTCCTTGTTCTGTGACAGATCAGTGACGAGACGGAGCTGGAAGCTCTGTGTGCCGAAATCGCCTCCCAGCACCTGGCCATGGAGAGCCCCGACTGCCCCAACAAACCCTGCTGCAAATTCACCTACCTGAGCCTCACTGGGGAGGAGGTGGAGCTGTGTCCCAGGGGCAGGCACATCCCTGTGGGGTAAGGAGCAACCTTCCAGGCAGGATGTGGCACAGAACGTCTCTGGAATTGTTCTCCAAGCACAGCCTCTCCAGAGGTGCTTTTGTAACAAGTTGGAATGATCTGGGAAAGCTTTGCTTTGTGAGAAGTTGGCAGAACTTGGGGTCAGTGGTGCTGTTTGGCTCTGTAAGAGACAGAGGAGCAGGGCTGGTCCCAGCTGTGGGGGCTCCCAGAGGGATGGGCAGGTGGGAGGACAGCAGAATTAAGTGGGAAGCATCGGAATGCAGAGTGTGTATTGCTAACTCTGGATTGTTCCAGGTCAGGATCTCTCCATAAGACCCTTCCATGTGTAACACGGGTGGGGCTCGAGGGCTCTCCCAGGTGTTCCTCCATCATGCCAGGTCTCTGCCCCTGCAGGTGGGAGAACAAGGACGTGTACGCAGCCGCCATCCGGAGCCTGCGGATGCGGGAGCTGCAGACCCCGGAGTGCATGACAGCAGTGAGGGCAGGGCTGGGCTCCATCATCCCCCTGCAGCTCCTGACCACACTCACCCCCCTGGAGATGGAGCTGAGGACCTGTGGCCTTCCTTACATCAATCTGGAATTCCTCAAGGTGCTTTGGCCACACTCCTGTGGGACACAGAGGGGGATCCTCCCATGGGAAGGTGGGAGGGGAGAATCTTCTGGTTTTGGTTCCTCAGCCACGACATCCTTGGGGAACTGCTTGGACATCCCTTTGCCCCCAGGGAAGTTTATTAAGATTTCACTGGATTCAGGAAATAAAAGGGTGGGGCTTGTGCAGAAAGGAGTAAGAGTTTGAACTTCCTTTATTTAAAAGTGTAGTGGGGAAGGTTCCTGAAGGGAGAGGGGTGAGCAGCAGTGGACACGTGTCCCTGTCCCCTCAGGCACACACCATGTACCAGGTGGGACTGATGGAGACCGACCAGCACATCGAGTTCTTCTGGAGCGCCCTGGAGATGTTCACTCAGGAGGAGCTCTGCAAGTTCATCAAGTTTGCCTGTAACCAGGAGAGGATCCCCTTCACCTGCCCCTGCAAGGACGGCGGCCCCGACACCGCCCACGTCCCCCCCTACCCCATGAAAATCGCCCCCCCCGACGGCGCCGCAGGTACGGAACGGCCACTTCCCGAGGGAAAGGAGCTGCTTCTGTTCTATCCCAGCCTTCAGCCCCCCTTTAACTGGTGTTTAATGAACAGGGACAAAGAGGGGCAGGTGGTTATGAGGGTAAATCAGGAGAGAATTGGGGTTTAAATGATGTAAAGCTAAAATTTCACATAAAACGTGAACTGCATCCAGTGGGAAGTTCCCTGCTCATGGTGGGAGAGTGGAACTGGAGCTTTAAGATCCCTTCCAACCCAAACTGTTCTGGGATTCCACAGAACGTTGCCCTTTAGAGATGCAGAGATTGCTTTTCTATTTGTCTGAAATGCTTTTAAAATCATTAAACTATTGTAAAAATACTGGCACGAGGCCTGATGGGAGAGAAGCACAAAACATTTACGATTAGAGAGACAGGGAGGGATTGGATTTTGGATCCCATGAGGAAGGAGGTGTTGGGTTGGGTGTTAACCCCTGCCGTGGCTGTCGCGCAGGTTCCCCGGATTCCCGGTACATCCGAGTGGAGACGTGCATGTTCATGATCAAGCTGCCGCAGTATTCCTCGCTGGACATCATGCTGGAAAAGCTCCGTTACGCCATCCACTACCGGGAGGATCCGCTCAGCGGCTGAGCAGGAGCAGGGGATGCCTGGAGGTGACTCCGTGACTCTGCCCAGTGGAACCCCTTCAGT
Organism: Pyrgilauda ruficollis; assembly: GCF_017590135.1. Lineage (NCBI taxonomy): Eukaryota > Metazoa > Chordata > Aves > Passeriformes > Passeridae > Pyrgilauda > Pyrgilauda ruficollis. The sequence goes on from NW_024531043.1 coordinate 10,148,856, forward strand.
TCCCATCCAGCACCTCCCGTGGGATGAGCTGGGGGTTAATTTATTTCCTGAACCTTCGTTCCCATTACAGTAATTCCCGGAAGACTTCCATTTTGTATTCGTAGACTTTGTGGTGGACTGGTTCTTTTGCTGCCTTGTTTGTGGAATATTTGTAGGATAGTTTAGTAAAGACCGGTTTGTGTATAATTTAATTTGGGGGAAAAAACCTTTCCACCTGTACATTTCTAATTTTGTAATCCACAATGGTCTGCCCTGTGCAAACACCACTGGCAGGGAGGGCATTCCGAGGCCGGGAGCCCTCGGAGGGGAAGGCTCATGGATCGCTCTCCCCGAGAGGTTTTTGAGTACAAAAGTGCCAGGTTTGGGTGTGGGGAGGGAATCACTGCATGGGCAGGTGCAGAGCACAGGCAGGATTTGTGGCACTTGCTTGAGGTTTGAAGCAGAACTTTGCTGCCAAACTGCTTTTCCACCTTTCCACCACTTTCCTTGAAATTTTTCTAAACTCTGACCAAGCACATGGGGGCTGCCACAGGGAACTGGGGGGTTCAGCTCAACACTTTTGGGAAAATTTCCAATAGAACAGTGAAAGGGTTGTGATTCCATTGGTTCCTGCCCTAGATGTTCTTGAATGTCTGCTTTGCTTAGCAACAAAATAATTTATTGTAATTAAAATGTGAGCAGAACAAAACAGCTTCTCTCCAAAGGGTGTAAGATATCACAGTCCATCCCAAAAATCCGGGACTTTATCCCATTTCCCAATGAGCTCTCAGAACAACCAGGGGGTGCTCAAACACCTGGAACTTGTTTTTGTACTCAAAAATCTTTGATCCAAGAGCAAATTATCTTAAAAACTTCTGACACCCGGCAGGAGGGTGAAGTCACCCGTTGGAAGATAAAGCTCCTGTTCTGTGTGGAAAGCTGGGAGGCAGCTGCGGAGCAGGAACAACGCCACGTTCCACTGGTGTTCCGTGGAACGTTCTGGATGGTTCAGAGCAGCCCCTCCACAGGTGTCTCATCCCTCAGCAGGATTTCTGGGACACTCCAGCTCTGCTGATCCCTCGGATCCTGAATTCTGAGGAAGAGACCGTCCCAGAATCCGTCGGTGCTGTCCGTGAGCCGAGTGCCGGCGCGGAGCCGCCCGGGAGGCTCTGGCTGAGGTGACTGAACCTTCAGCTCGGTGTCCCCTGGCTGCAGAACAGCTCCCGGGAATCCCAGATGTATTTATTGTACATTATTGTGAATAGTGGGAACGCTGAGCGCGTGGGATGCGGGAGAGGCGTGTGAGTTCGGGATGGGTGTCCTTGTTCTTCCGTGAGCGAGTGGGAATGGGAATGTGTGTGCAGCACTCGTAGGTAGTCGTCGGCATCCGGAGTCTCCCAACCCCGTGGTTAGGAAGCTGTTACCCTCCCAATGCATATTGCCCTGTCCAGGGAACGGATCCGTGTAGGAAGAATATTTACTCTTGAATCTCGTCCATTTCTTGGTAGAAGCGTTTATGTAGCTCAGAAACCACTCGGAGCAAGCGGGAACACCTGGAGTTTACAAAGACCAAGGGAAAAGGAAGCCGAAGGGGCGGCTTGGAGCCGGTTTGTTCCCAGGCAGGAAAGGTGGGGAACGCCGGCTGGATTCCATGGCAGAGCTGTGGCCCCGGGCTGGGCTCTCTCTGGGCTTCTCCTGGGCTCCAATCCCGAAATGCCGAGGGGCCATCCCAGAGGGCTCCGTGTGCCAGCGGTTCCCAAGGCTCCAGTTCCAGCTGTGAGTAAGAAACTGCTGCTGCTGTGTGTGTGCTCCTTTGGGAAGCACATCCGAGTGGAGCACACCTGCACCCGGCCCCGGGCGTGTGCTGGAACGTTACTTGATCCGTATTTATTACAGTTAATTATTTATGATTACAAATAACGAACTTCTCGTCGCTGCCGTTTGCACCTGGGGGTGTAAATGAAGCTTCTTCTACAGGACAAATGTCGCACCAATAACCAACTTCCATCGACTTCGGTTTGTTCTGGAGAACAGGATGAACCCCACAAGAGGAATTGTGGGAGATTTTTGGCTTTTTTTTTTTTTTAATTCCATGCTCCTGGGAAGGAAGTGCTGCAGCACCTCAGCTGTGGCTCAAATGGCCTTTTAATTAAAGCTTTTCTAATCATCCTTAATTCCTCGTGCTTTAAATGAACTTGACATTGTCTGTACTAGGCTTGTTTGTCGAAGCAAAGATTGGTTTGTGATGATTATTATTATTTTTTTTAATATATATTCATTCAGAATGTAAAATTATACTAAACAATGGAAAAACTCTGGAGCTGGGTATTAGTTCTAGCTTGGTGTGTGTCCATCTCGGTTCCATACACGGCATTAACCTGTAAGTGCTCTTGGCCATCGAGTGTACACCTGCATAAAGGAGATTCTTAACATCCCTGGAGGTGTTCGTGTCCTTCTTTGGGGCTGCAGGGAATGGGATCTGCTGCTGGAGCTGCCTGAGGCACAGGAGCAGGGGGAGAGAGGGAGCTGCAGCTTCTCAGCTGGAATCCCACTTCTCTGGGCTTTTGTGTGTGCTTGGAGCACATCAGCATTTTGTACCAAAGGGAAGCACCTCAGCCACTGCTGAGGTTGTTCCTCTGGGATATTCCTTGTGCCTGAGGCACAGCACAGGCTCTGCCACCTCAGTCATTAATTATTTGTCATACTTAATGATTCTTGACCCACAGCATCCTATTATCCATCCCAAACATCAGGGACCAGCTCCCATTCCCTGATCTTCCCACAGCTCTTCTCCCCAGGAATGGGAAGAACCAGAGTTTTGGTGTCCCTCTGTTTTTAAATACTTTTATTCTTCTTCTCTTGTTTCAATAAACACATTTGGTGGGAGCATCTGTAAAATGTCTTTACTTTAGGAGGGAGTTCCCTCCAGCCTTTGTTGGGCTGTTCCAGTGGGATGGAGCTGGCACCTGAGACAAGGCCTGGGTAATGACCCTGCCCCAGGGGTGGCTAATTAGCCCTGCCAGTGCCATCTGCTGCACCTCCTTAATTAGGCTGATGCTCACAGGTGTTACCCAGGATCTGCTCCACTTCCCAAAGCCCCAGGGAGTCCAACAGTAACAGAACCCAGGGCAGGGAATAACAGGGGCAATGGAGCTTCAGCCAGGGGCTGTGCTCCTGTGTCACCCCAGGGGACAGATGGCACTGCACAACTGTTTGGGACAGCATCAGAGAAATTTTATTCCAAGAAACTTAAAAAGCTTTAAACTTGAAAATGCAGCACTGAGAAGCCTTGGAGCCCCAATCCCTCAAGCCTGCTCTGTGTGGGACAGGTCTGGAGCACTGACTGCTCCCTCTTGGTGTCACCAGCTGTCCATGAACATTCCAGGGCAGGACGCACCCAGAACTTGGGGTAGCACAAGGAGCCCACACGGACACAGAACTCAGGGGGAGCCCAAGGTGAGACTCAATTTGATGCCTTGGGGGTGGTGCTTGAGGCGATCAGAGACATAAAAACCTGAAGTTTGCTCTCACAGATTAAAAAGAGATTTAGAAAATGGTCACTGCCTAAAAATTGAAGCTCAGTGTCAGAATTTGCTTGCGCTTGGACCAAGGGGTCTGGCAGAGCCTGGGGGCAGGGCCGGGTGCTCCACGTTTTCCACAGGCACTGGCTCACTCCTCCGGGTGTCCGGCTGCTGGGCTCTGGGCTTTTGCCTTATGGGAGGGGGAAAAGAGAAGTGCAGTTTTCAAATATGACCTCGTAAGGGAGGGCTGTAAAAAGCAGCTCCTTGTCCTGGCAAAAGCATCAGGAGCTGTTCCTGTAGCCTCACCTTGGAGCTCCGGCGCCGGAGGCCGCTGCGCCCGTCCAGCAGCCCCAGGCTCCTTCCTCCTGCGATGCTGGAGCTGCGGGACAGGGACAGGGACACCTTCAGAGGAGGCAAAGCCACCCGTGCTGGATACACACAGGACAGCACAGCAGGGAGACAGGGAAGGTCAAGGGAGAGGCCCTTGAGTCTCCTCTGACCCTGGCCCAGATGTTTCAGCAGCAGAACCAGCTCCTGTTCAGAGCCCAGTGAGAGCAGAGTGCTCCCATGGACAGGTAATGAGGCCTGAACCTACATTTTATCCCAGTGACCAGTGGGTCTGTTCTATTTTGAGGTAAAAACCTAAATTTGTTGTTTGAAACTCAGATAAGCACCAGCAAAATGAAACTGGGTGAATCTGAAAGCCTTTGAAAACCTTTTCAGCCACAGGCAAAGCCAAGGGGATCCAGATTTGCACCATCAGAAGGGGAATGGACCAGAAGGCAAAGGCATTACCTTGGCTGGGCTGGAGAAGCTCTGGAGGAGCTGGAAGTGAAGGTTTCTGCCTGGAAGTGCCGAGCAGGTCTTGCCCGGGGTGCTGTCCCAGCTGCAGAGTCACCTCTGTCCTTCCGTGTCCCCTCGCTGCCACTCCCCTTCCCGGGCTTGCCCCGCACAGCCGGAGCGTCACCGGCTCTCCCTGGAGGGGACAACGCTGCATTCCCAGCCTTGGCCACCTCCATCCTCAGCCTGGTCCCTGCAGCAGGGCACAGCCCCAGCTTCCCAGAGCCTTCTGCGTGCCAAGGAGAAACATCTCCTGCAGGGACAGGACGTGGAGCTGAACAGGAACAGTAACTTCAGCATCAAGAACGACCCCAGTGTCCACCCCAGGATCCCCAAGGACACAGCTCCAGTGATTTAATCCTCCCTCCCTAAACCCAGACCAAGAGCACAGGATGAAGATTTTTGAGAGAGAACAGGGTAACAGCATCTCCCCAGGGAGCTCAGGGGAGCTCAGGCAACACCCAAACCTTGGTGCCGGATGCGTCGCCGAGCTGGCTCTGGTGATTCCTGTCTGTCCCCATGGGGCTGGGCTGGCAGCTCCTGAGCTGGATTGTCACCTGTGGGGCTGGCAGGGCGCAGGTCACAGTGGTGCTGCAGCAGAACACACAGTGCTGGTCAAGTGAAGCTCGCTCAGGTGAAAATTCCTGGGAAAACACTGCGGAGCAGCAGCACTTGGGGATGTTAAGGTGAGTAGGGAATTGTTATTGTGGAATCCCAGAATGGTTTAGAGATGTTAAAGCTCATCCAGTTCCATCCCCCTGTCAGGTTGGACTGGGCTTGGAGCACCCTGGGTTACTGGAAGGTGTCCCTGCCTATGGCAGGGGGTGGGATGGGATGGGCTTCAACATCCCTTCCAAGCCAAACCATTCTGGGATTCTGTGATAAGCTCTGAAGTTTGATCAGATCTCATTCCCAGAAGAGATTTTGCTGTCCCCCAGGAGAGGGAGGCCCAGAACCACCAACCCAACCCCAGCTTCAGCAGTTTGCTGGGACTAGGAATGTGGATGAACCATGACACAGAGAATGGGTGAGCTCAGCATTCTCCCATCTTGTCTGTAGCAGCAGCAGATTGCAGAGGACTCTTCCCTGGGCACGCCACTCCAGGGCTGGAGTCTGTTCTCTACTTCCCCTCCCACCCAGTTTTACCCTTGTGCTCCTCTCTTCCCTCAGCTGACTCATCCAGGGTTCAACTTCATTTTCTGTGTGATTCAAACATTCTGATTGTGCAACTTCAGGCCCTTTTGTTTAGTTTCATTACAAGAGCTTTCAAATTAATCCAGTACTTTTCAGGAGGAGCCTCAGTGTAGCACAACCCTTCACATGGATCCCAGAGCTTTGTGTGGAAAGATCTGAGCCAGGGGCAGCTCCCTGAATTCCTGGAATGTGCCACAAGAGCCCCTGGGACTGGGCCCATCCTCAAACAATGGGATGTGACCCACCAGAGCCTGTCCTGTTCAGTACCTGGTGATGAAAGAGAATCTCCTCTTCCAGCTGGATGCCACAGAATTCACATGGAATCATGATGTCTCCTTCTGCCTGGACAGCTTGGGGCTGGGATGAAGGGACAGTCCTGTGGCTGCTGGACCCCCCAGCTCGCACACCACTGTATTCCCATGGATTTGGAGAACTTCTCTTACTGAACGAGGCAAAGGCACTTGCTGGGTTACACCCTGTCTGTTACACAAACAACATGGAAAAATCACCTTTCCTAATGAGCCAGGGGGGCACTGAAAACCACTTTCCCTGGCAAAAACCCAAATGCCAGAGTTCTCCCCATGTCACCCACACCCTTCCACACGCTTCTCAGTGACAGCCACAGAAAAGTCTTCACTGCAAACCCCAAGACACAAGGATTTTTCAAACCTGGTGAAGGATGAGATCTTCAGCAGGACACAGCTCCTCACAGAACTCGCAGGGCAACATGATCATCTCCTTGTCTGCAAGAGAAGGAAGGGTTACATCCTCTGTGGAGTCTGGTGAAAACACCTGTGGGGTCTGCTGCATCATCAAACCCTGTGGTGCCATTTCTCCTCTCAGAACAAGCTGCACCCCAGCTTCCCCCCAGATCCTCCTTCCCACCATTTTTACTTCCACAAGAACCTTGTTCCCCACCTGGGCTCCCACCACACACCAAGGTTAGAGACCCACTACTTTTAATAAGCTTTTCTTTTTTCACTTGCTGCTTTGCTTTAGGAGTCTCAAAATGACTGATTTTCACCTTTTAAAATACCTAGGTAATCTTTTAACGTTCCCAAAACAAATTTTCCTTTTCCCCTCCCCTCAAATTTAAGGATGAACCCCACCACAACAGTGTTTATACCTATGTTGCTGTGGTTTGATGTGCTAAAGGACCTTGGAGAGTCACAGGAGAAGATGCTGGACAGGTCTGTTCCACCAGGATGGGCAGATTGTCCAGGCTCTTTGGTGTAGTCGTATTCCCAGAAATCCCTGGGAATGTCAGCTGCAGTATCATGGTGAGGATTATTCTCACTTTGCAGGCTGAGAGCCAACACATAGTCCAGGTCATCATTCCAGTCTTCAGGAAGTTGGGAATGAAGGATTTCAGGTCTCTCTAGCTCATCCCCTTCCAAAGACAAATACTGTAAATTTGGGAGAACATCAAACCTGCCACCAGCAGCTCCCTCTGGACATCAGACTCAGCCCCAGGGTTTCTCCTGCAGTTCAGCATCTCAAAGCCAAGGGCACCTCTAACAAATCCAGGAGGATGGAGAAAAATCATGGCCCAAATTACAGGGCGCAAACAACTCCAGTTTCATTTTTAAACCAGGTACTTTGAGACAAAAAAAAAAAAAATGAAGCTTTTATCCCAGGCACCTCAGCACTCCTGGCTTACACCTCATCCCATGGGTAAACATTCCCACCTGGTGCCTCTGGAACATTCACTATCCTGTATTTGCACAGAAAGGAATCACAAAACCTCACACCTGGACCAGCTACCAAATGAGCAGCCACTTTTTCTCACTTTTGATTTCTTTGTGCTGTTCCTGTGAATGCCCTTAAGGTTCTTGTCCTTAGGGGTTCTGTCCCTTAAGATTCTGTCTTCAGGGGTTCTGTCCCTAAGGTTCTGTCTTCAGGGGTTCTGTCCCTGAGGTTCTGGCCCTTAAGAGTCTCTCTTTAGGGGTTCTGGCCCTAAGTTTCTGTGTATTAAGATTCTGTCTTTAGGGATTTTGTCTTTAGGGGTTCTGATCCCTTTAGATTCTGTCTTTAGGGGCTGTGTCCCTAAGTTTCTGTGTCTTAAAATTCTGTCTTTAGGGGTTCTGTCTCTAAGTTTCTGTGTTTCAAGATTCTGTCTTTAGGGGTCCTGTCCCTGCAGTTGTGTCCCTTAAGGGGTCCTGTCCCTGCCGTTCTGCCCCACAGCCCCTCTAACTCTATTTCCCCGGCCTGGCTCCTCCCAAGCCCCTCCCCGGTACCTGCTCCCCGCGGGCTCCTCGCGGCTGCACCCTCGCTGCCGGCTGCCGGCGCTGTCCCGCTGCCCTTGGCCGCCCTCTCCCGAGCCCCGCAGACCCGGGGGTGCTCCTGCAGCTCCCGGAGCAGGACGTGGCGGCCGCAGCGCCCGCAGGGCTCGGTCCTGGCCCCGCAGTAGAGCTCGTGCTCCTGCAGCTTGTTGAAGGCCAGCTGGATGTCACAGAACTGGCACAGCACGGGGCGCAGGGGGCACGAGGACGCCTGGGAAAACACACGGGGTTACTCTTCCCATGGGAACGCGGAGTTTTCTCAGCTTTGGAGCTCTGCTGTGTCCTCAGCCACATCCAAAGGAACGACCTGGAGTAAGCTACGATGTGGGAATGCAACAAGGATGTGCTGGAGGCACAAACTCGGCAGCTGAAGCTCTTCAGATGCTCAGGACATGATTTTAAGTCTGCCAGGGTCATGTGGAGCTTTCTGGATTTTCCTTTCTCCCTCCCTTCAGACTTAAGGATAAATCCCACCACAACAGTGTTTATACCTATGTTGCTGTGGTTTGATGTGCTAAAGGACCCTGGAAAGCCAAAGGAGAAGATGGACAGGTCTGTCCCACCAAGGTGGGCAGATTGTCCAGGCTCTTTGGTGTTTTAGGTACAACCCAAAATCCAGTTGCATTCCATAAGCCCAGCTAAAATCCACACTGGTTTTTAGGGAACACACTTACACCTCATTTACTGCTCAACAAGAACTGCTTGGACATGTTCTTTACCCACACTGAACCCCCTTCAGAAGGGGTTAAAAACAGATAAAATGTGTGATATTTGCAGATGCTGCACTAATAAAACATCATCATTTGCTCTATAATCCAAAAGCACCACGCACACACAGGCAGGATTAGCTACTCCCAGGGTTTAGAACTGGACAGATTTCCAAAGAAAATCCTTTTTCCCTCAGCAATCAGCAGGCTGAGGTGGCGGTTCCAGAGCTGTCTCTAAAGGAGCCCACAGGAAGGGAAGGGATGACATTTATAACAAGATTGTCTGTGACAGCAGCCAACGGGATTCAGAACTCAGAAAATCCCACTCTGGCCTATTTTAGTTTATTTTACAGGCTATTTTTAAAGTCTGTTTGGACAGATTGAGTTATTAAAAGTCACATAATGGCTCCAGCAGAAACATGAAACAGAAAAGGAATGAAAAAAGTCAAGTCAATCATACTTTAAATAGCTATTTTTCAACTGGCAAGGACAAAAAAAATCACCAATTATCACAGATACCCCTTTGATACGAAGCCCTGAGTGGCTCCAGGACTTTAGGGCAGTTTCCAATCCCTTCTCCCAGAGGCTGAGAGTTCAGGAAGCATCCCTCAATAAAGGATGCACAAGCTCCAGGCTGGAATCCAGGTGCTGGCTGACAGAAAGGCTCTGGAATCAGTGAAACACCAGAGCATCCCCCAAGGGTTCAATAACATAAAATCCACCAACCTCATGATCCTTCAGGAGGCTGTTTTCCATCTTCATCCTACACTTGCAGGTGACCTACAGCAAAGAGACCTCATGAGATGAATTTCCACAGAAATGAGCAGCTTCAGAGCAGAGATGTCTCTCACCTGCACGTGCTCAGACTCAATGTGGTTCTTCATCTCAGACTTTGGGATGGAGTCGCTGCAGTAGGGGCACATTTCAATATTTCTTCTACAGTGGATTTCATGGATGATGAAATTGACTGCAGGAATATCCTTTTTGCTGTGAGAAAGTCGCTGAGGTTACTGAGCAGAAACACACTGACAACAAATCCAAGCAGTTGTTCACAACAAAAAGATAATGCTAAGGAAGATTTCAATGAATTCATGGTTTAAAAGTCAGTAGAGAAAGACCCAGCCAGGCTTCAAGGTACCAGCACAGGTGGATATTAACGTATTTAACATGCAAAAGTCACACTGCATTCAGATAAAATCCAGGAGGATTTATTTCCTTATGTGAAAGGCAAATCTTGCAGCACAAACAAGTTATCACCAGGGATCAAGTCAATAAATTAGTCTGAGAAGATAAAAGTTTCTTCCTGAAAATAACTTGGCTCTGAGAAGTCAAACACTGCTTTGGAAAGCAGTCAAACAGTGCTTTTTTACAACTGACAGATCCTGTTCCAGGATAATGGAACCATGGAATGGTTTTGGTTGGAAGAGACCTTAAAGCTCACAGGGACACCCTCCACAGAGCAGGCTGCTCAGAGCCCCAGCAGTAACAACACTGCTCTGCACCCCAAAGTTCCCCAACTCACCTCATTTTACCCCAAAATTCCCCAATTCACCCCATTTCTAAGATGCTCGTTTTCTCAAACACAAAAAGACCAGAAGGAACTGAGGTACCTGGAGCTCAGACCTTACTCCTGCCTCACACAATCAGCATCATTTCTACACGGATCATGCCCTTTCCAAGAAATCCACCTTGAAAACACCTACATTAATTTTATAACCTTTTGTTTGCTAAACCCACAGCTGTTCCCTCCCCTGCCAGATCCCAGGCACCCAAAAGCCTGGCAAAGCAACAAAGTCCAACAGCAGCGACTGAACTGCACAGACAAACAAACCAGGCTGATGTTGCAAGAAATTGTCTGGATTCTGATGTCTCTTGGGGAAAAACAGCTACAGAAAAAGTTAATTTCTTTAGCTGCTTGAATTCGAGACGAAATTTGTGAGGTGATTCCGTATCAGCCACTGGGCTCTGCAGAGAGGTGTAATCAAAGAAAAAATTCCACAACAACACTGCCTACTGATCCTATCTTCGTATTTCTGCTCCTGAGCCACGGAACTGCTGAAGAAAAACTTGGAATCGTGTATTTTGTGCGGGTCTCACTGAAAAGCGAGCCTGGATTTCCATCCCAACGTTTCGGTTTCTATTCAGTTCCCTCTAACTCAGAAGGGAAATGCGACGCCCCAGCGCTCACGGAAAGGCCCTACGGTCGTCTCCGGTATTTCACCGCCTTCCAAGGAGCTGTACCCCGATGTACCGGCGGGGTCGGCTCGGCACGGCCCACACCGAGCCCGACCCTCACCGACCCCCGGGCGGCCCTCACCGGGGCTGGCCCTCACGGACCCGGCCCCTCACGGACCCGGGCTGGCCCTCACGGACCACGGCTGGCCCTCACGGACCCCGGCCCTCACGGACCACGGCTCCCGGCCCGGCCTTACCAGTTGCCGCAGAGCCGGGACTCGGCCGCGGGCACGGCGGCGATGGCCATGGCTCCGTGCGGTGCCCGCTCCCCTCACAGCCCCGGGCACCGGGCCCGGCCGCTGCCGCCTCCGCTCGGCGGGGAGAGCGCTGCGAGCGACCGGGGGCGGGAGCGGCGAAAGCGAAAGCGCGGCCCTGCGGGGATCGGTCGGGTCTAACGACCTGCTGAGGATCGGTTGAGGGTGCCGGTGTCGGCTGCCAATCTCCGGTGCCGATCACCGGTGCCAATCCCTAGTGCCCCGGCCCCGATCTGTGTCGGTGGCCCGGCCCGAGTCGGGTCAGGTCAGGTCAGGTCGGTGCCTGCGGCGCCCGCCCGGCCGGGCCGGGGTCCCGCGGCGCCCCGGGGCTGCCCCCTCGGCCTGGGGGGAGCGCAGCCGGCGCCGCTCGCAGCCGAGGTAACCCCGGCCCGCGCTTTTTGCGCTGCCGCGGAGGAGCCGGGAATGGATTAATCCCTGGAGGAGCAGCCGCGGATGCCCCGGAGTTGTGTTGGATGTTGTGGCACGGAGCGGTGACGCTGTTGGGGGAATTAATTGGGAGGCAGGAGAGAAGTGGAAGGGGACGGTGTCGTTGGGAGTTGTGCGGTGTTGTTGTGTCCCCGGATATTTGCGAGGGTGTTCTGCGCTGTCGGGGTTGCTTCAGAGGTTGTAGGTAAAGCTTGGCTCTATGCAAATATGGAGAAATAAAAGGAAAACACTTCCCCGGGCTACAGTATCGTTTTGTCCCTAAAACTGAAGATTTGATAGATATTGAGGAAAACGTTCTTAACTTTTTCAGCAGGGGTAAAAACCTCTCCCTAGAGACGCGGAGAGCTGCCCTGGTTTGGGCTGGACGTGCTTTGGGATGCCCTTTGCTGGGGCAGAGGGATGGTGCAGCACGGCTGAGTCCGTGATGGGTTCCAGGCAAAGGGAGGAAGATGGTTTTGTACGGTCAGAAGTGGTCAAGTTCGTTGCAGTTTGTCTTTATGTAACGATTTTAAGGATTTTTTCTTAGTTTTCTATCTGTGCTGTGATTGGCAGTTTACTGATGTGCAGTTATTTTTGTCATAACCCGTGTGAGAAATGGTACTAATAGAAGAACCTGGGTAAATCCAGCTGCTATCGAAGCAGATGATGTTGAGCATACCGCCTCGTTCGTTTTGGAGAGAGCTTTAGAATTCCTTTCTGCTCGTTCTGGAAAGGATTCTCTGCAGTGCAAGGTTGGCTCTCAGGCTGTGGTGCTGCAGAACCCGAAATGAAGCGTGTGATAAACACACACAGCTTCCCCACCTGAGCAGCTGGGGAGGTGCAGCGTGAGGTCCAAGGTCTGCCTCTGGGTTTCAGGGTGTGCCTGGGTTTGTGCCGTGCTTCCCCAGGATTCCTGGACAGCTCTGGTTATCGTTGATCTTGACTTGTTCTCCCTTCACCTGAAGGTTCAGGTGTTTCATTTCCAGCCTTTGAACGTCCCCACCTATGAGCTAGCATAAGCTGGAGTTTATTTTCATTTAGTTTCGTTTCCTTTGGAAGCTGCTTTGACTTCCAACAACCTGACTCGTTAGGAAAATACAATCTCTTCGTTCTGCTGTGTTTTGGGGGAGGTTTGAGGGTTATTTGATTTACTTTGGAACACCCAAAGCTGAGATGTTCTTGGCACAGCTGTTAATCCCAGTCAGGCAGCTCAGCCTGGGGATAATTTGTGTGTCACTAAACTGGGTGACAGAGCCTTAAAGCAAGAAGCCTCTGATGTGCTGTTCCACATCTTTCAAGCCTCTTCACTGAGAAATCCCCAAAGTTTTAATGTTAGAGGTGACACAGATGTTTTCCTAAGTTGAAATTTGTGGCTTCAAACTGGATTTCATGCCACAGTGTTTATTTTGGTGAGTGTGGAAAGGCTGCCTCATGAGAGGTTTGCTGTGGATGGGCTCAGGAGCCCAATTAACTCTGCTTTAAATATACAGCATCCACCTGGCCACAGGAGCAAACATGGGAGCTGTTTGATAGAAATCTGTAAATCAGAGTAGATGCATAATTTGTGCTGAGGATTGCCAAGGGTCACCCCTCAGTAAAAGAGTTCTGGCTCATAATGGGAACAAGAGGTTTGATGAGGTAAAGGTGTGTGGAGTAATTTCAGTTCCCTGGCAGGAGAGAGGCCAGAGCAGGGTGAGCAGCCCCTTCCTTCCCTTGGCACATGAGGGGCAGCAAAGCTGAGGAAGGAGGGATTTTTGAGGGAAGGGGAGCACGTAGGGGTCGTGTCCTGGCCTAAAACTGCATGTTTGTAATTGTGTAATAACATGAAGACCAATCTGAAAATTATCATTCTGAGCTAAAAAAAGAGAAAATAGTCTGGATAGTGGGATATCTCCCTAGGAAATATTAATGCTTCACAGTTGTGCCTTCAAAACCTGTCTGGTGGAAGGGTAGTGGTGCTCCAGGGGGACAGGTTTGCTCTGCCTGAGGTATGGATGCTGTGGACAAATGTTTCCCACTTTGCTGGTGTGTGTTCCTGCCTGTTAAAAGTCATTGAAAGTCTCCCAAAGACACACCAAATTAATTTGTACTTTTCCTGCTAAAGCACTGGAGCTGCACTGCCAGCAAAGAGCTGTTTCTGCAGAATCCTCTCTATTATGGGTCTCTTTTGTTGCTGTAATGATCTGTGTGGAGTAATTACAAAAGCTTGTTTGTTTGAGTGACTAAAACCAGTACAACGAGATGAATCCTTCATCCCTGAAATGACAGTTCCCTGAATGTTTGGCTTAGGAGGAGCTGCACAGGGAAAATGTGGTTTGTGCTGCTGGTGTGACAGCAGATGCTCTGTGGTAAAATTAGAGGTGGCTTTCCAGAATGGCCTTGGTGTTTGGGTGTGATTTTTGTGTGTGCTCTTCCTCTGCAGATTATCTCGATAATGGCAATAATAAAATGGCAATCCAGCAAGCAGATAAACTGCTCAAAAAGCACAAGGACCTTCACTGTGCCAAGGTGAGTGGGACTGGGGGCACTGAGCTCATTCTGCCTGTGTCTTCACTCCAGAGTGTTCCACTGTCCCTTTCTCTGGGAGCTTCCACAGTGATTTCTGAGCCCTCTGGAATATCTCTGTTCCAGCCCACCTGGATCTTGTTTGTCTGAAAATGAACTAATAGGGACTGGAATGTTATTTCCACCTGGGCTGATTGTCAGCACCATTCCAGGTGACCTTGGCAGGTGGGCTGGGATTTAAAAATGGCTCTTGGAGCCCTGGGGTTGGGATACTCATCTGCAGGAGTTTGGATCAAAACTTGGGAGGAAATGTCTGAGGAAAACATTACAAGGTGAACATGTGTCCCAGAGGAGCTGGGGATGCCCCTGGAATTGTTCAAGGCCAGTTTGGAGCAACTTGGTCCATGGAAGAAGATGTCCCTGCCCATGCCAAGGTGTGGAGCTGGATGATTTCAAGGTCCCTTCCAACCCAAAGCACTCCAGGATTCCATGATTTTGGAGGCATTTGCTCTTTTGCTCGTTCACCACCTTCCTTGCTGTGGCCCTGTTAAGGGAAAGGGTTTCTGTTCCTCCCTTTCCTGAACGTGTGACTCTCTGCTTTTCTCATTTCCCTGGGGGTTTCCCTCTGCAGTTCGCTCCACTTCTACATTTTGAAGGCTTCCCAAGCTGCAGAGAGTGTCATTGACCTGAATCTCATTTATGTCACTTCTCTCTGGCCAGTTAGTGAAAGAAAACTAAGGAAAATTGCCAGGACAGGTCAGTTTGCAGCCTCCAGGCAGAGAAAATCATGTGGTGATGCCTCGGGGCAGCCTCAACATTTATTAAGAAGTCAGATTCCCTCTTTGATGCTGTTGCATTTGGGAGTTTTCCTCTCCAGCCATATGGATTAAAAATGTAATAAATCCTGGAGTTCTGCAGAGGGAATGAGGTGGTTGGGCTGCTCCCAGCAGGAGTGAGAGGGTTTCCAAATGCAAACTGTGTCTCTGAGAGCTGCCTGTGTTGTGTCCACAGGTGCTGAAGGCCATTGGCTTGCAGAGGACTGGCAAGCAGGATGAAGCCTATGCCCTGGCACAAGAAGTAGCAGCACTTGAACCCACAGATGATAATTCCTTGCAAGCACTGACCATTCTCTACCGGGAAATGCACAGACGTGAGTTTGTCCCTCTCCCAGAAATCTCTGTTTGTGTTCTTTCAGAAGATTTGTGCCCCACAGTTTGGTGGGAAATGTGTGAAATCCAGGATTTGTGTATGTGAGAGACTTTTGGGAGACTCAGAATTGAAGTGATGCCTGTTGTAATGCCTGTAAGGCTGGAGTGATCTTCATAAAGCAAAAAAATGCTCATTTGAACTTCTTATGAACACAATTGTGTGACAGGTCATGTTGATAATGATCCAGCAGCCTGGGAGTTCACTTTTGTTGGTGAAACTACTGGAGTTTGTTGTCAGTAGAGTGACAGAGATGACAAATCCCACAGGGTGTGATGAAAGTGGTGAAAAGCAGGAGGGAAATCCTGACCTCCCAGTTTGGCCACTTCAGCTTTGTCAGGTTCCTCGTAGTGATTTGTGTTTTCAAAATACTGAATCATCAGCATTGGAGTGATGGAGGAAAGTTTCCTGTGCTTTTCTGAAAGATGCCAGACCTCCTGTCCTGCTTTTCTGCAGCTTGAACAGTTGTTTCTGGCAGCTTCTTGGTGTGGTGGTACCTGGTACCGGTGTTTATTGTGGAGTTTGGTGGGTGATAGCACCAAATTTATTGTTGAACTGCTGGAGAAACGATCAAGGGGTGAAACAGCTTCAGAAAAGGGTATTTGCATCAGTCTGCAGAAGAGATTTGCTTATCTTCTCCCACTTGATTTCTTTGTGTGTGTTTGTGGAGTTAAAGCATCATTTGTTGAGTAATACCAACATTTTTTGTGTATTTCTGACTTCAGCATAAACCCCTGTGAATGACAAGAACCTCTCTGTGATTGTTAACAACTTCCATTAAGCTGAGCTTTGTAACTTTTAGCTCTGTAACTCAGGAACTGGTGGGTGTGAGGCACTTCCACTTTTGGTCCTGCAAGAAAATTGCAATTAGATGTTTTCTGTATTTGTGTCAGGGATGTATAAACTGTATGAAAGACAAATTACATTTGTTTTTCTATTTCTACTCTGAGCTACAATTGTTTGTCTAAGAAAAAAGAATATGGAAGGATGAAAATGTAAGAAAGTTTTGCATGTTGTACTATCAGATGTATTTTGTCATGATAGACCTGTTATTAAGAAGTGTAGTGTGAAACAATTGTTTAGAGTTCTGATATAGGCAGTTGGGAAATAGCAGGATATGATTAATATAAATAAACCTGTGATAAGAATAATTAATTTGCTAATAGGCTCTGAAAGTGTTTGTTTTGATACATGATTCACATGGAGGAGATTTCTGCCAGCAGGAGAAACCTTCATTCATTTTTATGCTCAAAAATAAAGAAAAACATGCTTTAAAAGTAGACCTAAAATTCTGCTGGGCAGTTCAGTTGCTGCTGTCGAACTCTATTTTGATTGAAGTCTATTTTGAGGTTTATTTAGAGTTTTTGAAGCTCTTTCCTCCTTTGCATGATGCTTGCAGTGCCTGGGGGACAGAGCAACATTTTGGGGGCTGATAAATGCAATTAGATGCTGTTCAGAGCATCTCTGGTGCTCTCTGGGGAGCTGTGCTTTAAAATATTCCCAGGTTGGTTTTAACTCTAGCATCTGGTTTTGGTTTAGCTGAGCTGGTGACTAAACTTTACGAGGCAGCTGTGAAGAAGGTCCCCAACAGTGAAGAGTATCACTCCCACCTCTTCATGGCCTATGCCAGGGTTGGAGAATACAAGAAAATGCAGCAGGTATGACCAACAGTTTGTGTTCTGGCTGGTTTAAAATGTATTTTTCTCTGTCTTTTACTCTCATTTATGTGTTATGAGTAATCTTCCACAAAAGCTGAGCTGGGTTAATGCAGAGGTTAAATTCTTGGTTGGTTTTTACAGAGAGGTTTGAGCCTCAGTTTTTGAAGGCGGGTTGTCTGAGACAAAAGTTTTGTTAACTTAAGGCTGTGTCTTTTACTGATCTGTGGTTTTGTAGTTACAGTACAAAATAAAGGAATTCTGGAATAGGCACATCTAGGAGTAGCTTCTGATCCTTGTTTTCACATTTGATTCTGGCCTCAGTTCTCTGTTAACTTCAGAAGATAAATCCTCCCTATGCTCTTTCTGAGTATCTAAAATACAGCTTGTATTGAAGTCATTCAGTGAAGAAAAACTAAAAAGCACTTGAAATATTCCCTGTCAGTTGGCAGCACAGTGTCACACTGGTTGGTTTTGATTTCATCCCTTCCAAATGAGGTACCTGGAGAATGCCTGTAAATGGAAGATGATTTTCAAGGCCTGTGTGCTCACTCTTCTGTGTAAAAAAAGCACAGAGAGCCAAGAAATAAGTGTGAAACTCCCTCTTGTTTCTGCTGTGACAGGTTTGGCTTAAATAGCTAAAAAGGAGTTATTGGTGTACCTGAAATGAGAAACCTCATGATACATCCCAAACTTTAGATGTGATAGATCACAATCACGAGTGGAGAAAATGCCACAGATAACAATAATTAACATTTATGTGACCTTTTGTATGTCTGAAGTGACATAAAAGTGTGGATCTCATTAAATTACTTTCAATATCAATTGAATCAAGACATCATTATCAGTATCACATTGTCAGAGTGGGATGTTGGCCTGTGCTTTTGGATTTAGGGATGTGAAGAGAGTGTGGATGGTGACTGATTAGGGAATGAAAATAAACCCCAGTGTCCTGTGCTCTGGGGTATTCCAGCTAAAAATCCTGGAAAATGCCAACTGCAGTCAGGGGATTGGGACAAAAGTCCAGCTGTGGAGGTAGACTATTGTGTGTAGTTTCTTGAAATTAATTACAGATTTTGTAGGGATAAAAGTCTTGTCCTTTACATGCAGGCACTGTGAGGGAAGTGTGGGAATGGCTGTTAATGTGTTAGGGAAAATTGTGAATTCTTTGGCTCTGCTTTGATTCAACCAAATTCTCTGCTCAGCCTTTGCTCCCCCTGCTTTGCACGTGGAGGTGAGCCCAAATTTGGGGGTGTCAGTGGGTGTGAAGTGTGTGTTGAAGGGCAGCTCCTGGAGGCAGGTGTGGGTTTGCTGTGTCCTGCAGCACTGGAGAAACCTCCTCATTCCCAAAGAGCAAATCTGCTTCCTCCTGGAGTTCCAGTTCAGGCTGTCAGCTGTGTAGGCAGTCAGTGCTTGCTGCTGTTCTTGCCAGACCTACACAGAGTCCTTGGAAACATTTCCACCCTCTGTTTTCCTCAGGGATGTGTGTTAGGAGGGAAGAGCTCCCGAGTGGGGAAAATCCTCCCATGTGCAAATCCCCTCCATCACTGCTGCCCATCACGAGATCTGAGCAATAAATCTATTTCAGGGATGATGAAACTTGTCTACTTCTTGTTTTTCAGGCTGGAATGGCACTTTATAAGATTGTTCCCAAAAATCCATATTATTTTTGGTCTGTGATGAGCCTGATCATGCAGGTGTGTGCAGTATTGGGTTTGACTGGGTTGTTGGTTTGTTTGTTTTTTTTTTTTTTCTGACTGCAGTGCTGATGCAGAAATGTTCTGAGGGAAAATATGATGATTTTGGGTAAAATGCGTGTTTGAGCTGTTTCTGTGTGATGCTGGGAGAAAGACTGAGCCCTCCTTAAGCAGCATGATTGTTGTGGTCCAAAATAAACTGAGGTGTTTTTATAATCCCATTTAACTGTTACCTTACCACCTTTATACAGCTTGAATTATTCTCTAATCTGCACTAATATCCACCTGTCCTTTTGGCAGAGATAATGAATAAATCCTCAGCTATCTGCAGTTTCTCAGTTGGAATTGTTCCTCTTTAGCAAGGTTATAAAAGCTCTTGGAGGGAATAAATGAGAGCTCTGGAATTAGCAGCAAGTCTGCAGGAATAGGCACAGATCAGCTGTGCTGCTGCTGGTTGAGGCAGCACATTTGAACACTAAAAATCAGACAGAAAATCAACAGAAAATCAAACAAAAATAAGCTTGGAGGGTTTTAATCACATCCTCTAAAATCCTGTGCCATGTAAAACACAAAAATGTTCTGGCTCCATGTTTTTACCACGAGGTTTTTGTGCTCAGACATGCAGGGCTCTGGTTGATCTGATCAAAAATGAGCTTTTCTGTGCAGCAGAAATTTTATTGCTGCCTTTTCCCTGAGCAGTTGCACTCTCAGGTCGCAGATGGCAGCTCCAAACATGTGGCTGGAGGGGGATTGGAACACCTGGGTTGTTTTCTTTTTTCCCTCTTTTAAAGTGAAAAGAGCAGTGAGTGAGACATCACAGAACATTTTGCTGAGCTCTTACAATAATCTCTCTCTTCCTCAGTCTATCTCAGCACAGGATGAAAACCTCTCCAAGACAATGTTCTTGCCACTTGCTGAAAGAATGGTGGAAAAAATGGTGAAAGAGGACAAGATTGAAGCTGAGGCTGAAGTAAGGCTTGGTTTGAGCTTTGTTGAAACAAGCAATGCACTGTTAAGGGAACTTGATTACCTTGGAAAACTTAAAATAACAAACAATGTTTTGGAATTAAATGTGAATGTAGGGGACAGAAGGAAAACCAAAAGCAGGGGGTTAGGAGGGTCTCAGAATCCTGTGGCTGAGGCAGTTTTTGGTGTTTGATTTGACTGATGAAGTGCTTTGCTCTCTGGGAGGCCCCAGGAAAAACCTGAGGACTAAGAATGGAAAACAAGACCTAAATTGGAGTATTGCACCCTTTGGGATACTAAAGATAGCTTTGCAGGCCTGGTATCCCCTATTTTCCCTTTTGGCACACCTGGGTATGTTCTTCCTGGCAAATTTCATTGCAGTCTAATCTTTCTTTGAAGGTGGAACTGTACTACATGATCCTGGAACGTCTGGAGAAGTACAAGGAAGCCTTAGATGTTGTGAGGGGAAAACTTGGAGGTAATTTATTCTGTAATAAATCAGAGCTGGGTGGAGAATACAACAGTTCCCCTTCACTTCAGACTTGTCCACTGCTTCCAAAAAAATTTTAGGAAGTCTGACTTAGCACCAGTTTCAACCTGAGTGTAAACTCTAGAGGTGTTTGTGCAACCTGGTTTTACCTACTTTGTTTATGGTGTTTAAGCACTACTCAGGGCTGAGCTTTGCAGTGGTAAACTGGGAACATGTTCTTGGTTGTAGCTGCCATCTTCAAAACTGAAAAGTCTTCAATATCTGCATTTTAGAGGAGTTTAACTAAAGATTAAAATGTGCTTGGAATTGGGATGCGGAGGTTTCCATGGGATATCTTCCTGGGGACTGCTGCTGTGTTAGACCTTGGTGCTGGGCTGGAATAAGAAGGTTTAAGCAGGGCTGAGCTGAGCTTTCTGTGTTTTTTGCTGCAGAGAAGCTGACGAGTGAGCTGCAGAGCCGGGAGAACAAGTGCATGGCCATGTACAAGAAGCTGCACAGGTGGCCTGAGTGCAACGCGCTGGCCAGGAGGCTGCTGCTCAAAAAGTGAGAGAGGATTCCTGCAGTCCTGCAAAAGAGATGGAACAAAAACCCCTACTTGTTTGGGAATGGCCTTGTTTGGTGGCTTTTGTGGTTAAAATAGGAGAATTTGGGGAAGGTTTTCCAAAGATTGCACTCTGAAGCCAGGCATGGTGAAGGTCACAGGGAGAGGCAGGGTCAGGACTGGAGTTGCTGCTTTTTTCAGGCAGAATTTGGCAATTAATGCAATAAAAGGTTGTTTACCTCCTTACTTCTAAATTTTGTGCTGATTGTCTAGCTCTGACTTTGCAGTTCACATCCTGTCCATGATTTACATTACATTTTCTACATCTAAATTTCTTCCATTTGGCCAGACTTCATCGTGGGAGATGCATGTAATGCTTGAAGCAGATGCATCAGGAGACAGAACATTCCAGTGTGATCAAATCTGTCTCAGAGCTGTCAAGGAGATGTGGTGTTTGCTTTTGAATTTAGCTCTCATCTTAGATATAAGTTTAATGCAGAAGAGAAACTTCTGCCTTCATGTTTTGTGGGGATGTTGCTGAGCTCAGACTGGAATGTGAATTTTAGGAGGAGAATTCATAGCTTGCCTCACTTTTGAATTGAAATGGTTTTGCTTAATATGTTTCCAGAAATTCAGGATGATGGTGTTTCAAAGATGCAAGACCTTTTCAAGGGAAAACAATTTTATGATTGGCATTGGGTTTTTTCTGTAATATGATTATGTGTTATTCCTTAATTCAGCTTTGGCAAGACACGTACTTTTAGCTGTTAATTGTTTTGGCAATTCCCTAAATTTTGTCTTGTGCCTGATTTTTGTTTCAGCTCAGATGATTGGCAGTTCTATATAACTTACTTTGATTCAGTGTTTCAACTCATTGATGAATCCTGGACGCCTCCAGCAGAGGAAGAGCAGTAAGTTGAGAATTTTGCTGTGGATTTGTTTTCCCTTTGTGCTACAGCAAATTGTTTGGGTTCATATATTCAGTATTAGAGTGAGTTCTTGATGTCAAGAGCCCAAATGGTGTGTTTTCCCTGCTTTGTGTTTTCCATATTTTATCTGGAGGCTGGGAATAGTTTATGGAAGTAGTTTGTACATTATAGAACTCTTGCAGCTCATGCTTTCTGTGGTGACTGAGTTGCAGAATCCATCATTTCCCTGTTTGGGAGCGTGCTGAGTGTGTGATACCAGTGGGACCTCTCCAAGAACCTTTTGTCTGTGTGGTTGCAGCTCTCTGGAAGGGGAGGTGCACTGCTCCATCGAGCAGGCTGTGAATTTCATCGAGGAGAGGATAGCAGAGGAGTCCAAGAGCTCCCGGCCGCTCCGGGGACCGTACTTGGCCAAACTGGAGCTGATCAGGCGCCTGCGGCACAGGGGCTGCAATGATGAGTACAAACTGGGTAAGAGCCCTCCTGGGGGAGGAGTTCACCTCTGCACTGAGGGAGGCAGAGCACAAACTTGCTGCTAAATCACTGAGTTAAAGACAGGTTTCATTAGGAAAACATAACGTGTTGTTCTGCGTGTAAAGGATTTTAAAAGCATTGGAGGATGAACTTGGAAGAAAGGAAGGTGTTTCCTGATTACTCCAGGGCTTGGAGAAGCCAGCAGGGAGGTTTTAAAAAGGACCTCAGGGATTTAGGAGCATCCAGTCACTGACACTGTATTCCTAGTGGAGAGTCTTGCTGTTAGTTCTGCAATCTCTGGGTGGGTTTTGATTTTTGATTTAAGTTTTCATGGCAACAAAGCCAGGTTTTGCTTTTTAAAAACCTGCATCACAAAATGGCATTTAGGGAATGAATGAAAGGGAATATGATTAGAGCAACATCTGTGCTATTTCCTAATTCCTTTTGTGTTTCCATCCCAAAAGAAGCTGTGGTGAGATAAGTGGAGGCTGCGTGTGCCTGCCTGGGTTGCTGAGCTCTTATGTGCTAAAGGAGCCTGAGTGAAGCTTTTGGGCTTTTTTTAATGTGTCCTTGGTTACCAGAGACTTTGAGGCTCTGTTAAAATCTGCAGTACTGCAGCTCTCTGCTTTCTAAATCACTCTGTAATCTTGAAGGGGGAGAAAAAGAAAGAATGAACAAAGATTTCTCACAGTGATTTTACAGATTTCACTTCTACTGGAGGGTGTTAAAAAGGTGACCTGGCCTTTTTTCCTAGGTGATCCAGAAGAACTAATGTTCCAGTACTTCAAAAAATTTGGGGACAAGCCCTGCTGTTTTACTGATCTCAAAGTGTTTGTGGATCTCCTTCCACCCAGCCAGTACACAAAGGTAAGGAAATAATCAAGAAGTGGTGGCAGGAACAGCAGTGGTTGTTTGCACTCTGGTCCCTTTGTCTTAAAATACCTGTGGATCATATTAAGAGACTGGAAACAGCAAATTTTTACTTTCTGCTTGAAATTCAGAGAACTCTTTGTGCTGTAGAAAATATCATGAACACTTGAACATGAACACTTGAGAAGTTTCATTCCGAGGATTTTTACTGGAGGTTTAAAGCTAAGTTTGATCCTGCAGTCTCAGATCTGGTATTCCTTTGGCTTTTTTATTCCCATTTTTCAGGGTGTCAGGATGCTTTGAGGTCAAAAATTTTGTTTAATGGGAAGAAGCTGCCCCCTCATCCCATGCAGGGATGTCACAGGTGCTTTGCTTGGCTCTGACAGTGCCAAAAGGACACACTGACCCAAATCCAGGGGTCATGCAGGCACCTGTGGCAGCTTTTTCCAGAATCTCTTTCTGAAACAACTCTCTGGAAAAGAGTTTCTCTGAAAAGCCCATTTGTGCAGAGTCATGAGCAGCCTGGAGTGACTTCAGCAGCTGGGAATTCTGTCACTCACCCCAGTGTTTGTCTGAGCCATTGTGTCCAGGGATCAGCACTGGGGAGGGCAGAGAATCTGGGATCAGCCAGAGCCTGGGGATAAAATGTTGGTAAACAAAGTGTAGGTAGTGAGGTTCTCTTGGTTTATTGAAGTATTTTTTGACTCCTAATGCAAGCTCTTCCCACAGCCCCACTGCTGATGGGCGTGGTGGCTCTGGCAGGGGTGGATGTTGGTGGTGCTTTGTATTTAAAGATGTGTTTTTAGCCCACTGGCAAGAAATGTGGCCAGTAGGATATTGAACTCCTAGTCCTGGAAAGAGTGATTCCATTGTAAGGGAGCCCTGAAGTAGTGAACAGGTTTCATCCTAACTTTCCAGGGAACAAATTCAAAACCAAGAGTGGGAAAATTATATATAATAATAGTTCACACTTCAGTTTTGTCACAACTCTGACTTTAAAATTCTCTGTCTGGCCTTAAAACTGCTGCTGATTTACTGAGTATATTCTGGAATATATGTTGTGTCAGATTGATGTATTGGGTGGTTTTCTGGTTGTCCCTGAAGCAGCGTCTTCAGCAGTTTAGCTTGGTCAAGGACACAAGGAACTGAGGAGGTTTCATGGTGCTGAGGTGCTGATGAGTTTTGACATGAGAGTTCCACTTCAGTAGCTGAGGTCACGATCTTGCTGGACCACTGACATGTGAGATAGTCCAGAAATAATGGTCACAACACCAGCCTTGACTTCCTAGAGGTGTAAATTGGATAGCAGAGCCAATGATGTGGTTGACCTTGCTCAGCTTGGCAGAGTTTCAGACTGAAAAGATCTGTCAACACAGCATTCATCAAATTCTTCGGGAAAACTGGAATTGGTGTGTGTTGTGCTTGGTGCTGCTCCTGAGCTTTTTGCCTCAGGCTTGCATTTGATGCAGTTCTTCTGTGTTGATACCAAATGTAGTAAAACCAAATTCATTGGCTTTTACTCAGGTTTCACTTTGCAGACAA
The DNA here is from genome assembly GCF_017590135.1 of Pyrgilauda ruficollis. Taxonomy (NCBI): domain Eukaryota; kingdom Metazoa; phylum Chordata; class Aves; order Passeriformes; family Passeridae; genus Pyrgilauda; species Pyrgilauda ruficollis. The sequence continues at coordinate 10,173,166 of NW_024531043.1, forward strand.
TGTTGGGTTTTAGAGCAAGAAGCTGCTGCCCAGCCCTGTGTGCTGTGAGGAGTCTTTTGTCTCCCATTAAAACTACACAATGAGAAGCTGCATTTCTTACAGCTTAATTCCAAAAAGAAGTCATTAATCAGAGTTGATGACCTCACTGAGAACTGCACATTGCTTCAGAGCTGAGGGAAAATGTAACAGTGCAAAACCATCATTGCCTGGAAGTGTGCTGAGAAGCTTGTCAGTAACTAATTATTTTAATTGCATCTCTTATTACCACGAGTGTTAACAGGTGCTTGAGCTCCTTGGTGTATCAATGAATTGGAAACCTGCCTCTGGTTTTTCTTCCCTCCATCTGTTTGATGAAACTTAGTAAACCTCAAGCAACTCAAAAAAAACATTGAGCAACTCAAAAAAAATCTCGAAGGCTGCTCTTGAACCACGGATTCAGTGTAACACCAACATGGATGTTACCACCTTGCCTTTTTTTGGTTTGATTGGAGGGAGGAAATGCTGCTTCCCCATCATTTGGTGCAGCCCTGCAGCCTTTGCCACGGGGGTTTCTCTTGCAGTTCATCCGGCAGCTGCTGGACGTGATCCCGCTGGCGGCGGCCGCCGAGAACGAGGTGGCTCTGCCAGGTGACATCAAGGCCCTGCAGCAGCACCTGTGTGTGGTGCAGCTCTCCAGGCTGCTGGGGATCTACCACGCCATGGAGAAGAAGCAGAAGCTGGCAGTGGTGCGGGAGCTGATGCTGAGATACCGCCACGGCTTGGAGTTTGGTGAGGAAAATCTGTAACGCTGATAAAAAACGGCTTTCTCCTTTCTGATTCTACCCTTGACCTCCCCTGAATTGTGGTTACTTTTATTTTTTTCCTTTCAGCCATGTATCTTAAAGATAAATAAGGCTTTTCTGCTGTCTGTTTGTACTTTGCAAGATTGCCTGTGCTTTTAAGCAAAGCCAGGTTTTCTCACTGAAGTGCATAGGACTCATTTGTGGTCAGGAGTTATTGATTTGTAAATCTTGCAGCTGTGGGAGTCAGTTCTTCTTCCAGAAGATATCAATGTTTGAAGTGCCCCAAAGGCCACTCAGTGATGTGTGAAGTTGTTTGGATTTTAAGACAATTCTGATTTTATAAATTAAAATGTGGTGCTCTCTGGTGGTGGGGCCACTCAATAACCCTGACTGAGATCAGCTGGCACCAATTAATAATTAGTTTTAGTAATTCAAGGGTAACTGGTTTTTTTCCTCTTTTTAGGGAAATCTTGTTTGAAAACTGAATTGCAATTTTCAGATTATTACTGCCTGCTTGCAGTTCACCTGCTGCTTGATCTGTGGCTGGAAGGTATGGTCCCAAAATTGTGCCTTGCTCCAATATCTCTGTGGGAGGCTGGGAAAGGGAGACTGTGTGGCCAGTGAGTGCTTGGCATGGCTTGTTAGGCCTGGAGTTTTCTGGGTTGGGTTTTGGGGTCTTTTTTGCAATATGAGGTATTTCAGGAGTCCTTCTGATCAGCTGGTGTTTGCCCTGAATCTCACTGATCTCTATAAACAGATTTAATTTTTCTGATTAATTCATTTTTTCTCTCCCTTTGCACAAGTTCTGCTGACAATTCGTTTCTGATACCAGGAGTGTTTTGAGAGTGTTTCTTTCTCTTCCTGACATACTTTGTCTTTTGGATCCCTTGTTTCTAGACTTGCTGGGACCTGTTCCCTGAATTAAATTTGCCTGTACTCCACCCCTGCTCCTTGTGTTAGTCTCTTAATCCCACAGTGTCCAGTGCTGGGTGTCCACATGTGACTTCCTGCCCTTCCATGTAGTTATCTATACACCCTTGTCTTTCCCAAGGCAAGATTTAGTCTTTAACCTGACTAAATCCTTGGTCAGATTTCTGGCAGGAAGGTGGATGGGGGCTCTTGAATTCCCAGCTCTTTTGCAATGTGCAAGCTGCAATTCCCAAACAACCCATGATTTATCAGGAAAGGTCACTTTGCCTGCAGTGTGCTCTGTGCAGATGTGAGCTAGATATTCCCTGGGAGGGATCATTCCCCCAGCATTCCCTCAGGGAGCAGCTGGAGTGCTGGAGCAGGTGTTGTTTGGGCACACTGAAATCCCTGGCAGCGCTCTGAGCCTTGTGTAACACGGGCAGAGGGAATTGTGCCAGCGCCTGTCCCTGCTCACACCTGCCTGTGCTGTGTCTGTCACCAGGTGAAGAGGCAGCTGTGTGGCAGTGCCTGACTCTCTTGGAGGAGGGGCTGTCTCACAGTCCCTCCAATGCCCAGTTTAAGCTGCTGCTCATCCGGATCTACTGCAGGCTCGGCGCCTTCGAGCCCGTCTCGGAGCTCTACTCCAGCCTGGACGCCAAGCACATCCAGCACGACACCATCGGGTGGGTGGTACATACTGAGAATAATCACTCCTGGCCCCATCCTGCCAGCTGCAGCACCCTCTGCCACCCTGAATTCAGCACATTGTCACATTTTCATGTGCTGTTGTGCAAAAGTGTTTGGGTTTTTGGGAGGCACGGCCACTGCATGCTCCCCCTTTCTCTCAGGTATCTTCCCCCATGTGATTTTGATTTGTGTTGGATTTTTTAGAGTATTAATTAATCTGAAGGAAATTGGTGAAATGTCTGGCTGGCTGCCAGTCAGAGCTTGGTGTTCAGCTTGGGAACACCAATGAAAGCCATCACACCCTGGTGTGATGGGGGATCTCTCACTGAGCAGCTCTTACTCCCTTAACTTGAAGAACTCCAAGCCCTCACATATTGCTTTTAAAAAATTGAGAATTCATTCCACTAAAAGCCTGAACTTGCCCATGAATGCTGTTAATGCTGTTAAATGTCCAGATGTCTCCTGTGCAGCTGCTTGCCAGGGCAGTGGCTGACATTTGCCTCGTGCTGTTTGTTGCAGTTATCTCCTGACACGCTACGCCGGCTCCCTGGGCCACTACGCTGCTGCTTCCCAATCCTGCAACTTTGCACTCAGGTTTTTCCACTCCAACCAGAAAGATGTAAGTTGAAAGAAACCTCCTCCATGACCTTGTCACACAGCAAAGTGTCTTAGAGAAGCTTTAGGGCTTTAGAGAAGCCCTGTGCAAGGCTTGTGCAAATGCAGTGGTTTAAAACATAACAAAGAGCAGTAGTAGGTGCAGTTTTGTGGTAAAAGTTGTCTCAACCTGCATTTCCTACTACAAGGATTTGTGAGTTGCTGTTACACGAGGTTTTTCTTCAGCTTCCTTTCTTTTAAAGGCAGTTTTAATGCTCCTCATAAAACAGGTATGATTGCTTTTAAATTAATGTTTGTGATTTTTTGCAATAATTGAAGTGGAATGTCCTGTGGAAATAAGTGCTGGTGTCATAAATTTGGCATTTTGGAAAGTAAGACAGCAGCCAGTGATGGTGGGTCAGAATGGGGGTGGCACATGATGAATCCTTTATGTTACAATCGCTGGAGCTGCTTGTTTTCATTGGATGGTGAGGGGTGCACTTCACTTTAAAGGGACTATCCCATTCTGAGGAGTGGGAATATTTCCTGTGTATTTGTATTTTACACCCTGGGTGGGCACTGTTGAGAGGTAGCTGAAGAAGATTATTTTTACTTCCTAGGAAACAAAGGTGCAATCCAGTTTTAGATCTGCCAGTCAGCCACTGGCTAAGTTGGCTCCAGAGGTTCTGCAGTCACACCATTTGCTTTCCCACTATCCCAGCAATAACCACAGGAATTGTCTGTACTGAGCAGTAAAGATTCTCACACAGAAATCATTCAGAAGCAGCAGGCTGCTCTGTTGGCAGCCCAGGTGGTTCCTGTGTACAACATTCCCATGGCCATTTCCCTGTGCCTGGAGTGTTGGTGCCCAGTTCCTGGGAGCTGTGTCTGACACAGAGGTTTTCCTGAGGGATACACATGGATTGTTCAGTGGGATGGGAGCTCACTCTGCTCTGCATCTCTCACTTGCTCATTTTTTTTCCTACTTGCTAAGAAGCTTTGGATTCCTGGGAGTGAAGCCCTGGATCCAGACACCTTTTTTTGTTTTTTTTTTACTGAGGTGTAACTTTTCAATCTTGTTTAAAAGTTATTTGATGGATGTTAATGAAAAACATCCCTGGAACCAACTGTCTGAGTGAAACCCACGACTGCTGGGTGCCAGGTGGAAAAGAGAACTGAAAAAACTTCTGGATGTGATTCCTCTGCTTGGGAACACTGTGTTGTAAAGCATCAAGAAATCATCTTTCCATGGAAAACAATCTGAAGTAATTGAGGTGTGGTTCCCTTGGGAGCAGGTTTTTCTCTGTGGCATGAATGATGGAGGCGCTTGTGGCAGAGAAGAGCTGGATGTCTCCAGTGGCTGTTGGCAGGAAAACACAACTTGTGTTCCAGAAATCCCAAAAAGGTGTTGCCTTGCTGCTACACCTTCAAAACATGTTGAGATTTCAAGAGGCAAGCAGTGGTGCAGCAGGAGGACAGAATTCTCATGTGACAAGATGAGGATGGGACTCTGGAACCACTCACATCCTACCTTGGAGATGGTGTTGCGGCCAAAGGACCACGAGCTGATGTTGCTCTCAGGTCTCCAAATCTCTCCTGCTCTGGACACTTGCAGTGGTTGTCTCCTTAAGATCCTTTTGATGCCTCAAAAGCTGTTCTTGCAACCAGGAATTGCAGGAGATGAAGGCTCAGTTCTGGCTGCTGTTCCCTGAGGATGATGGTATGACAAGAGTGGGGATGAAGAAGGATTCCTTGCCATAAAACATGTCACAAGGTCAGGATCTGCTCCCAGATTTCAGAAGAGATTTCTGTGCTGCTGTGGTTCTGCTGGGGCTGCCCCTTTATGCTCAGGGTGCCTGGAGCAGCTCCCACTCAAGCCCCACAACCACATCTGCAGTGTTAAAAGGTGTCTGTCCTTTAAATGTTCCCTTTTTACAGATTTCTGGTGCTGCCTGCTCTTCCCTAGGTTGATGCTGAGATTGGCTGGAATATCACAGCACAGAGCTGTGTGTGGGACTCTGCCTGGAGCAGGAAGTGTGGGATGTAAATGAAGTCTGGCATAAAAATAGAGCTCCTGAATCAGACTTCTTGCTTCAGATAAATCCGTTCTCCTGACTTGCTGAACTTCCCAGCCTGACGTGAATCCTGTGTCAGAGTGATCCCATGAGTAACAGCCATGTAGGCTGCTGTGCAATCCTGCCACTATTCCTGCTCTGGGAGAGAATGCCAAGGACACGGAGGAGAGAAGGCAGCATTGCTATATTTGGCCAAAACTAAAAAGGCAACTTTATCCTCCTCAAGATAGTCCTCCTTCAGCTATGCAGAATCACCAGTAATCTCTCTAATTTTCTTGTGTCCATCCATCTTTAATCTCTCCAGATACTGCAGGCAAACCACTCCAACGTGTCCTGGGGGGATTTAAAAACCACGTGGATGCAGTTGAATTAGAGCCCATAGCCCAGTCCCTGACAGTCACCTCTGCAAGGCTGTTGATCAGAGGGTATGTTGTTGAATATTTGGCATATTTTTTCATTCAGTGCAAATAACCAAATTACTTAGGGGAAAAAAAAAATAAAGACAGCTCCCTAGAGGACGTCTCTTGGTTTGGAGGGGGAAAAGAAAGAGTTTTGGATCTGTGAGTGTTGCCTTCTGGTCTCTCAGAGCCTTCCAGACAGGTTGAGCCTGTTAGGACCATACAGAATTCAGTTAAGCAGAAGCCTTTTTTGGTGCCTTTCATCTTCAGTGCAGTTCATAAGCTTGTTCAGAAGAAAATAGTTGATTTGCCAGAACTTCTCAGTTGTGGAGTACTTCTGATGTAAAAACTCAGCTGTCACTCATGGCTGGGAACAGAAATAGTTCACTCTGTGTCTACAGTTAGATATTTTCATTAAAACACTGCTTGTCTGGAGTTCCTTCATCATAAAAATCTCTTTTTTTGGAGATTGCTTGGACTGAAGTGAAATACTGGCTGCCTGCCTTGTATTGCTACATTTCATCAGAGGGAAAGCAAAATATTCCATGGACCCTGCGAGTTTCCTTTGGTGTTTGTGTTGTGCCATGTACACATTGTGTGATGCTGTATTTAAAACTCTAATAAAAAAGAGAAACAAAAAAATGTGTGAGTAAATTTTTTTTTAATCTGTGTTGTGGTGATATGTGATGCACATCCAAGTCAGTTCCAGAAAATCTGGGCTATATTTCTTTTGCCTGGAATTATTTCTCACAATGAAATAATGATTTAATGATTTGAATCACGTATCTAAAAGGAAGAGGAAGGAAAAAAAGCCTTCCAAAAGCATCTCTTCCCTGTGAAGTATTTCTCATTGTGGTGACAACAACGTGATGTTTCAGGTCGGTTTGGTTGTTAAACCTCACTGCCCATGGAGCATCTGGCCATTCCCAATTTAAAGCAGCAAAACTGCTTGGGTGACTTGGAGAAGCAGAAGCACAAACTCCTCCCAGAGATTGAGGATCTGCCAGGTCCTGCACCTCTGGCCTGATAAAAACCACAGAAACGCGGTTCCTTGGCAGTGACCTTGTTGCTTGTTGCTAATTTGGGCAGTCACTAAGGGAGCTGCCTGTGTTGTGTTGCAGACCTCAGAATACATCATCCAAGCCTACAAGTACGGGGCGTTCGAGAAGATCCCGGAGTTCATCGCCTTCAGGAACAGGCTGAACTCTTCCCTCCACTTCGCGCAGGTTCGCACCGAGCGCATGTTGTTGGACCTCTTACTTGAAGCAAATATGTGAGTACAGCTCCTGCCATGGCAAAACTGGGGGTGGGCCAAGAGGGGCCTTTGGGGAGTTGCACCTGCAGAAGCCTCAGAGCTGCAGCTCTGCTCCTAAAGCTTCATTCTGATTTTAGTGGTCTTGGGTTGCACTGAGGAGGTTTAAAAAAAATTCTTTGTGGGAAGAGTTGTCAGGTGTTGGAACAGGCTGTCCAGGGAAGCAGTGGATTCACCATGCCTGGAAGTGTTCAGAAAACATGTGGGAGGGCACTGAGGCCATGGTTTAGTGGTGACCATGGTGGCAGTGCTGCATTGGTGGTTGGACTTGGTGATCTTAAAGGACTTTTCCAGCTTTGGGGATTCTGTGGTTCTGATTTGCTGTCCCTTCACATCCTTGTCAGTGCCCTGTGTGTCACGTTCCTGACAGAGGAAGAGCTGAGCAGTGCACAGAACGTGATCTGTTAGCGAGTTGCTTTCCCTTTGCAGTGATCAGATATTTGATTTTGTGCTGCTTGTTCTTACCTACAGATCAACCAGTTTAGAAGAAAGTATAAAGTCCATGAGTCTGAGCCCAGAGGAGGATGACATTCCATGGAAAGATCTGCGTGACAACAGAGACCTGACAGTCCTGTTTAGCTGGGATCCAAAAGACAGGTGAGTAGAAGTATCCTCAACTCACACATAGCAAAGAAATTCCTTCCAGGGCAATTCCCATATTTCAGTGTTCCTTGGGCTGGCTGATTTAAGCACCATGCACCACATCTGGCAGTGCTGCCCTTTTAGATATTAATTTTTCGGAATTTCTGACCACTCCTTCCTCATCATACAGAACTGGGGAGCTTTGCCTAGGCTTTTGTGCCTGGAGATTTGCCTGAAAGCTTTGGTGCCTTTCTCCAGGGACATTTCTGAGGAGCATCGGAAGCTCTCCCTGGAGGAGGAAACTCTCTGGTTGCGAATCCGCTCTTTAACGTTGAGGCTGGTGAGCGGACTCCCAACTCTTGGTCACACCATCCAACCAAAGAACTCTGAAAAGACTGCAGAGAACGGTGTCTCATCCAAGATTGACACGATCCGAGCCCTGCTGCAGCAGCTGGAAGCGGCGGTGGATTCAGGGAAGAAGTTTCTAGAACAAAAAATCCAGGTACCAGTAAGGCAAAAGCTCTCCCCAAATGTTGACTGTGAATGCATCGTGCAGGCTGCAGAGTGCATTTAACTGCCCCTGGGTTTGTGGTGTGTGACTGACTGGGAGATGTGCCAGGCACTGGGTGGGATGAGGAAAAGCTGCAACACCTTTATCTTTTTCTTTGCTTCTTGCCTAGTATCCTGTCCTTGGCCCTCCTCCTACCCGAATGGCTGGCTTCTTCAGCAATGGCAGCTGTCAGTGCCAGACTAGCTTGTTTTATCTTGTTAGTGATATTTATGAACTAGATACCAATGGCTTAGGTAAGTGTTTGGGGCAGGGGTTTGACCACATTGCCTGGTGTGTGGTGGGAGGGAGCCACATGTCTCTGTTTAGTCTGAAAACTGCTGGGCGTTGGAGGATGTGGACTCAAAACTGTTACTTGTGTGTTAATTTTCTGTCTGAAACTAAATTATCTGAGAGCCAGTGCCTTCATTTAGTGTTTTATGTAAGTCTTTTTCTACAGAATATGGTGCTGTAATACTGGCTTCTCTTTGAAAGCAGTTTAATTTAGTTTTGAGTACTGACACTAAATTGCATTTAAATGCCTCTTGAATTTCTGGAAGCAGAAAATAAGAGAAGTTTGTAGCTTATAATTTTTAATTTTTTTTTTTTTTTTCAGAAGATTCAGCAGAAATCCAGGAAAGAATAGGGAATAGTTTCAAGTCTTTAGTAGAACGACTGACAGGTAAATGGTAACTCAAGAACAGACACTGAGGCAGAGCTTCCTGGCTGTCTGAGGATGGCTGTGGAGTGTCTGCAGGGATGGGCTGTGGTGATGCATCTGCAGACCCTGTGAAAGCTTGAGAACAAGGCTGGGATTGCCCTTGGCTTGTGTGTTGAAACTGCTGCATGCTCAGAACGTGCTGTGCCCTTCAGTGCATTTATCTGCCAGCCTGGGCAGCTTCTTCTCCTGGTGCTTGGGTCAGGGGGGCTCATCAGGGGTGTGGAAATGTTTGTAATGAGCCAGAACTCAGAGGAGATGGAGAGGACTAGTGGTCAGTGCCCTGACAGTTCTGCACACTACACTCAGATACCTGGTGTAAAGAAAATGCACATTTGAGATGATCTCCTTCATCCTCAAGGAAGGCTTTTTCTTTTTTCTTTTCAGAATTGTTCAATAAATGTAAAGGTGATTTGATTGAAGTCAGAGATGGCACCTTGAAAACTCATCCAAACCTGTTAGAAAACTTAGTCTTCTTTGTTGAGGTATTTTGTTTTTCCTTTGGAAACTAGAAATTTGGGAATGGTGTGGGGTAGAAATGTTGGGACTGAAACACAGTGCAAGTTTGATGTCAGACAATCAAGAGAACTCATGAGGGATTTTGTTGCATATTTTAATCATACTAAATTTTACCAGGAACACTAAAATGACTTGAGAAACCTCCTGTAAATGCAACTTAAAACATATTTTTACCTTTCTTCCAGACGATCTCCATTGCCCTGTGGGTATCGAGTTACTGTGACAGCGTCCTCCGACCTTTTAAATCCAACCTGCAAAAAAAGAAGAAGAAAAAAAAAGAAAGCAGTGTAGCAATGGTACAAACAATATTTCTTTCTCTCTTCCCCCACCCCTAATCACAGCCTATTTGTTCTGAAAGAAAAATCAGGCTAGATAACATGAACTGGTTTTCATAAACTTGTGGAGGTTGATGTGGGTACCTTGGGGCTAATTCTTGCTGTTTAAATTCAGTGACATGTCATATCTGTGACATCATGTGACAGTTTTTTAATGAGAAATACAGTTTAGAGTGTCATTGACCTTCCTGCCTGGAATGTACTACAGTAAACTTGTCAGCTGGGAGTGTTTATCTGAGTAGCTAAATTATAGCTTAGCACTGGTGGGAAGAAGAGAATTATGTATTACAAAGGGAGTTATATAAAATGGACATTAATATGTGTTTATAAATTCAAGACCTGTGTTTGTTTTTGTAGCCACCTGTATTTACCCATTTCCTGGATTATGTAACTGAACTCCAGACATTAACTTCCAATGTAATAGATCATATCAAAGGGCTTGAAATCATTCTGACTGCACTAAAACTTGAAGAGCTGTCCCTCAAGGACACTCTGCTTTTACAGGTAAGAGATTCCCTGTGCAAACACTGTGGTCCTCAGGAATTTCCTTTTGGTGTTTGAGATGTTGGAGAAAGGTTAAAAGGGGGATTTAAACAATTGCTGTGGAGTGAGTGATTTCTCTTTTGCACTTTGCAGGAAGAAAAAAAGTTTACAAAGACTGTGCAAGGGAAGGTCCAGAGCAGTTACCATCACTCAGTTCAGGAAATTGGAGAGCTGCTGAAAAAGAGACTTGATACCATTAAAAAACTAAAGATTTGAGCAATGCATCCCTGACAGACTCCACAGGGGAGTGACACCAGAGTCCCAGACAGAAGCAACATCCACTCTACCATCACTTAAATCCAGAACTTCCTCATAATGCATGAAGGACTTAAAATCATGAAACAATTTTTTTAGGTATTACAGATGTATTGAGCTGATTTAAATTATTGTACATAAAAGAAGCAGGGACCCTTCCTGGGGTTTGACCACTTTTTATACATGTTCATAAGCATATTGCAACAGGAGAAAAGTCACTTTCTTCCCTTTTGATCTCTAGAACCAACTGGAGATGGTCTTTAGAAGCAGCAATAGCAATCCAGTGTAAAGCATCTATCTCCAAGGATATTTTCACCACCATACAGTGTTCATAACTTTTGTATGGTCCTTGCCTTAGAAATGCAGGAATTGTAGATGTCCACGTTCAGCCACCTCTGATGAACTGAGCCTGGCTTGGAGCTGCCTGTTTTGTCTGCAAACCACCTGGTCCTGCTGACAGAATTCCATGTGTTGGTCCATCAGGGAGAGGTGAGGCCTCCGTGGTGGGCTGGGAATCATCCGGAGCTGGGGCAGGATCCTCCAGGGAGGAGGTGTCTGTGCACAACTCGGGAAAACTGCAAATGTGATGAGGAGCAAACTTCAGAGAGAAAGAGATGGGAATGGGTGTTTCAGCAAAAAAAAAAAAAAAAGACAAAAAGAAAGACCTTGTAAATAATGGCTGCAGTGAAGTGTGACACTGCGCTGGTATCATGTCAGTTTAATGTCAAACAGCAACGTCATGACTTTTAAAAAGTGTATTTAGATTACTGAAACTTTAAGACTTCAATATTTTAATAGAAATGGAATCCTATTGGCTTTGGTTTTAAGTTGGCAGAGGTAACTTTTGCTTCTGCTGTGGTCTGAGGCTGAGATCCTTTTTGTGCCTGTCTGCTTGCTTTTTGCAGTTGAACTTTGATTATCCAAGCACTGGCTCATGAAACTTTCTGTTAGAAAGTGTGACCATATCATCTGCTCCCACAGAATCTGTATTTCTGTTGGGTTTTTTTCATGTTCAAAGAGCAATGCAGCCTAAAATTGATAGGCAAAAAAATAAAGTTCATGTACCTGCAATACAAGGGACAGGTCAGACCCAACAGATTCCTCATCTCCTGGTTTAGAGCTACAGGTATCCAAGTCTAGATTTAAAGTTTGAAGAGAGCTTGACTGCCTTTGTCATCTCCTCTGTTTTGTTAGTAATGCTAGAATGTTGATGAGAGTATTTTTTTAATAAATCCCCTGTATTTAAAAAAAAAAAGTCCTATAGCTGCTCTTGCTGGATTTAGTTTAGCTTTGCCCCATCCTGAAAGGGAAAGAAGAAGAATGTCTGCAGGTTGTCAGATTGTAAAGGATGTCCTGATGGTTGAATCACAATGTCTGGTAAGTGCTCTGGGCTGGAGGAATACCAAAATGTGTTAAGTCTGTTTTATAGTAATACTTTTACTGAAAAAAAAAAAAAAAAAAAAAAGAAAAAACCCCAAACACAACTGTCATGTTGTATAGAAATACCATTTTTGAAAGGAGGGTGTGCTCCTTGAATTAAAGCAAGGCTGGTGACTGAAGGTGATGCTGTCAGGTGTGTAGGGTGAGTGAAAACCACCCCAGTGCTGGGGTGGGCAGTTCAGAACAGCCCTGAGCCAGAAACAGGCACTGCCCTTCCCAGTCAGGGGGCACAGTGGCACTGCTGCTGTCCCTGTCCCCTCCCTCCCACAAATTCCAGAGGGCTTTGCACAAACACAGCAAAGGTGACACAGGGGACAGTCCCAGGGCTGATCCAGGCTGGAGTTTCCTTCCACTGCTGCTACACCAGGTTGAACTCAGTCGTATCAATAAGCAATGGTGACAATGTAAGTGAAGTTTAGGATTAAGAGAACCAAGCATTTAAAATCCTCCTGTGTGCCTGAAAGCAGAAGCTGGGTTAAAAAAAGGTTTCCTGCATTCCTTGAAAGCAGAACTGAAACTGGAGGGGACTGATGTCATCTGAGGCAGGGGCTGGGACAGGATGGAACCATGGCTCACTCACTTCCAGCACAGGGAATTCTGACTGTTCTCAGTGCCAGCTGCTGTTCTTTTGCCACTTCCAGCCACTGGGAATGACAGCCTTGTCAAACACAGAACTTTGGGGTTCCTCAGTGGTTTCTAAAAGCAGAGGCTGTCTCTTCCCAAGCTGTAGTTTCTCTAGGAGGAAACAGTGTACAAAAATGACTCCGTACTCACTGACTGGGGGCTTGGTTGAGGGAGAGTTTCTCTCCCCCTATAAATTGTGTACAGTTAAATATATTATATATTTCTTACAAAAGAGCATTTCCCCTCCAGAATATGTCCAACACGGACCTGGTAAGAAATTCAAGCTATAACCCATTGCTGCTGTTCCCCTTTTTTCCACTCTTAGAATTTGTTTTTATTTGTTTTGGATTTTCTTTGGGTGATGAATTGAAAAACATACCTAGAAGAAGCTACCAAGACTACTGTTTACAGACTGAAAAATTACTGCTTTTATACTACTGGGATCATGAGCCACGATCCTTTTACAGATTTCCTTGACTCCTCTTGGCTTAAAATCAGTTTCTGATGTAGATAAAGGTTGGAAATCTCCTACCCTGCTTTGTCTACACACAGGACAAACTGTACAATGCTTGTTTGTGTTGTCCATCATTTTTGTACTTTTTAACTGTTCAAAAATTGCATTTATATTTTGCAATCCTTGATAATCATGACTTTATTTTAACGGCTAGTAAACTTAGGGATTTTTTTTTGTTGTATTTGCAGCCTTATCTGAACTTTCTCTTCCTTGATTATTGTTAATTTATGACTGTAGGAGATATGTATGCCTCAGCCTTCTACGGACTTAAGTGACACAGCTGCAACTGAACTGCTTTAAACTGGATGGGTTTATAATTTATATAAAAGTCAGTTTCGTTACAAATCAGTATTGCTGCCTCCTTTTTCTGCCTGGATGGTCTGGATGTGATCAAAGTGCTTGTCTGCACTGTCTTTGTAAGCTCCGTGGTGAAGTCAGATTATGCTGTTGCAGGACAAGCAGATCCTGTAAAGAGGAAGGATGAAAAAAGAGGGAATATGCTCATTGTTTTCCAGCTGGGGATTAGGTGCAGAATTATGTCTGCTGGGGGAGGGAGTGTGGATGGATCAGTGCTTTTACTTGATGAGCTGTCAGTCTGTCTTTCTGCAGTGCTTGCTTGCTTTTAATCCAGTCTTTCCACGATAAGGACACGTTGTGTGCAAGTGCGGGCTGGCAGTGCATGAAATCTCCCCTGGCAGCACAAAAACCTCTGCTTGAGAGGGCTGTGGCAGTGCCCACCTGGACCAAACGTACACTCCATCCCTGCTGCCCTGCGCAGCCCGATCCTCCCTCCTGCCCTTTCGCTGTCTTCAGCTGCTCTGGAATTGCTGCTGGCAGCCGCTCCCTTGTCCTTGTTTCACCGGCACCAGCCGCGGTGCTGTCCCGGGGGGCACGGAGCTCCCGTGCGCGCTACCCGGTCCCCGCACGGCGTGGGAGCCCCCGCCCGCCCCCGAGCGCTGCCGCTCCCCCGGTGGCCCCGGGCAGCGGGGCGGGGCGAGGCGAGCCCCCGGCGGCGGCCGTCGCGCCGTCACGTGGCTCCGCAGCTCCGCTCCCTCCGCGCTCCGCCATGGCTGCGGCGGCTGCCGCCGGCTCGGTGCTGCTCTGCCTGCTCGGCCTGGTGCTGCCCGGCGGCAGCACGCTGCACACCAAGGGCTCCGTGCCGCTCGACACCATCACCTTCTACAAGGTACGGCGCTGGCGGGCCTGCCGAAGCGCTCGGGGGGCGGGCGTGGGGCCGCACCGGGCCTCGTGCTCCGCAGCCGGCGACAGCCCCGGGGGCCGGGGCGCGGGGGGCGCGGCGGGGCCGCGGGCACCGGGTCGCTGCCGCCGCCACCGGCGCGGGGAGCGCTCGGTGCCGGCGGAGCGGCCGCGCCGCAGCCAATGGGAGCGCGGCGGCCGCAGCAGTTAGCCAATGGGAGCGCGGCGGCCGCGGCCGGCAGCCAATCGGCACGGTCCAAGTGGAGCCGAGCCGCGGGGTCCGGCCCGGCGGTACCGGCGGTACCGGCGCGGGGAGGTGCGGCCGCAGCCGCGGCTCCTCGGCCGGGGCTGGGCTGCCTGTGCCGCTGAGGGAAGGCAGGACCGTGCAGGGATAGAGCCGGCGCCGTGGACGCGCGCTGCTTGGGTGGTTTCACTTGTTCATCAAACAGCAACAGGCTTTTTTTTTTTTTTTTTCACCTTTTTTTTTTCCCTTCACTAAATCACTTTGTAAGGAAGGAATCTTCCCAGGGCCTTGTGCGCTCCCCACCGGGACACTGACCGCTCGGCAGGCCAGGACGGAGCCTGCAGCCGCCTGTGCATACAGATGTTGTGCAGAGCCCGAGCAGGGCTGGCAGAGCGCTGTGTAGGTGGGGAGCTGTGGTGCAACCTCAACCTGTTCGGTAGAACAAAAAGATTTTGCAAGGTCTTCTACTGCAGGAAGGGGAACATCCCTCAAGGGGTGAGAGAGTCCATTGCCAGACTAATTGGAAAAGGCATCATCTGAGCAGAGCAAGGTTGAAGTGAAAAGGAATCAATTGAATGTGAATTCTCCATTTCATGTACCAGTACAACACCTCCAGCATCTGCACTGCCTCCCTGTGCCTCCTCCTAGCCAAGAGTGCAGCTCTCATGCTGGGACACTTCAGAATGACAGTACCTTTGGCCTCTCTCCTCTTCATGTCCCACTGGAAAATGCTTTAGCTGATTTTCTTCCCAAGTGCCAGTCAGATTTACAATAAGCAAATCTTATAATTAAAGGCGTTATCAGATTCCCCAAACCTACCACGTACTATCTTTATCAGGAATTCAGACAGCCAAAGCTCAGTCTTTCCTCCACACGACAGTGAGTCATTTCTGAAAGGCCATAATTATATAAAATTTCCATTCTGCTCTGCATCTCCCCATTGCACAGGAAAAAAAGGACAATCAAAAACAACTTTTGGTGACTTGTAGATTGCTCAGACTTGAAATGATCAAGTTTTGTCATGTCTTTTCCCCTTTTACTTCTTATTTTAGGTTATTCCAAAGCATAAGTTTGTCCTTGTGAAGTTTGACACACAATATCCCTATGGTGAGAAACAAGATGAGTTTAAAAAGCTGGCGGAGAGCTCAGGCTCCAGTGAGGATCTGCTGGTGGCTGAAGTGGGAATATCAGGTGAGGAACTCTGAGTACATGCAAACAGTGTGGGCTGGTGAGGAGGGGATACATTTCGGTGTGATTTCTGCAGGTTCTGAGGCAATTCTGGGGGAGGGATGGATGTGAGAGTGGAGCTCCTGCCCTGGCTGAGCCTGGCTGTGCGTGGGAGAGCTTCTTATCCATCTGGGCTGGGTAATGAAGAGTCAGCCCACGCTGCTGAACTGCTGCCACCTCCTCATCCTCAGCAATTCTTGCCTTTTTTTCCCCTCTTCTTTGCTGAGAGAAACCTTTTTGTCCCACACGCAGGGAACAGACCTCACAAGAATGGTGTTTTAGCCACAATCCTGGAAGAATATTCACAAAATATTCAAAATCCACAAAGAATATTTAGTGTGATTAATTCCATGCAGCAAGCCCTGGGGCAGCACAGCAAGGGGTTGTTGCACTGTGGCTGCTCTAACTTGATGTGACTGTGACTGGATTTAAGAGAAAAAGAGTGAAAAATAGATCACTGTCACCTGACATGCTCTGGCTTTGTAGGTTGAATTAAGAATTTAGGCTTCATTATCAAACTGTGAAGTTTTACCCACTCTGATATTTCTAAACATATGTGGAATTCTCCGAGTAGCATATTTGAAATGGCTTTGTTTTCTGTCCTCAAGAATAAATATAATTTATGTAAGATGACTAAACGTCTTGTAGCTTGGCATGCTGTCAGAACCAAATCATTCTCTGCACATAGACAGGAAAAACTCTTATTTAACTGTAAAATCAGTGGATAGAGGAAAATAAGAGGAAAAAGGGTATTGATTTCCCATAAAGAGGACAGAGTTTATACAAAAGGTCCTGCCAATGTCTTACACTCTCACAGTCACAGCAAAACACCATTAAAGTCTTTTGCTTTGGAAAAGCCACTGAATGTTTGCCTTGCACAAATGATTTTATGAGGTGTTTTTATTTCAGTGTGTGGCATTTCCTTGGAACAGGCTCTCCACAGAATGGTCAGGGCCCCGAGGCTGCCAGAGCTCAGGGAGTATTTGGGCAGTGCTCTCAGGCACAGGGTGGGATTTTGGGGTGTCCTGAGCAGGGCTGGAAGCTGGACTCGATCCTTGTGGGTCCCTTCCAGCTCAGGATATTTCCATGACTCTGTGATTTCCTGGCAGACAGGTTATTAGGACATGTTGAAGCTCTGCCTACAAGTATTTGTGTGGGAGGGAATCCTAATTTAATTTTTGATTAACTGTGCTTTTCTGTGTTTCGTTGTCCCTTGACAGATTACGGTGATAAACTGAACACTGAGCTGGGAGAGAAGTACAAGCTGGACAAGGAAAAGTTCCCTGTTTTTTACTTGTTCCAGGATGGTGACTTTAAAAATCCTTTACTTTATAGTGGTGAGATCAAGGCTGGGGCTATTCAGCGCTGGCTGAAGAGTAATGGCATCTACCTGGGGATGCCAGGCTGCCTGAAGGAGTATGATGTGCTGGCCAGCAAATTTATGAGCACCACAGAGAAATCTGATCGCCAGGCCCTCCTGAAAAAGGGGCAGGAGAATTTAGGAAAAGCAAAAGAAACCGAGAAGAAGTCAGCAGAGCAATACTTGAAAATTATGAGCAAGATCCTGGAGCAGGGAGAGGAGTTTGCTGCTAACGAAGTCGTCCGAATCACAAAGCTGATCGAGAAGAACAAGATGAGTGATGGAAAGAAGGAGGAGCTCCAGAAAAGCCTCAACATCCTCACTTCTTTCCGGAAGAAGAGTAGTGAAAAAGATGAGCTCTGATGTGTTGGAGAACTCTCTACAAGCTGTGAAACATTGTCAAGAGTCCTAACCAGTTCTCCTTAATGCAAGCAAACTTCCCGCTGACTTCAAGAGGGCAGCACATCTCCTTCTGGGATTCTCAGTTTAGAAGATCAAGAGGAAGACATTCCTTAAAAACACAGTATTGTAAATGTTGGAAAAATCACCTAAGAGCAAGACACAGCAAGTATTGTGTAATGCTATCCAATTACAGTGTTAAAGCAGACAACAACAAAAAAAAAAAAAGCTCTAGATTGGCCGGAAGCTCATTCCTGGTGTTTTTTACAGCTGTTCCCTGGCTAACAAATAACAAAATTCAGTCTCTCATTCCATTTTACATGCTGGAAAAGGTACAGATTGGGTGCCCTCTGCTTCCCCACCTTTCCCTGTCTGTAATATCCTTGGGTTTTATGCTTGTTAATCTACCCCTCACACACCTTGTGTTGTCCCACTTTGGCTCCAAGTCTTGTTCTTACCTGTTGTTGACTAAGAGACTCAGAGCTTCCTTTTTCTGGCTTCTCCTTCCATGGCTTCTGTCCCTGTTTGCTTTGGGTAGCAGCCAAATGCTGGCAGTGAAGACAGTTCACAGCTTGCCCCTCATTTTCTGTCCAGAGCAGCCATTTCATCAAATATTCTCCTGAAATCCTTTGCGATACCTTGGCACAGTGAGTGAAGTGAGTTCTGAGCAAGGGCAGAGTCTCCTTGAGGTGCTATTACACTCAGTCTCACCAGTTTGTGCAAAAAATCGGGTTTTCAGAGGTAAATTTAGATAATTTTCTTACAGCTGAAGAGGTGTTCTACCTGTCCAAGCTTCATGAACAAAATGTTTTTCTAGCCTCCAGAAACAATTGACACTCTCAAACTAAAGCCTCATCAGTGTTTGGTAGTTCTGAATATTTGAAAATAAGGTCTTGTAAGAGGAAGCAGAAGCATTTGTGTCCTTAGAAGCCTCATCTGTGTTATTTAAAGGGAGGTGCCTGGTCCAAGGATCAGGTCAGTCCTCAGAACTGTGCAGTTCACGCTCTGTGGAATTTGGATGCCTCTGGAAGATGCTGAAGTCCTGGTCAGGCTGACAGTAGTTGGAAAGAGAAACACCTGTGAGTTTTACCTTAAGAGTATGCTTTAAACAAAACTGATTCCTGTGGGAGCTTTGCTGCCTTTTGAATCTTGGGGTGGGTACAAGGAGCAGATGTTGCTGCGAGATAAAATGTATTAATAATGCTATAATAAAAAAAAAAAAATCCACTTCAGAGCTGCTTCTTTAACCACTATAGAGAAACTACTGCCAATTTCATGATCAGAGGGGAGGCTGTGACTGCTGAAGCGAGGTGAGGGGAGCCGAGGGTGTCCCTCGGCCCAGCGCTGTCCCCTCAGGAGCGGCAGAGGAAAGACCCCGGCAGGGTGGGCAGTCCTTGGGAGGGCTGTGTGGAGATATTCAGCCCCGGAGACCCTGAGGAAATCCTGAAGGGAGCCGTTCTCGAAGCAGTGAGGGAACTATTCCCCGGGACTCTGAAGGGAGCAGCCCCTGACAGGATCGGCACTTGAGGTGTCCGTGCCCCCCTGGATCTGTGAAGGGAGCAGTCGCCGGGCTCTCTGAGGGGAACCGTGCCCGGGCTCTCTGAGGGGAGCAGCCCCCGGACTCTGAAGGAGCCCTGCCCGGGTTCTTCGAGGGTAGCAGTCCCCGGGACTCTGAAGGAACCGTGCCAGGCTCTCTGAGGGGAGCAGCGCCCGGTGTTCTGAAGGAGCCGTGCCCGGCTTTTTCGAGGGTAGCAGCCCACGGGACTCAAGGGATGGTACCCGGGCTCTGAGAGGAATAGCCCCCGGGCTCTCTGAGGGGAGCAGCCCCCGCGCGCCCCCTCAGAACCGCCGCCGCTTCCCGCCCCCGGGTGCTGGTGACGTCACGGAGGGGCGGGGCCGAGGCTCCGCGGGGTCGCCTCAGGGCGGCTCCGTGAGGGGAGCCCGGGGCGGCGGTGACCGGAGCGAGCCCGCCCACCGGGGCTCGGCCGGTTCTGCCCCCGGAGGGATGCGCGGGACGCCGGTGCCCGGGACTCTAATCCTGCTGTTTGCCCAGGACTCCTGTCCCCTCAGCCCCACTCTGCCAGCGGGCGCTCCCCGCAGCCGGCCCCGCCGGCGGGGGCCGGGCGCGGTGCGGCCCCGGGGCGGAGCGCGGGCGGTGTCCGCAGCCCCGGAGCGGTGCGGCGGCGGTGGCGGTACCAATGGCCCTGCCGGCGGAGGCGGACCGGCTGGATGGGGGCTGGCAGGAGGTGAGCGAGCCCCGCCGGCACCGGGACCCCTTAGGGACAGCGGCTGCCCCCTCCCCGGGACCTCGCCGTGCGCGTCTCTCCTCATCCATCCCCTCACGGTCCTTCCCCAGCCCTGCGCCCCGCTCCGTGCCCGGCGGCGCCGGCAGCGTTGCACGATCCTCCCCCGGTCATTGTCCCCAGTCCGTCCTGCTTATTCCTCTTCGGGACCCCGCTGTCCCCAGTCCCCGGTCCGTGCTGCCCCTCCCCGGGACTCCGCGGCTCCTGGTCCCTGTGCCCGGTCCGCGCTGCCCGCTCCTATCCCGATCCCCGGTCCTTGTCGTTCCTCCCCGGGCTCCCGGTCCCCGGTCCGTGCTGCCCGCTCCTCCCCGCGGTCCCCGGGCTCTCCTGCCGTGCCTGGGGCCGTGTCACCTGAGCTCCCTCCCGTCCTTCTCCCCAGGTCTACTCTGCGCTCCAGTGGATCCAGTTCACCATGGCCATGCTCAGGTACGACACGCTGCCCATAGAGTTACTGTCGCAAAGATGATTTTACCCAGAAAAGCAAAAAAAGAGAACTCGCGTCTCCCAGCGAGGCAGACACGCTCCCTTTCCAACCTGTGCTTTGTTTTCTCAGCGTTGTAGGTTCCAGCTCAATTATTGCCTACGCCGTCTTCCAAAACGCAGTGCGGTCCCCTGAGGTAAGGTCTGAGCTTCCTTCTCCCTCCCTAAGCCATGGTGTTAGTCCCTGCAGGTTGGTCACACCTGTAGCACTGACTCTCTCCTAGGAGCAGCTGCAGGTCTTTGGGTAATGTGGTTAAACCTTGTTTAATAGCTGGGAGGCAAAGGGCTTGCTAAAAAATGGGCTCTTTGTCTTGGTAGGAGGTGAAAGGACTGACCTTGAACCTGTGCTTCTGCAGGGAGAAGCAGGTTCCTTAGTCCCATGCTTTCTGCTGCTCCAGGAAAGTCCTCCAGTCATTCCTGGGAGCAGGGATTTCTTAGTGTGCCCTCCTCAGTGGGGCAAAACTCCTGGAGGGCTGAAGAGTTGTGCACAAAGGTGCTGGAGTGCAAATTGGAGCTGCCCCTGCAGAAATGCTTTTATAAGTGTTGGGTTTTGGCTGTCTCCGAGCAAAGGTGCTGGAGTGCAAATTGGAGCTGCCCCTGCAGAAATGCTTTTGGCTGTCTCCGAAGTGTTTCTCTGGGCAGGTGTGCTACTAAAACTGACCCCACAGCCCTCCAACCCATCCTGCCAGGCTTGGGTGTCCACACACAGTCCCTCTGTCCAGGACTTCCTGGGGGCAGTGAGCCAAGCTGATCCCTGTGAAGTAGGGATTTGCTGTCCAGGGTTTGCAGGCTCAGCCTGGCCTGTGGAACACACAGAAAGTCAGTGGAGCTGGCAGCAGCTGTATTTGTCCTTCCTTCATCTTCATGTTCTTTGTACATCATGGGTTTGATCTGCAGCCCAGAGAATGGGACTTTCAGGGAATTCATGGAGCTATCCCTGGAGAAGCAAGGAATGCAGGCCATTGACACACTGCTGGATGACATGGTGGGAAGGAGAGCATGAGTCCATATTTGCAGGGCAAAGCTGTCCCATTTACAGCAGGGAGGACCTTGCTCCCAGCCAGCCTGCTGGAAACGCTCTGCCCAGCACATCCAGAATGAACTGTGGAGATCTCCATGCATCCCCAGGGAGGAACAAAAGCTGGGATTTCACCTTAGTGCTGAGATGGAAAATCTGCTTGAGATTGTGCTGCTCAAGGTACACATCAAAGTCTCTTTCTACTACATTTGCACCTGGAAAGATCCAGATGTGATTCCTTCTGGGGTCCTCTCTGGAATGATGTGGAGCAGGGGTTGGCAGTGTCCTGCTGTGACTCAGCAGCCTCATCCTGTTGGTTTCCATGGCCTGGTTGCTCAGGAGCCCTTCTGCTCTCAGTCATGTGATGGAGCTGTGGCCTGGGAGCTGCTCATGAGCCACACATGGCTCCAGGTCAACAATGGGCCCTTCCTGCTCCAGAGGGTCCAGATGTTTCTGCTCAGATTATTTCTGCAAATGCGGATAGGAGGGCTGGATGCCAGCTGGAGGGACTGGTTTGCATCAGCCTTCCAGGCTCTTCTGCTGCCAGGGGAGATCTGGTGCTGGGTTTCAAAAGTGACAAAATCTCCATTAACTTCCCCATCTTCTTGTCCTCATGTCTCGGGTCTGAAGTGGAAGTTTGTAAACAAAAGGGCTGGAAGAGATCCATATCAAAGCTTGCCACAAACAGCTTATTCCCTGAGTCATGAGGACCCACAGCAGAACATTTAAAAATAAACAGCTCTTTAGGCTGGGAGGAGAAGGATCTTAGAAACACTTCCCTTCCTGCCCTCAACCTCAGAAATCAAATACTGCATTCTTGGAGCTTGCTTTCTGTCTCTATGGGGTCAACAAAACCCTTCAGTCTGAGGAAAGTCATTCAGAAGAGGTGATGGGCAAGCAAGGAAGAACCCTCAGCTCAACACATTTGAGGAAGAACTCTCAGCTCAACAGGTTTGAGGAAGAAACCTCAGCTCAGCAGGTTTGAGGAAGAACCTTCAGCTCAGCATGTGCCTGGGCCATGGCCACCGAGCCAAATCCCCGTGTGTGCTGCAGCTGGAGCTGCCAGGATGTAAATCATTACATCTTTGGAGTCCCTTCCTCTATTTTATAAATACCAGTGGTTATTTTCTTTCCCCTTTTTCAAGCCAGAGCCACACGTGCCCCTGTGTCACCTACTTCTTTATCCAGGTCTCTGCCAAAACAGCTCCCAGACCCACCAGCAGTGCCTTGCTCCAAGGGCACTTGTACTGGAGAAAGAGGTCACCTGTTTGATTGCAAAAGTGCCTTCTTTGCTTATTTTAGATCTGTTTGGTTTAACCTGCCTTGATCACAAACTGGACAGTGCCCCCAGCCTGTCGTGCCAGGGCTTCATTTCTGCACCAGTGAGGAAAAGCCTGGTTAAAAAAAGGCATTTAGAGATGAAATCAAATTAAAATTAACTCCAGATCATTGTGCCTTGTGCTCCTTCATGCTCTAAGGACAAATCTGGCTCAATCAGATCTACCTTAACTCTTATCAGTCTTCCTAAGCTCTCTCTCATTGCACATGGGAACAAGTATAACACAACGTGGAGGGGGACATACATTTACTTCCAGGACAATATTGAGGCAAATCTCACCAAAAACTCAGCTCCATGAAAAGAAATACAAAATCAAAGCTGCTGAAGCATTTCCATGCTGTGTTTAGCATTATAATTTTCTGTAGGGAAAGAAAAACACCACAATTTTCTCTCCTGGGTGCTGAAAATGAGGTACCAAAGGCTTTAATTAAGAATGTAGGTAATTAGGTTGCTTTTCCAAAGTCTCTGCTCTCCCACTAACAAAGAAAATGTTGGCCAGAATTTTTGCACAAATGTTTTCCTGCAGTGTTTACAGTCCTGGCCAGTGAGTGCAAACTGGAAATGGCTGGAAACTGTTGTTGAAGGAGACATGACTCCTTTCCAGCAAGATGCAGCAATAATGGCTCTCAGTGGAAATTAATCCAGCTTGTAAAATAAACCCAACCTTAGTCATCAGTTGAAATGACACGGAACACATAGAAAAATGTTTGTTTCAAGTAATTCCAGACCTGAGGAAGGGTTTGTGTTTACTGGAAGTTTGATTTCTATCAAAATTGAGTTTATTTAAAACATGATGTCTCTTCTCCCTGCCAACCTGTCCTGTTCTGCAAAATTATAACATGGTGGATATTTGGGATATTTTCTGTAAGTTTTGATGCTGCTCTTGGGTCTTGTTGCAGAAGCAGTGGTTGGAGTAGGGAATGTGCATTGGAACTGCTCCTGAGAACACAAATCTATGTGGAATTTCCCTGCAAGGAGAGTTGTCTCTCCAGAAGAGCTGGGGGTTGACAGTGTTCAGATAACACCAGATAACCTGGTACTGATGTCTGAGCACAATTAATCTTTCTGCTATAATTGGTGTAGGAGTTTTAAAGGACTGAAAACAAGGATGACATTCAGGAGCAGAGACTGAAAAGTTTTCATCTGGCAACTTTTCTTTGAACTCTCTTGGCTGTGAAAGTAGAGGAGATTTTTCATTGGAGCTCTCAGGGTTTGCTGCAGATGAATTGACTGGTCTCAGAAATGTTGTCACAGTGCTTCCCTGAGGGTAAAGTCATCCCTCCACAAAGTGCCACTTATTCCCCATTTTCCCTCAATTAAGGCTTTCAAAATTACTTTGCAGTGGGGTTTTTCTACTGAAAAACTTTCCTCACCTGCAGAAAAACCTTTGGAATGCTGTATTAAATATCTTTATGTCTGATAAGAGGGTAAAACTGCAGCTGGGGGTGGGAGGGCTGTGACTGCACTCACACCTGCTGAGCCTTTTCCCTTTTCCAGGTGCGTCCACTTTTCTACCTGAGCCTCTCGGATCTGCTGCTGGGCATGTGCTGGCTGGCTGGGGCCCTGCTCTACAGCTCACCCACCTCCCAGCAAGACCTCATCTGCTACAACTTGCAGGCCACGGGACAGGTGAGTGGCCTTGGCACCACATTCTATAATTAACCTTGTAATTTGTCATAATTAACCTTGTTGTGATCAGAGCGTGGCCATGGGGGCTGTTTCTAGACAGGCTTTAGCAGATCTCTTGGCTTTGTGTGGAAAAGGGAGATAATGGCACTGGGGTTTAGGTTCCTCTGGTGTGTGAGAGGAAGAGAAGGTGGGATTTTGTGGTTGCTTGTGTGAAGTGAGCAGATGGGACTTGATCTCTCCTGTTGGATCCATGCCAATGGATCTCTGCTCTCTCATGGCAGCTTTTCTACTTCTCTTTGTGCTTCCTCCAGCCTGGGCAGGAACAGACACATTCTGTGACTTGCTTGAGCTCAGACTTAAATAACTCACATGAACATCCCATTTCTTGCTCTTCCCAAGGATTCTCCATCAGCACAAGCTCAGCCTGTGTCCCATTGACTCAGCTGCTTTCCAGCTGATCCTTGTGCTGGGGACCAGTTGGAGCAGGGTGGGTGAGCACTGTTTTCCTGACAGTTTGCTGTTGCCTCACACAGTTCCCATTTCCACAATAGGCTTTGCAAATCTCAGCTCTCAAAAATCTCTGCACAGTCCAGCTGAGCTTGGGGGTTCATAAATGATGATGTCTGGAATAAATTTTCCTTTTAAAGGATATGGCTGGGAAGAGCAAGGGGCTTTTGGAAGCCTTGATGTGTGGGCTCAGGCAGCTCCCTGAGAGTGTGGTGGCACCCACAACAGGGAACTGAATTGTCTTGAGGAACAGCAGCTGGAAAGGATCTCCATGTGCCTCAGAGAGGGCAAATAAATTTTCCTTTTAAAGGATATGGCTGGGAAGAGCAAGAGACTTTTGGAAGCCTTGATGTGTGGGCTCAGGCAGCTCCCTGAGAGTGTGGTGGCACCCACAACAGGGAACTGAATTTCCTCGTGGAACATCAGCATCCAAAGCTGGAAAGGATCTCCATGTGCCTCAGAGAGGGTAGGGGTGTAGCTGCAGGTGCAGGATGGAATTGTTCTGGCTGTTGTGTGTCTGGGGATGGGCTCCTGCAGCCCAGGGTTGTTTCAGCAGCTGTTTTTGGGGGTACAGATGTGTTGCATCACATACAGGGTGGTGAGAGCAGCTGTTCCACTCCAGGCTCATCTCTGGTCCCTACTAGCTCCACAGTATGTTCATGTTGAGAGAAACAGTGAGGTTTGGGTAACTTGGCCACTTGGGAATGATGCAGAACAACATCAAAGATGTTTTGAAGGTGATGGGAAATGGGAAAATGACGAGAGCTTGGGAGAGGCTTTCAGAGCTGGAAGGTGGAAGGAACAAGCAGGACTGAGGCTGTTCCTGAGCTGTTTCCCTTGCCTGGGGGACACTTCTTTCAGCTGGTATGATGTTTTTATTGCCTGGAGAAGGCAATTTGCACTGCTAGAGGAGAAATAATTTGGCTATGAAAAATATGCCCATAATTTCTCAGCTCCCTTGCACTTCTGGCTCTGTTCTGCCCTCACTTTTCCAGCCTGTGGCTGTGCTTCTCAGGGACACCAGCACAGGATGGGACAAGGTGGGAGCTTTGTGTTCATGCTGGGTGGGCCAGCTGGCCTTGGGCCAGGACAGGGCTTGTGGTGGGGTGTGCAGAGTCACACCCTGACCTCAGCCAGTGTCCCCTGGCTCCTCTCCTGTGTGCCACCACCAGTCCCCACAGCACAGGGACTGCCTGGGTGGCAGAGCCGGATTGTGCCTGGCAAGAGCTGTCGCTGCTGTTTGCTCTGGGAGAAATTAAAACAAACTGAGCCCTTGCCATAGCAACCTGTCCCCCAGGGCACGTGACAGTGCAGGACCTCCTCACCCAACACCCTGCAGTGCCCTTGAGAGGTGGGAACACCTTGTGCGTAAGAAGGAGCCAGTAACAGGTTGAACCAGCAGATTCTGCAGAGCAGGAGGGATCTGGAAGCTGATGCAATGAGTAAATAAATGTCTCACTGTGCTTCTGGGTGTCTCACAAACACCTGGGGCCTCTCTGCACACCAGCACCCAGAAGGTGTCAGATGAGCCAAGGTGAGGACAGGCAGGGACAGCCCAGCAGTGGAGTTTGCAGCCCTTGGAAGGCTCACACTGGAATCCTTGTGATGTCTCAAGGCACTGCCTTAGGAGCAGGGCAATATTTTGCTTTATTCAGGCTGTTTGCATTATTTGTCATCACAGTCATTTGCAGTCATTTGCATCATTTGCAGTGGATGGAGCTGCCCAGTGTCCAAACTGTGGCATAAAGGAGGAGATTGCTTTGTTTCTTGGATTTTACCTCTTTCAGCCCCGGAGCTTTGATTGATACGAATGTAAATACTGCTCCCTTTGCTGTCCCCCATTCTCTCCTCCTCCTGCATTGCAGTAATAAAGTCCAGGACAGATATTGTGGTTATAATTGCACAACTGCCCCACGTTCTTCCAGTTCAGTTCCAGTGGCCTAATAATGTCCTGGCAGGCTCTGCTCATGCTGGGCAGGACAATGGGAGCCACACAAGTGGGATAATGAGGGATTCTTGTGTCTCTGCTTTATCTCCTCATGGGCAGTGCTGCAGGACTGTCCCCAGCCCCAAAGCTGGGGCTCAGGAGAGCAGAATTCCCTTCCCTTCCTGCTGGCACCTTCACAAGTGACATTTGGGTCTCTGTTCCAAAAGGCAGCACTGATATTTCATGAGCCTCTCCCAGGCGTCCTGAAGTGCAAGAAAATGATCCTTGTGGACTGTTTTGGCCTTCTCTGGAAGTAGCTGGAAAAGGGCAACGGCCCCTCATTAAAACTCATTTAATGAGCTGGAAAGTCACAACAATGTTTGTGGCAGCCCTTGGACTCAGCCTCTTGAGCCAGCCAAGAGCATTCACAACCTCAGTGAAGGAGGCCAGGTTTGTTTAGTCACCACTTTCCCAGCCGTGGATGATACCAGGGTGGCAAACCTGTGCTCCTTATCTTTTTGGCAAAGGATAGCAAAGCCACAGAAAAAAAAAAAAAATTTCCTTGTCCAGCCCTTCCTCTTTGCCACTGTAGTTTGTGTTTCCTGTGACAAACACAGCACATGCATGTACATGGTCTTGATTAGGCAACCTGGAGTAAGCATGAATTTGGAAACAAATTTGATTAACATTTGGGCAGGTTTATAGGAAATTTTAGATAATTAGACTTATCTCAAGCTGGAATCAAAGGCTATGAAACTCTCAGTGTGCTCTATCTTTTCTCCTTTTTCCCATGGAGGAAGAAAAGGGATTTTGGGACATTAACTCAGGCTGAGGGCAGAGAATATCTGCCCTCACATTCCTCTTGAAATATCCAATTGTTTTCTGTTTCCGTGAATTCTCTGCGTAGTGAGCTTATTATGCAAGAAGCAAATCTAAATGTCACATCTGTGCTGTGTTTCCTAATGGACATAGATAGCACTGAGAAGGTCCAAGTGCCTCTGAAACCCTCATTGCCAGGCTCTGAGCCAAAAAAAATGAGCCAGATCACAAAGATTTTTATTTCTAAGACAGTTCTGCTGTCATTAGTTATCCTGTCTGAGGCCAAAGTGAAGCTGCTTTTGTGTGGTTTAAAGTGGGAATCTCTCTCCAACCTGGCTCTCCCCAGCTGGATGTGAGCACAGCCCCTGTGCTCAGATCCTCACCTTTGGCAGGTGTTCATCATCCTGCCTCTGTTCCAAGGGATTTGGGAGGAACTAAACATGCTCCAGGAATTTTTATTCCAGCACTGAAATGCTGGTTTTATTTCTCAGATATTCTACGTGGCCTCTTTTCTCTACACTGTCAACTACACCTGGCACCTGTACATGGACCTCAAGGTGAAATACAACCAGAACCTCTTCAGGGTTCTGAGCCAGGTGAGTGGGACTGGTGTGGGACTGGTGTAAAGGCTGGGAACCCAGGGACAAGGACACAACACTCATGAAAAACCTCCCTGCATTGCAGGCTGAGCAAATACTTCACACACCCCGTGACCAAAATCTCTCCTTGCAGTTAATTCCTCCCTCCCACCCAAAAAGGGAGGCACCACCGCTGCCATGACCAGGCTGGGGAATACCCCAGCTATTCCTGCAAGATGGCACATTCCTTATGCAGCTCTTCCCAACAAACCCATCAGCCCCACTGCCCTACACAGCTTCCCCAGACATTTGCTGTGCACAGTAAACTTTGTATCCCAGATATTCCATCTGGAAGTTCAGGAGCAGCAGGCTGGGCAGATCCCCCTCAGCTGCTGAAATGCCCCCTGGAAGCTGATTCCTGTGAACCAGGGGCTGTGCAGAAATAATTTAATTAAGATTTTTGGATTTTGCAGGTTGTAGATTATGCAAGTTGTGTTGGCAGAATAGCAACGATCTTGTCAAGGTAAGATTTCATTCTCCCTGGCACAGGGTGTGGATTTGGTGAGAGTTAATTCTCCCTGGTGGGAGAGTGTGGATTTGGCAAACTGCAGTGTGTTGATCCCTGCTTCCTACTTGTTTTGAAGCAAATTTTACTAAAAAAGCTGTAAAGCTCATCATTAACAGCAGAGTGACCTCATGAATGCAGAGTAAGAGGGTTTTTTCAACCAAGTTAATGATAACTTTATTAACTAGATGTGGTTTTCCAGAAGGTTTCCCTTTACCAATGATTAGCCCTCACAAATTAAAAGCCCCGACGCTGGTAAAGCTGATAAAATACTTTTCCAGAGCAGTGCCAATAAAAACAACTTTAAAGTCCTCTGTAGTGATGGGAGAAAAACCAAGCAGTGCCCAAGTGGAGCAGTGCAATAACCCATGACTGTGCTCTCCTTTCTCCTCCCAGCCTGATCCCTTTCCTCCTCATGGTGCCGGTGTTTTGCCTGGGCAACAGCAGTAATTGCTACCAGAACTTCAGCCAGAAGCACGGGTGAGCTTCCTCCCTTGCTCTGGCACAGCCCCAGCGCTGCTCTGGCGGGGGTGGGCAGGAGCTCAGGCTGTCCCCTGTGTCCCCAGGTGTCTCCTGATGCACACGGAGATGGCCGAGCCCCCCAGCGAGCCGCAGGGCCTGAGCGGCTCCGTTTGCCGCGCGATGCATTTCTACGGCATCGGCGTCTTCCTCGTCTCCTTCCTCATCAGCTTCGTGGCCATCCTGGTAAGGCTGGTCCTTGTGGAGCCCTTGGGTGGCTCCAGAGGCCGGGAAATCATGGAATGGTTTGGGTGGGAAGTCACATTTAAGCTCATCCAGTGTCACTCTCTGCCATGGGCAGGCTCAGGTTGCTCCAAGCCCCATCCAACCTGGCCTTGGACACTGCCAGGGATGGGGCAGCCACAGCTTCTCAGGGAAGGATTTGCTCCCAATATCCCATCTAACCCTGCTCTCAGTTTTCAATCCTTTCCCCCCTATCTGCTCACTCCATGTTCTTGGTAAATAGGGCAGGGGAATAATTGTGTGGTGCTGCTTCCCTTTTGGAAGGGGTGGTAGGGGAGGGAAAATATCACTGTGCCACCAGATAAATCCATCTGGAGTCCTGTGTTCTGTCAACCCATCCCAGGAATATTTAGCAGGATTTCAAAGGCTTGGAGCTTGGCAGAAGAGATCACCTTCTGCGTGGGTCAGCAAGACGTGATTAATGGTTGGACTCCATGGTCACAGAGATCTTTTCCAGCCTAAACAATTTAATAAATCTAAAATCAGTTCAGAGTCTTCAGTTTAGAAAAGGCCACATGCAAAGCAACACCTCCCACAGGATTTCAGTGCTGTGTGAAGAGGTTGGATAGACTGGGATCCATCCTGGATGAACGCAGCAGATCACAGCCTGTACAATAACATTCGCCTGTTCTTTTCCAGGTTATCCTGAGTCAGGCCCGAGGGCTGTACAAGAGGTTTGTGAACTCCACAGGATTCCTGGGGGATCAGCAGTGGGCCATGATTAAGATGGTGGAACAGCGGGTGGTTTTTTACCCCGTTGCCTTCTTCTGCTGCTGGGCCCCAGGTGAGCAGAGAGTTCCTCCCACAGCATCTCCCTGTAGAACCCCAGAGAGGTGGGGTTAACTTCACCCTCTCATCCATCCCTTTCCACAGCTGTCGTCCTTGGAATGCTGAAATTGACTGCTTCAACAACCAGCAAAATCTACATGGCTCTGCTGATCCTGCAGGTAAATGTCTGCCCCTGCAGCCTCCTTCCTTCTCACCTTGAGTCTCCTGCCCTGCATCCCTGCTGAATGCAGCTGGACAAGGATCTCTGCTGTGTGAGCCCAAGTCTGATTTGTGCTTTTGCTTGGCAAAGATCTTGGTTTGGTGGTTTATGTTTTTCGCAGGCTTGAAAAGGTCTCAGTACCCAAAATCCCAGCACCACAACAGTTTAGTGGTGAACAGGGTGCTGGGTGGATGTTTGGACTTGGTGACCTCAAAGGTCTTTTCCAACCTCACTGATTCTGTGGTCATGGAAATTGTGGCAAATAGGACCAGAAAGGGAAAACAAAACCAATTTCTGGGGATCCTATGTCCCTAAGTCTCTTAATGTGATTCCTTAATAATTCCTCACTTGTCCACCTCCTTCCTGTGCCTGAGGCAGAAGTTAGACATTTTATTAAATTATATAGTTATTATATACAAACATATTTAATATATATTCTGTACTTGTATAGCATTTATATTTAATTATATATTCATGAAACATTTCTTAAAATAACAGCACAATTTCTCTATCACACGGAAGCTAAAATCCTGCTGGGAGGGGGAGGTTTTCCAGGGATCCCTGATTTCCCCGTGCTCTCTCCCAGGCTCTCACCGCAGCTTCCCAGGGGCTCCTGAACTGCCTGGTGTACGGCTGGACCCAGCACGTGTTCCTGTCCCTGAAGCGCGGCTCCCGGCGGGATGTGGACACGCAGACCCCGCTCCTGCGCTCCCAGAAGAAGTTCTACTCCAGCACAGCCCCCTCCGGTCCGCCCGACACCGCGGGCTCCTCCTCCACCCTGCTCTGATGCTGCCCTGCCTGGAGGGAGAGAGGCAGAATCCTTCCAACTCCTTCTCCAGAGCCACCGGGAGGGAACTGTCCCTCGGGCCCGAGCCCCAGGAGCTCAGTGGACATAGTTATTTATTTGATGGATTCTTTCAGCGTGGTAAATCTTTAGTCCAGACTTTCTCCTCCTGGAAATATCCCTAGAAGTGCAGCAAACCACATGGAAAGGCTCAGAGACCTGGTCCAGCTCCACGGAGGTTGAGCAGAGGATGTTTTACTTTGTTTTATTTCTCCAAGTCATTGCCTTTACAAATTAACAAAAAGCAAAATGAGTATTTTTCAATCCCTGCCTTTTAATTCACTCTAACCATGAGAATTTGCACCACCCTAAGAACCAATTGCAGGGAGTGAAGAATTGCAAAGGACAAAACCTGCCTGGAATTTTTGCACATTTCCCTTTCCTTCTTCCTGCCAACTTCCTGCTCAGCCACAATACTCCCAAAAATCAGCTGCTTCGACCCTGTGGAGCATCTCTCATGAACCAGGTGAGCAGGACTTTGAATCTCTCTTTGCATTTCCAGATGTTCACATGAATTATTTACTGAGGTCCCACCATTCTGTAGGAAATAAACCAGGCCTTAAGCTGTCTTGACAACAACTCTTTACCTTTACACTCTTTATTTTCCAACAGCTTCACGTTTTCGGTCCAACCCAAATTTTTCTCATAGCAGGTTAGACAAGAAGAGGAAATACTCCAGCTTTGTGTAATTAACTTACACAACATAACTGTGTAAACTCTGGGTAAGTCACACAAGGGCCCTGGAGGTTTGGTCAATGACTTATTTTCTCCTACAGAGTGAAACTGAGTGCAACAATTCAATTTTGCTGTTCTACAGGATAAAAACAAAGTTTTCAGCCATCTTCTTCCACCTGGTCTTTCAAATCCTCCTCTAGCTCCAAAGTTTGGACATGGATGACTCTGTCCAGCCCCACTTCAAAGGCAAATATTCCACAGGGAGGATGGGATTCGTGCCCTGGCACTGGCAGGGCATGAAACACACTCAGTCTCATCCCTGAGGGCCTCCTACACCCTCCTGGAACTGACCCCATTTGTGGAGCCAGTGCAATTTGTTTAAAAGGGGATTAAGGCTTCCTAAGTGATGGAAGATTACTCAGGAAACAATGATTGGATTGCTAATGGAGCATCAGAGCTGGCAGTGGGGGCTGACACATTCCCAGGGCTCCTCACACAGCTCAGCAGCCCCTCACTGTTTGTTTGAGGGGAGTTTTCTTGCTGGAAAGAGCCATTCCATGGGCACTCACAGCTGGCTTGGCTGCTCTAAGTGCTTCCAGGAAATTGTTCCCTCAGTCCCTTTCCCAGTCTGGAGGCTCTGAGGGTCTCTCACCACCCAACCCACTCTGAACTCCCCTAAGTCACCAAGCAGAGGGAAATTCTGTTACAAGGAAGGAGCCCGAGCTCTCACAACTGCCCCATCTTGTGTCCTGAAATGCTCCTGGGCCAAGGGTGTGTCTGGTTCCTGTCACCAAGCCCTGCTCAGGATAACAAAACCATTTCCAGAAGCAGGAAGGGCCCAAGTGCCACCCTGAGGCTCTGTGTCCAGAGAGGTGAGGGAAGCACTCCCTGGCCCTGGAAAAGCACAGGGCCATCAGCAACAAAGCAGATCCATTTCTCACCACCCAGTGTCCCCCACTCCAGCAGGGCTCCCACCTCAACCACCTGCAAGGATCATCAGCCCAGAGGATCTGGGTGTTATTCCCAGTGTCCCTGAAGACAGAAGGACTCATCCCTGCCTTCCCTGACTGCCCAGTCCAACCCCACAGCCCTCAGGGGTTAACTGGGAGCACTGGGCAGGTGCTGCTGCCATCTGATGGAAAGCTGGGCTTAAAAAAGGCAATTTTGGCTTATGTTGCCAAGTAGAGCCCAGGATTTCCTAGGGATTTATCCAGCCTGTCATCTCAAATCTTCATTCAAGTGTTTATTCCTATGGATAAGGGAGGTGGGATGGGGGGCTGAGGGTGGGAGAATAATGGAATCATGGAATCTCTAAGGCTGGAAAAGCCCTCTAAGACCATCAAATCCAGAAATTAACTCAGCACCACTGTGTTCACCACTAACCACATCCCCAAGTGCTGCATCCACACCTTCTGGACACTTCCAGGGAAAAGCAGGGTGGCAGGAGAATCTTCCTGCTCTTCCCTCCCACTCCTTCCTTCTCTCCTGCAGGGATTTGGGAACCAAACAAAAGCAGCAAGTAACTTTTGAGTTTAGTAAAATCATTTATATACAGGATGGGTAATATTTACAATGTAATACTGATCCAAAAGGAACTAACAGGGAACACTGAGAGGAGAAATGAGAACATTTTAACACACAGGAGTTAAACATGGGGACAGACTCAGGTTTCCAAAAGAAAATCCAGAAGTAATGACAGCAAAAGTTTGACATGTTGCTATTTCCAATCAAAATCTCTTTCACTAATCAGGTTCTCCTAATTTTAATATATATAGAAAAGCTTCAAATAATCAAGTCACAGGAGAAGCCAGTTATACAGAAAATTTTGAAAAGGTCAAATGATTTCAGACATTTTTCTTCATTTAAATAAAATTCTAAAAAAACCCAAAACCCAACAACCTCCAGAGCTTTCCCACATATTTTTAGTGTTTGTACAAAGAAATTCTTCTTTGATCCCACACTTCCAGCTCAAGATATTTACAATATTCACAGTCTGCTATAAAGGATCAGTAGATTTATTACCAAGTCAAGCCTCAGAGAATCAAGACAAGGTGTCTTGCACTTGCTTCAACTGAAAAATAAACTAAACACAGGAAGGAGAAAGTCAAATGCTACTTTCAAACACATAAATGAATCCATTAAAGTTATTGAACTTTGAAATGTAAAACAGAACTTTTCCAAGAGTAAAAAAATCAACTTTCTCATAGAAACAAAACCATTTGACCTTAAGTCTTCAAATTGTGTTTTCTTAACCTGTCCCTCCTCCCTCTGCTTCAAATCAGACCCTTATTTATCACAGACAAGAAAATGTAGATTAAATCCATCAAAAGCCCTTGGAAATTTGTACAAATGTTCCCACCTCAGGATCAGCAGCACTTAAGGGATGAAGAAAAGGAGGAATCCTCCAACACACCAGATCCCACCTTCCCCTCTGACTGCACTTCCAACAAATTCTGACTCCCAAAAAACTGCCTGAGGATTTTCCTCCTGGGAGGGCAGAGTCACAAAGTGCTTTTGGAGGGGATTTTTCTTTTTGCTCTGCCATTCAAACAAAGGTGATTTCCTTGTTTCCATCTCTATCTGCCACACTTGAAAGTTTCAATTCCTCAGAAATACATGGATTTCAAGTCCAAAATGAAATCATTTCAAGACATGACCTAGAATTAGAGCAAGGACAGAAATGCACGTAACAGGGCTTGGTGGTACAGCCAAAAAATTGACAAAAACTCTCATTTTTTGCTAATTCTCTTCAGTTTTCATCAACAGGTCAGTGCACAAATATTCCAGGTAGTGTTAGAAGTACAATTGTAGCTCACAGAAACTCCCTGCTCCCATCAGAGGATGGAAAAGCAGGGACTGTTCTTACCCTGCAATAGATCAGGCATTGGAAAACTGTCCACAGGATTAAGGAAAGCTGACAGAGAACAGGAAACAAAGCATCTCCTTCATGTAGAAAAAACAAGTCACTGTTTAGAAAATTGTATAGAAAGAGTCAGACACTGCTTTGCCATCCAGCTAAAGCTGCAAGGAAATTTTGGTATAGAAAAGAGACAAAAAAAGAACAAGGCTGGACTTTTGTAGGAGAGAACTGGGAGATTCATGGCTCAGGTTTGTCAATGTAAACCCAAAAATGGACGAGCTGTGAAAGACAACAACGTTCAGGAGTGGTCACTGATGGCCCTGGGTTGGCACTTCAGTCTGCAGACCAGACTCACCCGACGTCTGCACGGATTTGGTACCAAAATAGCTCTATAAAAAGCCTCCGCCCGATCTCGAAAGAAAGAGAAGCAGAAAAGGTAGAAAACTAGAACTATGTACAGATTCTTGCCATTGGTTTGCTTTATCAGGATTTAAAAAAGCAGCTTTTGAAGCCAATGTTCCAGACTAGAGTAAGAACCTGCCCTGGGGAGCAGGGAGCAGCCCTGCAGTTGTGGCTCCCCCAAGAAGGAGCTCGAAGGCATCAGAGACGGGAATTTGGGCTCGAGACAAATCCCAGGGGTTTGAAATCCCAGAGCACTGGGAACCTCCCTGGGAGCAGCTCTGCCAAACAAGAGGACAAGTCAGAACCCAAGCCTTGGATCTTCTAGGAAGGAAAGAATGGGAATATGGGGGTGGATCCCACACAAACAAAGCCCAGGCTGGTCTCGATCCATAGAAGAACCCACCATGGAAATTAAAAGAACTTGTGCATAAAGACTTGAACATTCTTCTGCTCTGCTGTTGGACAAGGTTAGAAAAAGAAGAGTTTTGTGCTGAATGGCTGATTCAGCCTTAAAAAAGCTCTGAGGAAGATGAGGAGAAAGAAAGAGAGGAGGTTAAGCCTTAAAGAAGGTCTGAGGGAGATGGGGAAGATGACAAAAAAAGAGAGTCACTGCTCAGAACTGAAAATTTCAGCAAGCACATGGCCTCAGGTTCCTGGGCCAGGCACCAAGCCAAACTGAAGGGTATTTAATTGATTTTTCTCTACCTAAAGACCTGGAATTTAGGTGCCAAAGGGAGCTGTGAATTTGCATTTCACAGCACTTGCTTCAAGTACTCACTGAGCAGGGGCTTGAGAAACTGTGGCTCTCCTTTGTATACAGTCACTGCAGGGGCTGGATGTGGCAGGTGAAAGGCAGCTTCTGCAACTGGTTATTAAGAAAAAGAATGGTTTTTAACAATAAAATCCACCCCAATTGTGGGGCTCATGATTAACAGTACATAAGTGATCATATATACCTCGAGGAACTGAGTTTTAAAAAAATATTACAGTACCAATGATTTTTTTTTTTTGTATCTACAACTATACAGCATTTTCAAGCAGTATGGAAATTTAATGAAATAATTATGATTTATTAATTTACATAAAAATACTTTTTACAGTTAAAGAATAAATCTTAAATGGTAAAAAAAATAAGATTAAGAAGCTCCAGCTATTGAGAGTCGTGGGAATTTGTCTGCTCTTCAATCACTTGTTTGACGATTTCTGCCAGTTTTAGTCGATCCACTTTGTCTGTGAATCCTCTGCCTGGAAGGGGAAAAAAAGGGAATCAGTGGAGCTGGGCACAAGGAGGAAAGCAATCCCAGCTGGAATTAAACAATGCTTCACACAGACTTAAGGCAACAGCAGCACAGGATCCAAAAGAACTTACAGACCATGGTTCTGTTGGAAAAATGGAGCAATTAAAGATCTCAATGAAAGCTAAGCAAATAGAACAGAGGAGGAAGCAGGATCAAGCCCTTGTGAAGCTGGCTGATGCTCCTGGTCCCTTACATCCATCAGCACCTGCTCCTGGGGGCTGACACCTCTGCAGCCTCTTCTGTCCAGGAGCCACCTGAGCATTCCAAGGTGCCTGTCCTGGTTTCATTCTGCTTCCCACCCAAGCTGAGCTGCAGAGCTGACAGGGAGGAGCAGCCTCCAGCAGAAAGAGGGAATAAACAGCTGGATGGAAAGCAGCTCAACACAGCTGAAGAGGTTCCTAAAAGGATCACAGAATCCTGGAATGGTTGGAAAGGACCTTAAAGGTCATCTGAGCAGGGACACCTCCCACTATCCCAGGCTGATCCAAGCCCTGTCCAACCCCTTCCTGGACACTTCCAGGGATGGGGCAGCCACAGCTTCTGTGGGCAACCTGTCCAGGGCCTTCCCACCCTCTCAGGGAAGGGTTCTTTGCATATATCCCATCTATCCCTGCCCTCAGTTTAATATTCCCCCTTTTCTATCATGATCCATTTGTGCTGTTACATTCCTGGTGCCTCTGAAAGTTCAACCCTGACCCTCAAGGAGAAATCTCAAAGCAACACTTTGGGAACACCAGTTCTGGCAGAAGGGATGAAACAGTGTCAAAACCTAAATCAGCCCAAATCCAATACATTTGGGGTTATTTCCATAGCAGGAGGTCTGTGCTTCCCCCTTTTCCACCTTCCCTGTGGGAGAGCAGGAATTCTCACCATTCCAGCTGAAGCTCTGCAGGGTGTCTCGCAGCAATTTGCACTCCCTGTTGTATTTCCAGGCCTCCTGCATCACTTCATTCAGCTTCTCATCTTCATTCTCTCCTGTTTGGGACAACAAGGGACACAGGAGGTTTGGACTTGTGCCTCACTCAGGGCTCAGCAAACTGGGCAGTTATTCCTGCTGACCCCACACAAACCAGGAAATGGCTTTTAAACCAAATATTCCTGTTTGAAAGTTCTTTTAACAGCTCTGCATGTCACTAAAATTCCACATGAACCCAAATCCCAGCTCACAGGCTGCCCAGGAGTTTTCTTCCTTCCTCACCACTGACACAGACAGACCCAAAGTCGGGGCCTTGCACTTTTAGGAATAAAAGGTTCTTAAAAGTGGCAACCTTTACCAGCCTGTGGTAGAATGCACTGAGCAATCACATCTCTCAGCTTCTCCAGAGCCACGTTGGAATCGTTGCTTCCATTCTCAGGGTCATGGATGTAAACACCATCCTTTGGCTTGGTGCTGCACAAGAACAAGGGGGAAATAATTAGAATTTGGGTGCAGCTCAAGCTTGTTACTTGTTGTGTAACTGCTCCAGTCTAAAACAGCTCCTTCCCTCTCTGGGAAACGGGGAGACAGGTTCAGCATTAATTATAATTCTTGTCCTATATTATGAGATCATTTTAAGTATGGAGAAAAAGAAATATTCCTTTAAATGACTTCAAATAAGGGTAATCCTAAAAGTCTAAGTCTATTTTTTAGATTAACTCAAACAAAGAGAGAGTTTACCTGACTTCTTCAGTAAATGTCAGGATGAAAAAAAATATCTTGGAATTCTTTCTCCCAGTTTGCCTTATCTTACATGTGACCCATCATCCCAA
The DNA here is from genome assembly GCF_017590135.1 of Pyrgilauda ruficollis. NCBI lineage: Eukaryota > Metazoa > Chordata > Aves > Passeriformes > Passeridae > Pyrgilauda > Pyrgilauda ruficollis. The sequence continues at coordinate 10,211,170 of NW_024531043.1, forward strand.
AAGGAATCTGTTCAATGCAGGAACAGTGTCCAACCTCCTTCCTGCCCTCACTGGCACATCTTGGCAGAAAAAACACATTGTGCCACTATTACTTGTCTGAGCAACACCAGAAGTGTGTTAAACCATCACAACTGAGCCTGTGCCATTCCCAAAGCCATTTCCCAGCCACCCCAGCTGGCTCCACGTTGTCCTTCCAAGCCCAGCTCTGGAGTTACCCCAGGAGTTTCCGCTTGCGCAGGATCGGGTTGTTCACGGAGTGAAGGGGCTTCAGGCTCACTTTGAGGTCTTGGATTCTCATGTTTGCAAGTTGTTCTGCATGAGCCTGTTGGATCCCTGCCACCATGGCCTGGAAAGACAAAAGGGGCACTTGGTGCAACAACATATGGACAGTGTTTGCCATGGGCGAAAAAAAGAGGCACCAAAACCCGATTTATTTTTGAGATGTGCAAGAAAAGTCAGGTTTGCATGAAGCAAGGTACGGTTAATCAGTGACAAAATATCTGTGGGGGAAACAGGATAAAGGATCATCTCCTTCTCATATTCACAAGATTGACTTTGAGCAGAAATTAAAGGAAACAAGGAGTATTTGTTTAATTAGTGAGGTCATTGCTGTAGTGGGGATAAAACATGGCAGAGGAGGAAAGACCTATGGAAGATCCCTCAGGCTCTGCTTTCTGCCATCAGCACTCTCATTACACCAATCTGGGAGCATCTCCTTCAAGCCCAAATTTCACATTTTATTTCCCTTTTCACTTCTGTTTCCATTTTCTCCCTGCAATCTCAGGCTCTCCTAAAGCAGAAGAGAAGCTCCTTTTCTGTATAATGCCACATCAAAAAAACCCTTCACCCATCCCAGAGCTCTCCTGCTCCTCTGCAACATTCCTGACCAAATAACTGCTGCTCAGACCTTGTCCATCATCAGCTGGGCAGAGGGCAGGATGTTGTCCAAGGCCTCAGTGGAATTGAGCCAGGGATGGTCCAACACCCCCTCAATGGTCAGACGTTCCTCAGGTTTGACCTTCAGCAGCCTGGGGAGGAAAGAATAAATCCCTAAGAAAGGGTTTGTTGATTTACAGAGCATTTAAGCATTTTAAAGGCCAAAAAAGCAGCTTTGCCAAGAGCTGAAACTGCCCCAAAATGAGCCCAAAATCTGTCCCAGCTCCCTGACCTTGCTGTGGTTTAATGCTGTCACAGCTCATCCAGGGCAATCCAGCACTCAGGGCAAAGGAAGGTGCTAAAGGCATTCCCGGGGTACCCCTGTGCTGCTGAATTCCACAGCTGCTGCTCCCAGGTGGGAAATCACCCTCCAGGGGAACTGGAAATGATCCAGGCTGGCACTCTCTGAGCTCATCCCCAGAACAGGTTACACCCATGCCAAGGACCTGGGAGCAATGAATCCTGCAGAGTTTCCATGCCCAACCACGCCACTCCTCCCTGCAAAGTTCTCAAGTAATGAACACTTTGGTTCCAGCCCCTTAAAATAAAAAGCAACTTTATTCCAAGATTGCTGAAAACTCCATTAAATCAATTCTTTTCTAGCATGAAACTCTGGAAAGAAGATTTGCAGATAAATTTGTGTTCTCATGATGGGCACAACTAAATAAAAAAGCAAGATTTCCCACAAAGTGCTGACAAGTCATCCCAAAGTCTGAATGAGAATGGGAATGACTCCATGAGCTTGTCACACTTCCTTAGAGAACTCCAGATCAGCTTCTTGGCTGCAGAGCACAATTGTTCAATGTACCAAGAAAGTGGAAATAACTTGTACAAAATGTCAGCAGCACCACGGGGGAGAGCAGAAATCTCACTTGCTGCCAACCAGGTTAAGCTCACTTTTGATACCAGCCACGTGCATTCCTTTTCCATGCATTTCCCAAATCCTAAGCCATTATCAAACCCTCATCAAGCCTGAGGTCAGAAATCAGCCTGGATCCATGTGACAACATCCTGAGAGCTGAGTTTCATGGGAATTTTGAAAGACAATGAAACCTTTTGCCTGTGGAGTTTCTGTGTGAGAATAAAGAGCTGACCTTGGTATAAAGGAAAGTTAATTTGGTGAAAGGTTGGGGGTTCTCCTGCACAGCTCTAAAAAGGTCCCAGCACCCTCTCCAAACAATGTGAATCCTTGGAGAATTTACAGTACCTCTCAGGAGCCAGTGACACTTTTAAATTACTTCCCCAACTGATTTTTTTCCCCTAGTTATATCGCTTTTATTCTCTCAGCTCCTCTGGTGATGCAAAGGCAGTAAGTCCCTGTCACTTTTTCAAAAATAAGTGAGGTCAAGCCCTAATCAGTGCCACGTTCTTGCTCCCAAACAGACCAAGTCTTTGAAACACTCCCAGCTGAGGGATGTGCCCTGCATGGAAAACAGACTCCATTAGCATTTGGAATAAAACATCCATGCAAAACCTTATCTGAGTCTGGCACCTCATGACAGATCTTAATCTCCCTCTCCATCCTCCTGCCTGACTCTTTTTAGGCTGTGTATGATGTGCACAGGGCTTTAGGGGACAGATTTACCACATCCCATTAAGGGCACTTGATTTTCACAGGAATTCAAGTGTTATCCCAGGAAATCCATGCCAGCTGTGTTATCCAGAAACCCTTCAGTGCTCCCACTCCCCTTGAAGACTCAATACACAATTCACCCCAACAAAAGAGACATCAACATTAAACACTTGGGCAGGGGGAAAAGAAGACATTTCCCAGACTTGATTTATGCTGAATATAACAAGAGAATTTGTCAGCTGGATGAGCTGCAGACAATCCTCACTGCTGGGACAAGGCACTTCCAGGTGCTTTTCCACTTCCTTAAGATGGAAACATTCCAATTCCTTAACACAACCACAGAGCAACACCAGAGTTTCCTCCAAGGACTCACTTTCTCACAATGTCTTTTGCCATTTCTGAGATCTGGCTCCACTCCTCCTCTGGGAACTCGAAGCTTCCTGTCATGATCTTTTTCCTCATGTCCTTGGGAATCGTCCGGCTGTGGTGCTTGGAGTAAAAGGGGGGGTACCCACACAGCATCACGTAGATAATCACCCCCAGGGACCACAGGTCACAGCTCTGCAAGCAAGGAAAGGGTCACTTCGGGGAGCAGTTTGCAGCAAATAATGAGGGAGTTCTGATAAAAGTTCTGTGTGATTCCCTAAGGGAACAGAACCAGCTCAGCTCCTCCTCCAGATCCACCTTGGTGGATAAATCTGGCTGCTGTGACAAGGCAGATCCCTGCTCCAAGCTGAACAACTTCCAGGTGGTTGGGGATTGTCTGGGAACAGCCAGGGCTGCAGAGGTGTGAGAGCTTTATTGCATCTCTCAGGATACCTGAATCCTACCCCCAATCCCATAAAAGAATCCAGTTGTTTACAACGGGAGACTGAAAACAGAACAACCATCCCACAAAGGAACAGCAGGGAAATGAATTCAGAGCAGTCTGTGGGGGCAGCCAGGAGCAGGACTGGCCTGCCATGGAAGCACAGAGCACCTGGAAGCTCTCAGTGCCCATTCTGGGCAGCCAGGTGAGTGCCAGGTGCTGCTTTTGCAGAACCACACCTGGGGACAAGGCTCTTCCCTCAGCACCCTTTTCACCCAGTGCCACCAGGGCTGACAGAGCAATTCTTCACATGGGACATGGAAAGAAAATCACTCCCACCATGGAAATCCCAAATCAAGGGACAAGAGAGGGAAAAGAAGAAACTCCATAGGAAAACACTACTGGCACATTCTAAGGAGTTCAGAAGCAGAGCTGTCTGCTACAATCACCAACCTGGCTCTGCAGGATGGAGAGAGGCACTCAAAGCCCTGAGGAAGGCAGATTTGTGATGCAGACTAATTAATATTTGCTTTACCTCTCTCTGTGAGGCTACTAAATGCTAACACTGCATATCAAATACCTGTTCAGGCACGTGGTGGAATAAACAACCACCCCTAGAGCTGGAATCAGGGCAGATCCCCACTCTGGGATCACAAACCAGGTAACTTGGATTAAAACTGACACATCCTGCACACTCAGTGATTCAAGCACTGCTCAGGCAGCAGGAAACTGAGATGATACTAAGGAGGAAAACATTTTGGAATGCCCATAAAAGATTATGGCCTTTCAGGACATTTCCTGCCATGATTTTGCCAAGATTCCAGCAGCTACACAATAAATTTTTGGTTGTTTTCCAGAAGATCCAGGTACAGAGCAGTTTCTGGCACAGCTGCCTGAATGAGGAATGCTCTGCACATCCAGAAACTCTGGCAGCAGAAAGAGATTCCCTTTGAACAGAGGTGAAAGAACTTCCCTCATGGCCTCACTCCAGCAGAGTCCTTCTAAGCTTTCCAAAATCTTGTTCATATTTAGTGCTCCTTAAGAGCATTTGTGTATTTATCCCCCCTTCATTAGAGGCTCATTAATTAGGTTTGCACTCAGTGTACATTTTATTATTTGCTCTATCAGAAGCACCAGTGGGGTGGGGAAGAATTTTAAAGGTGTTTCCCAGCTCACCTTGTTGTAAGTGTAAGGGGTTGGAGAGGTGGGGATAATACCAGACTTTTCCTTTTGATGTCTTCTTTGTGCCTCCAATACCTGGTGAGAAGGGAAATAAAACCAAAGAAAAATCCATCTCATGAACAGGCAACACAACCAGCAAAGCCTATGCCAAAGATTCCTGATGATTTTCCATTCAGGAAACTTATTCCAGCTACTGAAAACTACCAAAATCCAGTTTTTCTCCCTAAGAAACACTAGAGCTTTCTACATGGAGAAAATACTAAAATACAGAATATTTCAGGGCACTGAAATCTCCATTTCTGTCTGAACTACAGCAGTTGTTCAGAACCTCCAACCCCTCCATGCTTGGAACCAGAAGCTGAAGTGTGTCTGGAGGGTAACCCAAGCTCAGAGCTGTCCCTTTCTGCCTCCCCAGCACAAATCCCATCAAATGTGTCCCTTGCTGGCCCAGACTATGGGTTTGGGTTGCAGGGAGCCCCAGCAGGCTCCAGCTGGGAAGGAATTTTATGAATTTTCAGGGCATCCTCTGATCTCTGAATTGCTCTTCCCAGTGATTAAAGGCAGCCCAGCACTGCAATTAAATCTCCATCTGCAGCTGCTTTTCATTTTCTCCAGAACTCCAACACAAAGGACAGGAGAGAGGGGGAAAGCAGCACCACAAAGAGCAGCCTGTGTATAATTACAGATTGTGTTTAATGACTGAGGGGCCAGGCCAAGGTGCCCAGGTACCAACCCTCTGCCACTGCCCTTTGTGAGCAACCTTTTCAGAACCTTTTTCTTCCAGCCAAGTCCTTTTTAATGGAATCCTGAATGAGCTTGAGCTGGAGGAAGGGTGGCAAAGCAGGGATTTCTCCAAAGCAGCTGCTTTAATACAGCTAAAGGCCAACTGTCACCATCAGTGCTGAGCAGAGTCTGGGAAATTTGCCTTATCCACAGATCCCTGTGGCACTCCAGCTCAGAGTGGAAGGATTCCTGCAAGATTCCTGCACTCAGAGCCCTTCCCAGGGCAGCAAAGGGGGTTAAAATGATGGGGATATGGAGGCTCAGGCAATAAATGATCCCCCTTTAGCCCAGAGCAGGAACTGGTTGTTACCTGAGGTGCTACATAATAGGGAGTGAACTGGGGTGTCATCAAGTCACCTTGGTCTACTTTGGCAAACCCAAAGTCACACAATTTAACAGGTGCATCCTAAAACAAGAAGAAGCTTTATTAGACAAATCTCATTAAATCAGCTTTTCTAACACAGAATTCTCCCCGTGTCCTCATCTCACCTTCTCCAAACATCCACCTCATTGTATTTATACCCTCACGCTCCACCAGGCAGCTGAAAGGTCACAAAGTGATCTCTCAAAACAGAAGTTTTGCTTTTCTGGGTGCTCTGGGCCAGGAACAGCCCCCTCAGGGATTGGGAAAGCACTGAGCCCCTTGTAGGAGGATCACTGCATATCCAGGCTGGTGGTGAGCAGGAGAGACAAAGAATTGTTTGGATCTATCAAAGAACCTCTAGGCAGAGGGTCAGAACATCCTGATGAGGGGGCACAGCTGGATTCTGAGTTCAGGGGGAGAACCTGACTCCTATTTAACAGCAGCAGCAGGGACTCACTGCCCTGCAAGGAGATCAGGGGATGGAAAAGCACCAGGTCCATCCAGGTGATTCAATTTTGTCACCAAACCATTCATGTCATTTTACCACTACTCTGAGAGTCACCCTTGAGCCACTTGACAGAATTCAGCAGCAAAAGAATTGCAAATGTTCATCTTACCAGAGAGTTATCCTTGAAGAGGAGATTCTCAGGCTTGAGGTCTCTGTGTGCAATGTTTAGTGAGTGGCAATGCTGCAAAGCCAAAGCTATCTGGAAAAGGGCACAATAAATCAGCTACAATCACTGACCTCCTCCTGCAGCCTGGACATTTATTTCAGCTTTACAAAGGACATTTCCAACCCCAAACCTTTTCACTCCACTTGGGTGGAGATCTCCTTTAGGACAAGCCTGACCCTGCTGCAGTGATGCAGTGAAGCGACAGCTGGGACATGAATCCCACAGAAAACAAAAGCCAGGCAGGCCTGGGCTCCCCAACCTCCTCAGTTTGGGAACTCAAGGCACTGAGAGCCCCCCAAAGTGAAGCAGGTGGTGCCAGTGCCCCTCCCCTGCTGTGCCAGGGCTCCAGGGTGCTGCCCCTGCCCAGCAGTGAGTTCTTGCTTCAGGATTGCAGGGAATCATTCAGTGCACTTGTTCCTGCCTGGAGATCCAACACTCAGGCAGTTTTATTCTTTCATTTTGGATGGTACTGCCTGCACTTCAATCATTCTGTGGATATCCCACAGAAATGCATTCCTGGATTGTTTCAAGGATGCTTTGGGAACCTGCAATCCAGGCAGGAAAAGCTCCAGGGACTGCACATTTCCAAGTGCAATTCATTTAAAGAAAAGCCAAGTATAAATATTTAAACAGAGAGAGGAGTGAGGCACAGCCTCACAACCCTTATTTGGAAGTATCCCTGCGGGATTCTGTAGGATCCTACCCAAGTTTAGAGTCCTTAAAAACCTCCAAATTACTGCTACAAGAGAACTTCACTGCTAATTTAGCTCAGCAATAAATACAAACACATTCCCAGAGAAAATGAGGCAGTGCTGTGAAAAGTTTTAACCATTCCTGGGTACAAGACAAGGATGAAGAACCACCAGAGAAAAGAATTTTAGAGATAATTTCACATTTCAAACTTCATTTCTATAAACGTTAAAGCAAAGAGTTACTTGAGACATGAATAACCCAAGTGTACACACAGAATTCAAACCAAAGTCTTGACTTCTGCTAAAGTTTTACAAGTCTTCCCCACCATGGCAGAATCAAACAGCCCAAAGGATGTCAAACAAACTGTCAAGAATAATTCTGTACTTCCACCTCATTTCTTTGTTGGATGAGACCAAAAAGTACCAGCACAATTAGCATTTCATTAGAAACAAGTCAAAGCACAAAAGCAACACAGATTTTTTGCCCCAGGTTCAAACATTCTCTGTCCATCTGAGGGGAACTGGGGATCCCAGCACTGAACTCCACAGAGATCCTTCTGAGAGTCCCCACCAGCAACAAAAAACCGGATGGACACCAAAACCCCCTGCAGAAACCACCATGGAGGTTATAAAATCATTCAGGAGTGAGCTGGGAGAGAAAGGGTGAAGGAAAAACAACATTGGAACAAACAGACACAAAATCAGAACAAACAGACACATTCCTTGGTATCTTCCAGGAATTCCACAGCCCAAGCCCAGAACCCAGCCTGAAAACCCCTGGCCCAGGGGAGAGAAATGCCAAGGGGGTCACGGGGGTTCCAGAGCTCAGGAGTCCTGCTGGAGGCAACACTTTTAAGACAAGAAGAATGACAAAGTTTTCTTGGAAGTCTTCTCTAGACCAGGTGTGGAAAAGCAATGTTAAGCACAGCAGACCCAGAGAACAAGCCCACACCTTCAATCCTTTATTCCTAGTAAAGCTTTGGCATTGTCACTTATAACAAAGCAGGCAATGATCATCGGATCAGAACTGAGGAATCTTTTAATTCATCCTTTTTTCCCACCCTTCCAGCCCCAGGAATTGTCCCTACTTTAGCCAGAGCATGATGGATTTGCTGGGACAGGGGGTGACTTGCCTGCTTTGTTACTTGGCTCGCTTGCTTCTCAGTAAAGTGCCGGTGCTGGCTGATTCTGTGGAAGAGCTCTCCCCCTTCCATCATCTCCATTACAATTAGGAGCCGAGCCCTGTTCAAAAGCATTTCATGTTGTTACATTAAAAAAATCATCCAAAAGAACAGAATTGCTAAGCTAAGAATGTATATTTCACACAAACACTGCTTTCTCTGTGCTGCTTTTGGGGCTATTTTGGTGCTGTCGTTTTGCCTTCGAGTCTAAAATGCTCAGGATTTTCTGGCTCCCAGGAATCTCCAGTTTGCTCCTCCTGATGGGCTCCCACATCCAGCTGGAACAAACTGGACATGGATACATCCAGCTGGATGGAGCTGGAAGCCATGTGGACACTCCAAGGGATAACTCTGCCCTCGAGGATAACACAGCACGTGGATGCTTTTGAGTCTGGATCCCCCATTATTTTAATTTCCAGCTTCACTGCCATAAGTATGAAGGATAAAAAATAGGAAGGTGGAGATCAGGGCTGCCAGATCCTCAAGGAATTAACTCCCAGTTCCCATCACAGCAAAATCAGCTACACCAGAGCCTAGGACAGGTCTCAGCTCTTTCATTCTCCCAGCTCTGATGATTTTCTCCACTAAGATCCTATCAGAAGACAGTATTTTTATCCAAATATAATAATGCACAAAAAAAGAATCACTCTGCTCCATGTTTTCCTGTGTTCATTTTAAGCAGGACAATGCACTGAGAGTTTTCAGGGCTGAATTTCACATTTTTAGAAACAACTCTTTCACACAATGCAGACTGAATCAATGGAAAACCTAAAAAAATGGAGATGCATTCAACACAGGGAATAAAGGAGGCAAAATAATTTAAATACACAAAAGTCAGGGAAAAAAAAAAAAACAAGAGCTGCTTGGTCTGCAGGATAATTATTACACCTGGGACCCCCTTGAAATAATAATTTTGTGATTAAAACCAAAGCAAAGCAAAGCAAACTCCACTATACCTTGGGCTAAACATGGAAAACAAGCGGTGGGAATGAATCACCCTATGTAATCTTACCTGGGGCTGGATTCATGTGGGAACTGCACACTGTTAGCATAAACTTCAATTATTTGAACAATATTGGGATGTGTTGCACACATCATGTGCAGACGTACCTTGAAGAGAAGGGAAGAGCTGTTACTGCACACAGGGACAGGCACTGAGCCCTGCTGAGCTCGGGATAAAAACAGCCCCAAATTTGTGTCAGCTTATGGAATCCCACACAGAGCTCTGGGAAAAGCTCAGTCTTGGGAGTTCTTTACAGAAATGTAAAGACAGAACCAGCTTTAAAGGAGCAATGTAGCACTTTGATGGAAGTGAAAATGAATGAATAAACCCGAAAATTCCATCATCTGGCTGCGTTCATGGCTGAGCACTCACAACAGCTGGAACATCTGAACTAAAGCAGTTGCTCAGAGCCTCCAACCCCTCCATGCTTGGAACCAGAAGCTGAAGTGTGTCTGGAGGGTAACCCAAGCTCAGAGCTGTCCCTTTCTGCCTCTCCAGCACAAATCCCATCACATGTGTCCCTTGCTGGCCCAGTTTGTGGGTTTGGGTTGCAGGGAGCCCCAGCAGGCTCCAGCTGGGAAGGAACTGGGACCTCCTGTCCCAACATTCAGGAATTTCCCCCACTTTAAAGCTCCCTGAGCTGTTCAATCAAGCCAAGTCTTGGTGCTTTTTGTACACAGGTGGTTTTTATGGGAATTTTAAAGGAGAATTTGCTCGGTAACAAGAAATGGAAGTTGCTTAAACCTCGAGGACAATTAATCCTTGTTTAAATTCCCCACTGCTTGGAGGAGTGCCCATCATTCCACAGTTTGGCACCTCAAGAATTCCCAACCTGTGTCAGGAGCTGCTTTAGGTCCTGGCACATGGAAAAATCCATTTCCAGAACAACTTGAAGCATTCTTGGAGCAGTGACATCCAAGAGTGAGACGTGTGGCAACAAAATTCCCTCTCAAACTGGTTCTGTTCCATTACAGGGAGAAGAACAGCTTGAAAACACAGCTCAATTAATTAGAAATAAACCTCTGGATGCACAGCCAGCAAATGGGGGTTTGGTGGTGGGGTTTTTATGTTTAAAACATCCCAAGAATTGAGGGTTTTTTTGGAGAGAAAAGCAGGAACTGTACCTCATTTCGAGCTTTTGGACGATCGAGGAGGATTTTCAGTGCAAAGCGTTCTTGGGAGGATTTTTTCATGCAGACTCTGGTATTACAGCAACAAAATCATTCAGTCAGCAAGGAGGTTAAAAAGAGACACCTGAAGCAATTGATTTGTAGCTTTGAGTTTGCATCTCCACGTGGGAATTGCCAGGAATTCCCCCAGACTGGGATACCTCCCAGCTCTCACCCTAAATTCAGCCTCAAGAGAGATTTTGGATGGAAATAACCCAAAGCACACCTGAACACCCCCAGTGATGTTGGGATAAATGAAGTGTTTGGAATAGATAAAGTGATTTGGGAAGGAAATCCTCATTTTGGCTGATTTTTTTTCTATTTTTCCTCCCTCATTTAACAATTGAGGAAAGGGCCCATGTTTGAAGAGGCAGCCAAAAGAACAAAGCACAAAATGAGTGTTTTAATGAAACAACCCAAAAAGGATGAGGAGAACTCAGACAGGAAGATAAACGATGGGAAAGACAAAGGGAACACCCAGGAACAGCAGCACAGGGGTTTTCCAGCCCAAATTCCCATTCCCTGAAGGGACAGGCTTAATTCCCATTCCCTGAAGGGAGAGGCTTTGTTGGAGAAGTGTTTTCCTTCCCAGAAAGCATCCAGGGGTTAAAAATCCATGAGGAGCAGGGCTGGGATGCAAAACCAGTGGAAGGGCTGGAAAAACAACTGGGAAAGCAGGGAAGGGGCAGTGCAGGGGCTTCAGGAGCAATTTCTGTTGTCATTATTCCACAACCAACTCCTGCTCCTGCCTGGCTGTGGGAACAGCAGCACAGAGAAGGGAGGAGAAATTTTCCTCCCCAAATTCCCCCCCAAAAAAACCAAAACCCCTCCTGCAGGACCCACGTGGGGCAGAGGCATTTGTTGGTTTTAATTTTCCATCTATCCCATCATCACTTTTAGTAAAATACTCACTGACTCCTCCACAGGGCAGGGACAATCCTGGGCTGTTCCCTTACCTAACAGGCCCACTGATCCCAGCTCCCAGCTTCTGAGTCCAGTTTATGTTGTATTCCTCTAAAATGGAGGTTTCCTGTTCAGGAAGGAGCAGCAAGAGGGAAAACACAGTCAATAAATACATAATAAATAAAATTATTACAGCTTTTCAAAAAAAAAAAACCCCAAAAAAACAGCTCAGCAGATCTGAGTGTAAAAGTGCCTGCTGGGGAGCTTGCTTTCCTGAGGAAAATTAAAATTAAATATAAATATGTCATTATTTTACCTGATTAAAATTGTTTCTGTGCAGCTGGAATTTCCAAACAGGGTTATTGACAGCAGTAAATGTGATTTTGTGCTTTTAATACCCAAATTGTACCAAGGGCATCTTTCCCTGACTCAGTTCCAGCTTCCCACCTATAAATGATCAATCTCAAGGAAACAAGGAGCCCATTTTAGCATTAAAATGCATTTTTTGGTCACAGAAAACTACAGATTTCAAACCACTGGAACCATCACACTGTAAATTAAACCCTGCTTGATTAATTTTAGATTTTTCTGATCATGAACCAGGCTCCTTTTGTCCAAATCCACACAGACAGGGCTGGGCTTTGTTAGGCCACACTTGGGTGCTCTCAGGCTTAACCACAAGCCAAGGCAGGCTTTAAACCCAGCTCAGAGCTGTGATTGATGCCCTGAGCTGGGCCTTTGTTCCTTTATTAAATTCCTGCCTCTGCTCAGGATAAATCACAGCAAGAGGAGCTGCTGCAACAGCAGCACAAGGAAAAAAACAATTCCCAAATCCATGGAAGGGCCAGCCCTGAAGGTTTCTAAAGGAAGGGGCAGAAATCTCAGTGGATCACAGAAATTTGTGGTGTTCAGGAGGAGCTCAAGGAAATTATAAATTTAACTCAGATAAATTTCACTTTTGAGGAAAAATTTCACTTGTTAGGGAAAAGCTGATTTAATTTTCCTGACATTCAGCTGTAGAGAGCTGGAAGCAGCAGGGGTGGGGTGAAAACACAATTTTAGTTGGGCATTAATGAACTTTTAATTTCTATTTCCTATTCTGTGTATTTGCCATTGTTTTAAAGAAAAAAAAAGCAATTTTACATCCTGCACTTTTTAAATCTGGATCCCAACCTTCATCCCAAAACAGCTTTACAATTCAGAGGTAAAATGAATAATTAAGTGGTCAAGAAACACAAATGGCACCAAATCCAGGATTTGGGAGCCACTTGCACCTCCCAGCTCAGGAATGGCAGCTCCAACCTCAGCACCAGGAATTCCAGCATTGCCAGGGAAATGTTCACTCTTTTCCCACCTCAAAAATTCCATTCTTTTGATCCTAAACAGCTGGAAATGCTTCAAAAGCACCAATGTGTTTAAAAATATCCAAGTGTTTCAGCTGGATTTCATGGGTATGGAATTCCTGGGAATCACCCAGCTCCAAACTTCCAGCAACCTGAAACTTCTGACTGATAACATGAATTTTCAGTGGGAAAAGGGGATAATGATGAGAACTATCCAGAATTCCAGCAAAGTTCCACAGCTCCACGTGCAGCTGGGATCTCCCCAGCAGCAAAATTCAGCAAAATTCCCTCCCACCAAGGCTGAGCCAAGAGTTTGGGCACTACCCCAGCAGGCTGGGATGCTGAGAGCCTGGAAAAGCAGAATTCCCAAAGGAAAAGCAGAATTCCAAAAGGAAGAGCAGAATTCCAAAAGGAAGAGCAGAATTCCCAGAGCTCTCCCAGCCCTGCTCAGCCCCCCTGAGCTGCTGATCTCAGGGAGCTTTTCCATCCTCACTGATCCCATGATCCCACTGGATATTTGTGGGATTAAGGATTTTTTTTTTTTTTTTGACCAGCACACCCCAAAAAAGCCTTTTTTTTTCCTCACACAAAACACAAATCTGTGGGATTAAGCCCTTTCCTGACCCAGAGATGGGGCACTGAGAGGTGTTTTAAAAAAAAACATTTATTCCATTTTTCAGGTGTCACAATTCACACCATCACAACCAGAAGCCAATAACTTTTTAAATTTAATTTTTAATTTTTTAATTACAGTGCATCATAAGCATTTCTTGGCCTATCAGCTTTTGTAAATAAATGTAAATGCTGAAATTCCTTAAAACCAATCAGCTGAAATTACCCCCAGTGAAGTCATTTGTTATTTTAGTAATTTAAATTATTTTAGTTATTTTATTTTAGCAATTAGGACCTTGTGGGAGCTGATAAAATTCATGTCTCATAGTTCTATTTCTCTGAAATATGTTGGGTTTTTGTTTGTTTTTGGGTTTTTTTGTTTTTTGGGTTGTTTTTTTTTTTTTGCAAGGCTGTGCTTTGACATTTATTTCCATTTCTCAGCAAAGTCTATCCTGTTCCCTGGCATTTCTAAGGCAGAATTTCTAATTTCGAGGTGCAGACTTTGTGAATCTTCTACCACGTTTTAAAAACAAATTCTACAAATTTATTTCCTACAGATATTGATGGGGAAAAGGTTGGAAATGAGGAGTTTTGGGAGAAATACAGCAAGTGGAAGGAGTGCAGGCTGCTTGGACAAACTGGATGCAAGCAGAGAAAAATGAAATCCTGGGGAATTCCACCTCCTGCTCCTCAACCATGGAAACAAATCCTAAATCCCAGATCCTGAACCCCAGAACAACCAAACCCGAGCTAAACCAAAGATCTGAGAAGCAAAAAAAATCTGCAGGAAGTATAAAATGATGAGTACTTGTTAAAGTGTTAATTGATCCAGGTTTGGTTGATGCAGGGTTTAGGAGGAAGGGGCAGAAATCTCGGCGGCTCGCAGGAATTTGGGGTTTGCAGGAGCTCGGAGAAACTTTGATCGATTTAACTCAGGTAATTTTGTGGTTTAAGGACATTAATCCGGGAAAAGGGGAACAAAGCTCGGGAAGAAGGATTTGGACAAAAGGAATGTGGGATTTATGGGCCGTGAGGGCGCTGGGCAGAACCCGCCAGGGAAGGAAGAAAACACAAACAGAAATAAAAACAAAAATAAAAACAAAAATAAACTTCGCAGCTGAAATCGGCTCCATCGGGAAAAAGGGAATTCCAGCAGGGACAGAGCGGCACCAGCCCAGGAAGAGCAGGAGCGGCACTAATTAACATGGATAATGAGGCATTCATTAACCAGCAGCACACTAATTAACAAGCGCACCCCGCAGCCAGCGAGCACCGATTCCCCCGCTCGCCAAAATCCACAAACACCAAAAAACTTCGGCTCCTCCTTCGCGCGATCCCGAGCAAACCCCCCCGAGCCCCTCAGGGCGGCTCCGCCGAGGCCGAACAGCCCAAAGCCCGCCGCCGCCAACCTTGATCGTCCTGTCCATGTCGTGATCCTGCGACATCGCCCCGCGGGGCGCGGCGGGCCCGGGGCGCCGCTGGGCCGCCTCAGGCAACGCGCAGCCCCGCAGGAGCCTTTGTGCCGCCGCCGCTCCGCCTCATGCCCGGCCGGGCGGGCCGCGGGTGCCCGGGGAGGGCGCGGGGCCCGCGCGGAGCCGCCGCTCAACCGGGAGGAGCCGCCCGGGACCCGGACATCGCCGGCACCCCGCGCCGGGCAGCCCCGCCGGCCGCCGCGGGCCGCCGCGGTAGCGCTGGGGCAAACGAGGGCAGCACGGAAGGACGGAGCGGGATCGCCGCGCCAGCCCCGCGCTCGCCGCGGGATTTTGGGAGCCGCCGCCACGGCGCTGGAGCGGTTTGCAGGCGGCTGGCGGCGGCTCTAAAAGCGCGACGGCAACGGTAAAGCCCCCGCCGGGCTTTCGAGAAGGGCGGCGCTTTGTGATGACGTTATAATCAACGAGGCGCGGGGCGGGGCCAGAGATCTTCGCTCCGCCCCTAACATGAAGGGCGTGGCAAAGCGAAGTCTCGCGATATTTCGATGGGCGGGACCTAACGAAGGGACTTGCCGCCCGTCGCGTCCCGGAGGTCTCGCGAGAATTCGGCCCTCCCGCTGGGCTGAGGGGGCCAGGCGGCTCCAAGTCTCGCGAGATCTGGGGCTCGCGCGCGCCTGAGGGGAGCGGGCGCCCTCGGGGCCGTGAGGGGAAGCGGCGAGATGGAGCCGCAAAAACCGACCGGGCCCTGCGCTCCTCCCCCGAAACCACGCCACGGCCGCGCCTCCCAGGGCAGCCCCACCGCCCTCACTCAGGCCCAGACCCCTGCACTCCTCCAGCCGCGCTGGGGCCGGGTGACAGCGCGAGTGTGCCGGTAACACCAAGGCAACACAAGCACAGCGGGCAGGGCAGGGCAGAGCAAACCCTTAAAAATAACCAGGAATTTGTGTGAGCTTGGGCTCACCGGCACACACCGCCCAACAAAAGTATGGTTGACTGCGCTGAGACAAGAAATGTTTATTTGGAGTGGCTACAACCAGCAGGACGGAACAAAAAAAGCACTTTTTCCTCAGATTTCACACTGCTCCCTGGCCCAGGTACACAAACTGCATTCACTTTGCTCACAGAAGAGAAACAGTTCATAGGACAAGGTTTAGAGACCTAATTCTGTTGTTATTTTCTATTCTACACATCTTCCTAGACTAAAGAAGCATTTAAATGATTTCTTGGGGAAAAAGAAGCTTATTTATCAGCTAGAGATGTAAAGATCTCACCCCTCTCCTCTGGTGACTGCACCCACATAATACATTCCCAAAATGTACCCAAAATAACCATCCCACCTTGTTAGTGCCAGCCAAATACATTTGGTATTTTAAAAAGGTAAAGCCAAGTAGGTTTGTTTCTTTTTTTTTTTTAACAAAAGCTCCTTTAAACACCTAAAAAAACACTCTTAATGCAGAGTTACATATTTTTGCATACTAAATTTTCTGTGTTCAGCTTTGTGTGCCGTGAAGCTGCATCATTATTTTCAAATCTGTGGAGAAGATTGCTGTCCTTTAGGAATTTTTCTGTGGAATTTTGATTGTCACCTAGGGATTTAAAAGAAAAGGAAAGTTACAGGTTGTTGGGTTTTTTTTCTTTTCAGGGAATGGTGAGAGGCAGGAGAAAAAAAAAAAACCAGTGTATCCCAGTCAGGGGCAGGTTTGGAGACTGGAAAGCTCAAGGTTTGGATGCCAGGTGGGTTCCAGCTCTCAGCCCAGCCCACACCAACGGCACAGAGACGTTCTGGAGCTGCAGCAGAGGGCTGGGGAGGCTCTGGCTGCAGGAAACACTCACATTTTTCACCTCCACGTAAGCCTCCAGGCCGTACTCCCCCAGCTCCCTCCCATTGCCAGAGGCCTTGTAGCCCCCGAAGGGAGCCTGGGCTCCGAACACGTCGTAGCAGTTTATCCTGGAAGGGAAAGTGAGGGTGAAAGTGAAGGCTGAGCTGCTCTGGGGGGAATTCCTGAGGGAATTTGTCCATCCCCTCAGCCAGCAGGATGGATCAGCACTGGCCAGGCAGGATACAGGATCCACCCACAGCTCTCATCATCCAGGCCAAGGGTCCAGTCTGCCCCCTCAGCTGGGACTCCCAGGGCTCCTCAGAGGAGAGATGGACCAGCCTAAATAAATAAATATCTATTAAAAAAAAAAATCTATATAAAAATCTATATTTAAAAATCTATAAAATATGAATATAAAAAATCTATCCAAATCTATTAAAATCTATAAAGTATCTATTTAAAATCTATAACATGTATTGAAAATCTATTGAAAAATCCCCATTCTCAGAGGAGAGATGGACCAGCCTAAATAAATAAATATCTATTAAAAAAATAAATATCGATATAAAAATCTATAAAATATCTATATTTTAAAAATCTATAAAATATTAATATAAAAAATCTATCCAAATCTATTAAAATCTGTAAAGTATCTATTTAAAATCTATAACATGTATTGAAAATCTATTGAAAAATCCATAAAAAACTATAAATAGCTGTAAAAATAAATATCTATACATAGCTATAAAAATATCTGTACATATTTATAAAAATAAATATCTATAAAATATCTATTAAAACCTATAAAATATATAAAAATACCTATAAAAATAAATACCTGTTAAAAACAAATACCTATAAAAAACAAGTACCTATAAACACCACACCCAAATTTTACCTGGTTCCCACTACCCCTGACGTTCTGCCATTACCCTGAGCAAAGCCCAAGTAAACCTGACCCAGAGGAGAGGCCCCGAGTGCCAGGGGCTGCCAGGGGCTGCCAGGGGCTCAGGCTCACCAGACCGTGCCAGCCCGCAGGCTCTGGGACACGAAGTTGGCTTTGTCCAGGTCCCTGGTGAACACGGCGGCTGCCAGGCCGTACTTGGAGTCGTTGGCTCTCTCGATCACCTCCTCGATGGTTCTGAACTTGAGGATCTGCATCACCGGCCCAAAGATCTGCAAAAGGCCAGCAGAGCGTGGGGACACGGGGACCGGGCTCTGGAACTGCTGAGGCCCCACAAAGGCCTATGTGTGAGTTATTCTATGTCTGAGTTGAGTTATTCTATGTCTGAGTTATTCTATGTCTGAGTTGAGTTATTCTATGTCTGAGTTATTCTATACATGATATAACCTGGGGGTTTTGCACCAAGAGGGGGCAAAATGACACTGGAATTTGAAAGACAAGTGTTTGCTAAGGAAGGCAGGAGTTTCTTTTTGGAATGGAAAATGTCAGCTTTTCTGAATTATTTAAATTTTGAAATTAAGGGGCTTTTAGGCAAAGATATGAGGATAGGAATGACAGTTTTTTACTAGTATGTATAAATAATAAGAAAAAAGCCCTATAACTTCATAGGAAATTAAATAATAATAAAACCCCCCTATAACGTCATAGGGAAATTAAATAATAATAAAAATTCCCCATAACTTCATAGGTTTTTAAAATTAATATTTATTTTAATTTTCCTATCTCAATAGGAAAAGTAAAAAGAATAATAATAAAACCCCCTATAACTTAATAGGAAAATTTAAATGAATAATAATAAAACCCCCTATAACTTAATAGGAAAATTAAAATGAATAATAATAAAACCCCCTATAACTTAATAGGAAAATTAAAATAAAATGCAGTAGTACAAAAACACTGATAGGGTCAGAATATAACCTGACACCTTGTCATTCAGAGTGATTAAATGGTAATTTCAGTCCTCCTGAAGTGACAGTTCTGTTAAAGCAGTAATCTTGTAAAATGATGTAGTTTTCTTCTAAAAGTTTAGTAGTAATATAAATAAATTTAGTCTTCCTCTAGGAATGTAATTTAAAAAGCTGAAAAGCTGAAAAATTTGAGATTTAAAATACTAATTAAGAATGCTTAGCTCCTCCCCTTAAGTAAAACATCTTGCAATTAAAATGATGTAATTTTATCAATCATGCAATAAAACTCAACAGCTCATTAACAAAACCTACCCCCCTAAAATAAATAATTAATAAAAAAATTAAAACCACTGCTTTACTTAGTTTTAACAGACATTAATAAAATCCATACTTTTATTTCCCTCTCCCACTGCAACCTCGAAGAGCTGCAGCACTCACCTCCTCCCTGGCAATGGTCATGCTGTCCTGCACGTCCCCGAAGACCGTGGGCTGGATGAAGTAGCCCCTGTCTGCGGCGGGGCTGCCACCACACAGCAGCTTGGCTCCCTCCCTCTGCCCCGTGCTGATGTAGCCCAGGATCTTCTTGAACTGCTCCTCATCCACCTGAGAGCCAGGAGGGGACACAGGTCAGCTCCACCTGGGAACAGTTCCAGCTCCCTCCCTCTGCCCCGTGCTGATGTAGCCCAGGATCTTCTTGAACTGCTCCTCATCCACCTGAGAGCCAGGAGGGGACACAGGTCAGCTTCACCTGGGAACAGTTCCGCTCCCAGCTGCTGAGCTCCAGCCATTCCTCACTGCAGCAGGCTGCCAAGCAATCTCCAAAGGGAAATGGTCGTTTTTAAATGGCAGCATCAAGTTTTGGAGTTGTCCCAATGGTTAATTAAATCCTCCCTCCTGCACCAGTGATAATGGGCTCAGGTCAAACTGGGTTAATCAATAGAGCCAAGGATACTCCCACTTTAATCTACACAGTGACTCAAGACTGGGACAATTCCATGAGATAACAGCTCAGGGCATTTCCTGCTCCCACCTGAGGCCCCTGCTCGGTTTTGAAGTCAAAGGGGTTTCCAACCACCCTGGCCTTGGCCTTCTCCACACTCCTCTCCACAAACTCGTTGTAAATGTCCTCCTGCACGTAGGTCCTGGAGCCAGCACAGCAGCACTGCCCTTGGTTGAAGAACAGGGCAAAGTGGGCTTGATCCACAGCCCAGTCCACTAAGAAAAGGGAGAGAAAACAAATAAGCAAACAAACCCAACCAGATCTGTGACTCTTTTAGCACAATTATCACAGAGACTGCTGGGGATACAAAGTCCTTTCAGTTGACAGCATTTGCCATGGGTTGGTAGGGCAGGAGTTGCAGATTTCATTCTTTATTAAAGAACCCCAGACTAGAGAAAAATATCTAACCTGAGGCAGGTTACAGTTCTCATTGGAAATTATCAGGTGTTGAGGACGAGTTTTTTTCCTTACTTAACTGCCATATAAAGCAAGTGTTGGCTCATCAAGGCCAAAAATGAGTTTATATGCAAGGGATGAGGGAAACAGGACTTCATAGGAGAAGAAAAAAGTGGTGTGCTCCAAGAGAAATGGAAACAAAACTGGAGCAAGGACTAGAGAAGGTATTGAAACAATTTTTTTTTTGTTGTTGATAACTGAACTACCCAGCTCTGGGAACAGAAGTGGGAGTGGAGGAGTGCTGATACACAAATGCAGCAGCTGCAGCAGGAGGCACAGAGTGGTGATGTCAGGGTAGAGCCTCACACAGGAGAACTGCCCTTCCTTTTCCTTTCCCCTCCAGCTCTGGAAGAAGCCAAGGTAAAAGGCACAGATCAAACACTGCCCAGCTACTCACTGTCTGCATCAGACATGATGATGTTTGGGCTCTTCCCTCCAAGCTCCAGGGTCACCCTCTTGAGGTTACTCTCTGCTGCAGCCTTTTGGATCAGGTGTCCAACCTGCAGGGAGAGAGAGCAGGTGTTGGGATTAACTCCCACATCAGCAAGAGGGCTCTGGGTTTACATCTCAGTCAGCATTTAATGTTAATCCTCATTGTCAGGGCTTTGAGTCTGCCCAGAGTTTCACCTCCAATAAGAAACAGCTCAAGGGAAAAATAGGAGCAATAGGAAATATTCTAAAGAAAGAAATCAGAACAAAAGAGTCATATGTAATGCAGATATACATCTCACACCCTGCAATCAGCTTTGCATGAGGTGGAGAAGGCAAAGCACCTCCAGTGTTTTACCCAGCCATGAGATATTCCGTGGTCCCAGGCTGAGGGTGCTCCCTTACCTCGGTGGAGCCGGTGAAGGCCACTTTGTCCACATCCATGTGGGAGGAGATGGCAGCTCCTGCCGTGGGCCCGTAGCCAGGGATGATGTTCACCACGCCCGGGGGGAATCCAGCCTGGCAATGCCCAGCAGGACAAAGCAAAGTTATTCCTTTTACAAACCAAGGCTTTCACTCCCCTCCTGTGTTTGTGACACTCAGGAGATCTCCCACCAGCAGCAGCCTTTACTCCTTTGATTTCTCCTTTGATTTTCCAGGGCTTCATTTTAATGCTGTTTGCAATAACCAGGACAATTCCTCTTCTCACCCCACATCCCACGCACAAGTTGAAGGTGTGAATACACACGGAAATACAGACATATGTTCATTTTCTGATCACCCTGAAGTTCATTATCTAATCAAACCTCAAAGAGTCCTTCCCTAATCAAGACTTACATCATCTGCACATGCATTTATGTGAACAAGGGAGTTTTTTGATAAATCAACCCAGCCTTCCTGCAGACAGCTCTTCCCTGCTCCTGTCTCCAGCAGTGATGGAATCCTGGCCTCATCCTCACCTCTTTGATCAGACTGGCCACATAGAGAGCACTCAGAGGGGTTTGCTCTGCCACTTTCATCACAACCACATTCCCAGTGGCCAGGGCAGGCCCCAGTTTCCATGCTTGCATCAACAGCGGGAAGTTCCACTGAAAAACAAAGAGAGATTTGCTGGTGTGAACTTGGAAGTTTCTGATTAGTCAGTAATGAACCAGTGAGCTCAACTCAAATCAACACTTAGGGAAGAATCTTGGATTTTTCCTCATCACACAAAATTTTGGGGTTAATTCTAGGCAGCAGTTTAAACTTAATAGTGGTTCTGAGCCAGGTAATTCCTATAAATGGGCTTAAACCCCTCGGGCTTTTTTTAATCAGTAGATACAAAGTAAACCTCACTCAGAGCTCTTGAAATCAACAGGCAGTTCTGCACTCCCAGGGTGAAGTAAGAGCCCTCCCAGCTGGTGCAAGCCCAGCTTTGTTCACCCCGGGAGGAAGCAGTGGTTGGCAACAGAGCGGAACTTACAGAATAACACTGAATTCTTGCAGCCCTGCAGGAGCTGCTGCTACATTTTACTCACAGGGATGATTTGTCCACAGACTCCCACGGGCTCGTGTCTTGTGTAGCAGAAGAAGTCTCCGTCTAACGGGATGGTTTTGCCATGGAATTTATCTGACCAGCCTGCAAAGTATCTGGAAACAGTAACAGTTTGGTCACTGGAATTAAAATAACAAGTCTGCTGCCAACAGAAAATAAAAGAGGCTTCCTCTGTTTCAGTCACTTCGTACACAGCACAGTGCAGATATGTCCCAAACAGGTGATTTAAAGAATGGACAGTAAATAGAAATATTTGTGTCTCCCATTGCAATTTCTATGCTGACAGATGACCACCACTTGTGTGACTTGGGGAAGTCAGAGGAATTACAGCAAAGAGTAAACCCAAAGTGTCTGATATGAAACCATCAGTCAGACCCAGATCCCACAGTGCCTGAATTTGGAGGTAGCTGAACCTGCAGAGAGACAGTACCATGGGCCAGCTGTGGCCTCCAAACCCACCTGAGACATTTGACCACCATGTCCAAATCCACCAGGTAGGAGATGGCGTAGGGTTTGCCATTATCCAGAGTTTCCAGGGCCTGCAAAGACAGCAGAGTTTCCTGAGGTGCCGGGGGGAACTCACATGTGCAGCCCTGAGTCAGTTCTCAGTTTGCAGCCTGGATCTGTCCTGCACGTTGGCCTTTTGCTCTCAGCTTGCCAAAAGTGGCTCCCCACGCTCTGTGAGTGTGTCCCAGGTGTGAGCTGGGGGTGAGGCCCCAGCCCAGCAGCGCACACAGCCCCCGTGGATCCCAGCCCCGCACTCACGGCCAGGTAGGCGCGGTCCCTCTCGATCAGGTCAGCCAGACGGTTCAGCAGCTTCCCGCGGTGAGATGCATCCATCCTCCTCCAGGGAGAGCCCAGCTGGAACGCTGCCTTGGCTGCCTTCACTGCCTTGTCCACATCTGCCTGCGGGGGAGCCCAGGCAAAGGGTGAGGAAGGATTAACCAGCCCCCCTTCCCTCTCTGGAAACAACAAAAGCTCTCCCTGCTGTGCAGGAGAAAACAGCCTGCAGCCAGGCAGCACAAGAGGCTGCTCCTGCCAGGCTCCTGGGGGAAGAACCTGCAGCCTTGGCAGCTGCCCTGCTGCAAGGCACTCCTGAGTCCCAGGGCAGGGGAGCACAGGGTGCAGCCCTGGGCCACTTTCCCCACGAGCACTGCGAGGACACAGCTTTCCCACCCAGGCTGCAGCCGTGAGGAGGAAGCAGCAGCAATGGCAGAGGAGCAGATGGGTGCAACAGCTGTGCAGCCACAACCTCTGCCTGTGCTCACCCTCTGTTATTTCAGCTACACAGAGAGCAAATATCATCAGGTTATTTCTGCAGTGTCACCTGCTGGGTTAATATTTGCGTCCTAGGAGGAGGCAAGGAAAAAGCTCTGGAAGTCTACTTTTGGTACTTTTTCAGAATCCAGTCCAAAGGAGATTTTTTTTTCCTTGATCAGCTGTCTCTGCTCCATGATTTTGTCCTGACAGGGCATTTGCTGGTTCCTACTTGGTTCTCTGTCCTTGCTGCAATGGTCTCGCCAGGACAAGCCAGGCTGCCACGGAGAAGCAAACAACAAAGGGTTTCCCTCACTCACTCCTCCCTTGGGGAACACACACAGGTTTCCAGACTGTAGGAAAAACCCCAAATTGCTGGGAAACACCACCTCAGCTCTGCCACAGACTCCCAGGAGGGCCTTGCATAAGGCAGGTGATGATGACGTGACTTTATTCCCCATCATTTCTTTTTTTTTTTTTTTTTTAGCAGTAGTCAAGGAAGGACACTAGCAGCACTTGACGTGGTATTTACACAGATCAGACACTGCTGCAAACACAGAGTTGCCCAGGTGGGACATGGGGTGGTGCCTTCCTCTGCAGCCCCTCTGGACCTGCTCCCATGGAGAACAAACCCATCTCACCCCAACAACATTTACCTTATCGCCCTCAGCCACCTGGCAGATGACTTCTCCCGTGGCTGGGTTGATGGTGGGGAAGGTTTTCTTGCTGACTGCATCGTGCCATTCGTTATTTATGAAAATCTGCAAGGAAAAAGCCAAGCAGGGTGAGCCTTTGAGCCAGATCCCGGGGAAATCAGGGAGAGCTTTGCTTCTTTGATGGCATCTGAGGAGCCTGGTTAATTAAAAGAGCTTAACTTGACTTGTGTGGGCTCCAAACCTGCAGCAATATGAAGGAGATACTTTAGCCTAAAAGCACACAACACAGCCTCAAGTGAATAAAAGAATTCAGAGCTCAGCAAACAGCACGTGAGTTGGAAGAGGTTCCCATCTTGGTAGGTCCTTGCAAAAGCTGGAAGCCTGGCTGGAGCTGTGCAGGAGCACTGGGAAGTTCAGGAGACTGAAGAGTGGGAAAATGCTTTAGGCATAGACACTACAGTGAGTCGATTTTGTCCAGAGCACCAAAGCTTTTGCAGTATTTCTTATGAGCCTTAAGGGTCTTTTTCAATCTAAATGATTCTGTTATTTCCCAGATTAACCAGTTTTAGGCTCCCCATGTACCAGAACCAGGTGCTAACAGCAGCTTTACCAACTCTTTCTTTCTACGGGTAATTTTTTTTTCAGGTCTGTGGCAAGAGAAGGGGAGTGCAAAGATCGTGGTGCTCGCCAAGAACTTGCAGAACGCCCAGACAACCACCAAGAGCCTGGGCACAGCCGCCGGGGAAGGAGTGCCCGGGTGCCTTGGAACGCTGCCTTCCAGCAGCACCTCGCACAGGTGATCCCACAGGATTTTCCTGGAACAAGGGTCCAGTCTCTGCAGATAACCGGCCAAGCACCTTCCCTTCTCTCCCGTGCCCTTCCCCAGAGTTTTTTCCTTATGCCGTTCGCACCGATGCGGGATTGCTGAGCCCACCGAGGGGAAGGGGGCAGAGCCCGGTGGCGATGGGACACGCGCCCTGTGCCCCGCACCGGCGGCTGCACCCAGGGTTCCTCTCTCCCAAGGCTTTGGGCCCAAATCCCCGGCTGCTCCGGGCTCAGCGCCACCCCGCGCTGGCCCAGCCCTGCACCGAGCTCGATCGGCGGACACGGCAGCCCCGAACCCGCCCGGCCCGGCCCGGGCTCCCAGCTCGGTCATACCTTGTTATAGGCGATGTCGGGGCGCGGGTTGGGCGCCGGGATGGGGGAAGCGGCGGCGGCCGAGAAGGGAGCCCGGAGCAGGGCCGGGCAGAGCCGGGAGCCGCGCACCACCGCCCGCAGCATGCTGAGCTCAGCTGGGCCGGGCCGGGCCCCGCAAGCCGGGACAGCCCCGCTCCGTCCCCCGCCCCGCCCCGGCACCGCTCGGCACCGCCCACCCCGGCTCGCCTGGGCACGGCACGAGCAGAGCCAGCTTGGCGTCCTTGCTTCGTGTGGAATAGGCTCGATCCAGCTCGGATCGAGCAGCACAATTTGGCTCGGCTCAGCTCAGCTGGGCTCAGCACGGCCCCGTTCGGATCAGCTTGGCGTGGCTCGGGTGGGCTCGGCACAGCTCAGCGCCGTTCTGGTCGGTTCAGCTCCGTTCGTTTCAAATCAGGCTTGGTTTGGTGCACCGTGGGTGCCTCATCGTGTCCAGCATTGTCCTTGTCCCTGTCCTGTCTCTGCCATGTCCCGGCCCATACCCAGGGAACTTTGTGCCTAATTGCAGGCAACAACTAGGAGAAGAGAAAAGAAAAAAAAAAAAAAAAAAAAAAAAAAGACCCAGAAATCTCTTTTTACTTTTGCGGGAAGGTGAGGAGGGAGAATTTGGGGACCTGGACTCCCGGTTCCATGAATGTGCCACCATTACTGTCCACCCAGACACCCAAAAAAACCCTCCCGTGTGTAGGGGCAGTGGAACAAAGCCAGGGAAGTGCTTTCACAACAGGGAATTTCTCGGTGAATGCAAATGAGAGGCTTTGTGAAATCGCTCCCAACAATGGCTAAAGGCCTTTTTCTCTGGTTTGTTTTATATGTCTTGTGCAACTTCAGCGTATCCAAGTGCAGATTCACATGCAGGGAGCAGAGATGTGCTCGGGTTATCATCAACATCACTAAGGAAGCCACAGACCAAAAATGCAGAGAGGTTTTTAACCTCTGGGGAAAAAAGACCTGTGGTATTACCCTGTATGAGAGACTCAGTGAGGAGTCTGTGAAGGGTGACACGGATGTCTCTGGTTTGTTAAAGGGGACAAAAAAAATGTAGAATATGTGAGTTCAGGAATAGTTTCACCCGCTGTCCTGGATGACCCATGTGGCTGAAAGTCTTGCTGGAGGTTCCAGCATTTGCACTTTCCAGGCATTTCTCTCCTGGGCTGGGTGTACTCAGCCCAGTTGTACCAGCAGGGAGGAACAGCACAGCCCAGAGACGGCAAAGCGCCCGTGCCAGGTTATCCAGCGGGACACGGATTAGGCCGAGCGTTTCCCGGATCAGCTGAAAAGAAATCCTCATGTGCTGGGTCTCAGCCTCCCTCATCCTTGGTCCGCTCGTGTCCCTTGCAGGGTGGTGGATTCCCGGGCAGTGGCTCCTGGGCTGCCCTTTACAAAGTGGCACTCCTAAGGGCCTCTTGTTCCGACTGTTCTGCCTCCTGTCACAGCCCTGTGCATGTTAAACCGCCCGTGGGAGATGCCAGAACTGTCCTCCCTGCAGAGATGTGCCCGTGTGTCCCAGAGGGAGCGGCTCAAGGTGTCCGCAGGGACGTCACAGAGCTGAGCTCCAGCTCGGGGCTAAACCCTCGTGAGTGTTCTGTCTGTGCCTGATCCCGGCATGGACAACCATGGCTTTGAGCACTAGTGCGTGTTAAATAAAGCCTTTGGCTCTCTCGAGCAGCCCCTTCCCTCCCCTCGGCTTGGAGGCAGATCCAGCAGCACTAAACCCCCCAGGGCAGACGCGGCTCTTGTCCCCTGAGCCTGCCCGAGGGAGGTGGGAGGCGCAGGAGTCAGGCGCCTGCTGGGAAACCATCCCAAATATCTGGGCTGGGCAGAGACAGGCTCAGCTCCCTCCCCCTTCCACAGCAGAGCCAAATGCCCGAGGCTGAGGTGGAATTTCACCCTGGAGCTTGGGAGAATCCAAGGCTCAGGTTACCGGCTTCCCTTCAGCCTCTTGGTCCTTGTGCTGAGAGCCAGCACGGCCCCCAGGGCTCTCTGCAGCACTCCTTGTGCCCCTGAGGGCTGGCAGGTGGTGGCCACCCTGGGCAGATGGGCTGTGAGCTGCACCCACGCCGGAGGAGCAGGAGAACCC
Source organism: Pyrgilauda ruficollis (assembly GCF_017590135.1). Lineage (NCBI taxonomy): Eukaryota > Metazoa > Chordata > Aves > Passeriformes > Passeridae > Pyrgilauda > Pyrgilauda ruficollis. Next base: position 10,238,121 of record NW_024531043.1, read on the forward strand.
AAAGAACCGTACCCATTACTTTAGTAATTAATTAATGCAACATATAAATTGCTTACATTCATAAAGTTATCATGGTTGTTCCCACAGTTCTCACCTAGCTCTGAAAAGCACTGAAAGCTCCCTTGATCCAGTCTGCATCCTCCGTGGTCCCCAAAGAGACCCCACCACACTCATGGGACCATGGAGTCCTCCCAGTTTCTCCCAGCTCCACAGGGCAGGCACTGCCTCAGCTCCTGAGTCTCCCCTGAATCCAGAGACCTCGAGGACTGGATTCAGTTCCTTCCACCACTGAGGATTCTTCCAGCATCTGCAAGTTGCTGGAGGTTGTGCTGAAGAAGAAGAGATGTGCTGAAGGAGATGCGCTGGTCCATTCTCTTTATTCCCAAAACCAAGTCGTGCACCCCCAGCCAGGTCACTCCCAACCAACTCTCCCTGCTGCAGTTCTGACTCCTGCAGCCTCATGATCCAAGGCTGGACTTGGCCCTGTATTGAGCCAGGCAATAAAAGCACTGAGCACAGATAACACCAAACACCACTGGAATTGAGAAGCTCACAGGCTGCCCTCAGCACGGCCTCTCCCATGCCAGAGTGGCTGGTTTGGGTCCCCATCTGAGGTTTCCCAGTGCTGCAGCTCCTGGCTCAGCTCTGGTTTGGAGAGTCCTGTCCTGTGAACCCTGGGGACCCTCAGCCAGATGTGGAGCTCAGGTCCAAGGGAAGTGCTGGGCTGGGATCTGCACTGTGGAGATGTTTTGCTCCAGGGACCTGTGGGAGAGTGAGACCAGAGCCCATGTAGGCACACAGAGGGCTGCAGGACCAGGCAGCAATGTCCCAGAGCCTTCCAAATCCCTGGGGACCCAGTGCTGGGGAAACACCTGCACTGGGGATCCCACAGCAGACAGGACAGATCACCCCTCATGCTCATAGGCCCCAGACTCAGTGGGGGTCCCAGTGTTGCTCTTTTTGGGTCAGGGAAGGCTCGAGCCTGAGGAATCTGCTCACCTTGGTGCCCTGATCCATGGCCTGTGCAGCCATCAGTGCCTTGTCCTGGCACTCTGTGTCTGGGATGAGACCCATGAGAGCTCTAGTGCCCCTGGTGCTGCCCCTCTGACAGCCAGCCATGGCTCTGAAGGACAAACTGAGCTTCCCTCTGCTCCTCTGGAGAGGATCTCCCCGAGAGCTGCAGGGACAGGCAGCCTTTGGGATCAGTGTGGAGTCTGCTGGCTCCTGGTGTGGGATGAGGCAGGATCAGCTGAGATCCTGCCCTGCTCAGCCAGGAACACTCAGCCAAGGGCACCTGGCTGCCAGCCCCCAGGGATGAACCTCCCCCTGGCAGTGCAAGCTGGCAGGGCCAGCCTTGCCCTTGCCCTTGGCCGTGCCCAGCTCTGGAGCACTGTGGCAGTTCCAGGGAATATTTGGCTGTGTAACAATCCTCTGCATTATCTTGCTGTTGCAGGCAGCAAAACTCCTCCCCTGGCTTTCACAACACTCTTCCACAGCAAAGGCTGACAGTGCAGGGATGATGCCAAGGGAAGGAGCAGTGGGATGGATGTGGAGGTGACAGGGATGAGGGGGCTCTGTGGTGCCACACACCAGGAGCAGCATCTCCACAAGCCCAAGGCATGGAGCGGAGAGAGTGTGGCAATCCTGATGTTTGGAGACTTGGCAAAGATGAGTGTTTCGAGGAAGGGCAAGGAGATCTGCTCATCTCAGCACCTCCAAATTCCCCACAGCTGCTGCTTCCCTGCCCTTTCCACCTTCTCAGCAGATCAGCTGCCAAGTGCCCTGACACACTGGCATTTGCTGGTTTCTGCCAGAGCACAAGGAAACACTTTGGAAGGGCACCTGGGTATTTTTTTGGCAGCTGAAAGAAGGTTAAGTAACCCACTAGAATTTGATAATGTCACTAGAATAATTAGGAATATAATCTTGGTAGCAGCCCAAGGGTGGGGCTGTTTGCTTCCACTCACACTGTGAATGGAAGCTGGGGAGGTGCAAGCAGCTCCCTGCCCCATCTGAGGGAGCTCCCAAGGGAGCACCAGAGGGACAGAGAGAAGGGAATGAGCTCAGCCTTTCCCAGAGGGAGACAGAAGTGAGGCTTCCCTGGACAGGGAAAGGTAAGGAACAACCATTTCTTCCTGGACTGGCAAGAGTTGAAAAGCCCAGCCCAGCCATGCTCTGGGCACACCATCAGCACGGATGGCAGGACCTGGGCAAGCAACCACAGCTGGGCTGGTGTTAATCTGCTCCTCTTGGAAGGGAGTGCCAGCTTCCAAAATCACTGTTTCCCAGGATATGAACTCTATTGCAGCCATATGAACCCAGCCCTTTTCCTCCAAACCCCTGGACTCCAGGAGTGCCAAATGTCTGATGTGATCACGAGAGCCAGGACACTTGGAGGCCACAATCCCTCCCCTGGGGCAGGTGCAGCAAAGCAGCTTCAGCACAGATGTCTCACCTGCAGCTCTGGCAGAGGATGTGCAGTCCCCCTGGAATGAGAACTCGGAAAGCCCCACTGGATGCCCGTATTTTCCATCTTGCAGCAAAGCCCCTGGGCCATCCCCAGGCTGCTGGGGGGGGTGACCAGGGGGGCTCTGGGCACAGGGGCTGCCCCAGGCCGTGCCCAGGTGCTGTAACTCCTGCCCAGGAGTGGCCCTTGCCCGGCCCAGGTGCTGGAATGTCTCACGAGCAGCTTTGTGGGGGGGAGGTTCTCAAACACACGGAATCCTTCTTTAATGGCAAAATCCCAAGCCAGCTCGGCCACAAACTCTGCATCCTTGGGGCTCCTGTCACCTGGAGCTGGCCTCCCTGGGGACAAGAGAACAGGACACTTGTTTGGAAAAGCCTGTGTTAGGTAGTCACATCCCAAACAGCATCACCTGCCCTCCTCTGGGCCAGCCCAGCAGGACTCGGAGAAACTCCTCTCTAAGGATGTGAAAATAACATCAGATTTAATTCTGATAAAGGCTCCAAGGCCACACCTGATGTGTGCAGACAAACAGCTCCCAGAGCTCTCACCACCTCCCTGTGAGTCCCTTGGCAAAGGCTGGTGCTGAGCTGGAAGGTCTGAGAGCTCCATCTGTAGGACACAGCTCTGGGCTCCCAACTTTGGCCTCTGCTCAGTTCTCCCAGGAAAGGGAAGACCTCACAGCACAAACAGCAGGCAGGAACAGGCCTGTGCTGGAGCAGGGAGGCAGCTCCGTGCCCCTGGCTGTGCCCCGTGCAGGGCACAGCTGGCCTGGTGGGCTCCTCACCTGCCAGGGAGCCACGGTGACGCCCCTGCAGCATCACAGCCAGGCGGAAAAAGGCAAAGGCCAGGTAGAAATTCCAGCTCTCCGGGCGCTCCACTCCCAGGTGGCCACAGTACATCTGGGAATACTCCTCTGCTGTGGGAATTCCCAGGTGCCCCAAGTCACACTTCCTCAAGCCTGGAAGATGAGAAGAGGTACCAGTGAGTCAGCTGCCAGAGCAGCTCAGAGCTCCCACGGGATGGTGTGAGCCTTGTGGCACAGCCTGGCCCCTCCATGGAGGCACCTGCACCCTCCAGGACCTGCACAGCTGCAGTGCTGGCTCTGTATGGAATTCTGGGGCTTGGCACCAGCCCCTGCCCCAAAATGCACATGGGGCAGTTCTCCTGGTTAGGGTGAAACTGTGACTGACAGAGATCTCTCCTAAATGAAGGAACCTCTCCGTTTAATGCTGTATTTTTCTTTTTAAGAAGTGTATAACTTAGTGCACAAACCAGTCCTGATCTGCTTCACAACTTTCCCACCCAAAAGAGTTGCCCAGCTTCCCAGCTGGAGTGAGAGGGAAAACAATGCAAAGCCAGAGCCCTTTCCAGCTGCACTGAGCCCCACTGCCAGCTGAGCTGCTTGGGCAGGAGCTGATCTGTTCTGAGCTCTGGTTCCTCTGCGTGTGCCAAAGGTGACTGTGCCCCCTCTGTACCTCTGTGAGCACCAAAGTGGGCTGGCAGGAAGAAGCTCATACAGTTATTCGCCAAATCACACATGGGATCTCCTAGAGTGGCAAACTTCCAGCCCAGCACAGCAAGGACTTCTGGCCTGTCTGGATGAAAGACCAGGTGGTCCATCCTGTATCAGAGGGAAAAAGAGATCAGAAAAGTCTCCAGAGGAGGGAAAAATCCCTGTGCTCAGCAGCAGTAGGTGCTTTCAGTGCTCTTCACACTCTTCAATAATTGCTGAGTCCTTTGGAAGGCAGCACAAAGTGAAACATTAATTTCTGCAAGCAGAGGATGGAGGTTACTCAATATTGAACTCCCTGGTTAATAATGGACTAAACTGTGCTTTGGAGAATGGAACCAAGTTAGTCAGAGCCTCAGATCAGGCTGATTCTGAGTATTTCAGGAAGAGCTGATGATCCTCCAGTGTCAGACCAGCATTTGCAGCTGCTGGATGAAGAAACTCAATCTCATTCCCTGGGGATGCTGACCCTGACCCAAACCCCAGCTTTTGGGCTGCTCTGAAGCTGCTGCCCCAGCCCAATCAGAACCTTTTGGAGTCTGAGGGTCATTTTACACTCAGTCCTTGTTTGCTGCCTGGGATGTGCTCCAGGGCAATACCTGAAATCACCATGCACCACTGTTGTCTTCTGGGATTCAGGAAAATGCAGAGGCAGCCACTGGATGAGCCTCTCCATCGCTGGGATCACGTGAGTTTCCACAGCTCGATACTGCTTTGTCCAGGTCTCAACCTGCTGCTGGATGTAATTTCCTGGAACAGAAAAACAGAGGCTCCTAGGGAAAGGCACAAAGAGGCTTCAAAAGGGACACAGGAAAAGTCAAACAGCCAGGCAGATCTCAGTCCACAACCCCAATTTAAGCTCCAAGATTTTAATTGCAATGTCCAAAGGTCTCATACTTTCTTAACTGGGCACTGGATTTAATATTCAGGTGGAAAGAATCCAATCCTGGACAAAAATATAACTTATCCACCAGCTCCAGAAAACTGAGCTGTCTCTGCAGAGGAACTGGAGGGGATGCTTGGGAAGGTGGGAAGGTTTGGTCAGAGATGGCAGCAAAGAAGTTACTCCTGTACCCAAAGTGGGCAGAGATGGCAACAAACATGGCAGGAAGCTCTGGGAGGTAGGAGAACTTTGGGAACTCACAGGAAACCTGGATTGGGAGAGCTCTTCACACCCTCCCACCACACCTGGGGACTCAGACTCTGGACTGCTCATCCTCACTTTCCCTCCTGCCCCCAGTTTGGTCCATCCTGCCTATCCCTAGAAATGCTGACACCCAGGAGAAGAAAGGATCCAGAGGCTGCTCTCACCGTGCTCTCCGAGGTCCTGCAGCTTGGCAGCTCCGAGGTCCAGGCTGTGGATCCTGGCCAGGACGTTTGCCATGGCCCCGTACCAGGCCCCGCGCTGGCGCGGCGGCACTGCGGGCAGGGACACGGCGCGGTGGATGTGGCCAGCACAGTGCTCCAGCAGGAAGAAAGGAGTGCCAAGGATGCTGGGGAAGCAAACTGGGATGTGTGGGGCTGATGTCAATCCTGCCACTACCCTCCAGATCTCACCTGCACCTTGAACGTGCCCCCCAGGCCTGTGTGGGCAGGTGAAGAGCAGCCCCAGCAGCGCTTGGAGCCCCGCTCAGGCTGCCTGTGGCCCGTGGCTGGGGCATGCCCAGCCCTGGCCCCTCCAGCCCCAGGAAGCTGAGCTTGGAGCCAGGCTCCAGCAGCAGCTGCTCCCCTGCTCCTGCAGCGCCCGTGAGCTGGGCTGTCGGGCTGCTCACAAACACCAGGAGCAGTGGGCACACATCGAGCTGCAGTGCAGACACTGAGTCCTGCAGCCAGCAGAGATCTGAGCAGGCTGCAGGCCTCAGGGCTGTCCTGTCACAGATCTGCTGCTGTCACTGCTGTCTGAGGTCTGGCAGTTGGAAAAATCCTTTCTTTATTACAAACCTGAGCACTCTGAGTCAGCAGGAAGCCCTACAATATTGCTTTATAAGTGCTTTTCAGAGAGAGCTTTTGGATTAATTGCTATAATGGGACATACTTAAACCAAACCAAATAAAAGTGATTCTGTCCTTTGAACTTCTAGAGGCTCCTCCAGCCCCACACTGCACAAATGTTCATTAGATCAGAGCACTCTGTGAGCTCTGGTTCCTTCTCTCTTCATCTTTGGGGGAATCTGGCTGCAGTTGTAAAGCACAGAGAGAAAGCTGAGGGACAGAATTACCTTCTGTCCTCGCAGAGAGCAAGCACAGGGGGCACAGGAACACCAGCCTCAGCCAGAGCCTTCAGGACCCTGCCAGGGAGGGAGAGAGGTGCAAGGAATTAGTCCTGGAACTGCTGTGTTGGAGGCAGACACACCATATCACTGTGCTCAGCTTTAAATATACTAAAATCATGTGGCTGGGGGGAGGAGAAAGGAGCACACCTACATCTTCCCATGGCCCGAGCCCCCAGACCTATCCCACACTCTGGAAAACAAGGGCAGGTCATAAATGATCCTCTCCACGTGTCCTGCTCCTCTGGTGCTGGGGCAGCTCCTCTGGCACAGCAAACTGCCTCACCTGTATTCCCGTGGGACAGAAGGGCCTGAGGGGCCATCGGGAGGCTCCTCCTCCTTCTTCAGCACCAGCAAACGACCTCCAAACTTCACCAAATAGCTCCGGGTGGGCTCTCCGTGGTCAAACTGCCGTAACTGCAGTGGGGTTGGGAGGTGGGAGCAGAGGGTCAGCACTTCTCCAGGCTTTCCATCCCCTTCCTGCACCTGGGGCTGAGATCTCCCCTGTGTCCCAAACTCCTGGGGAACATGGCTGTAGCTCACAGCTGCCTCACAGGACAGGAATATTCCTGGCATCTCTTTGGCCACTTGTGCTCAACCCCTCCCAAAATGAGGAAGTCCTCAAATGTTGTTTCTTAATTCTAGGAAAGTGACGGATCACTGAAACTGGAATGGCTGTGCTGTTGCTTGGAGATTACAAGCCTTTCCTTAATATTATTTTTCACTCCCTATGTCATATGGAAAAAGCCAATAGCTCCAGAATATCCAGGTTTTCTGATGGAAGGGCCAAACCCACTGCAATACCTGTTGTGTGGGCACCAAGAACATCCTCAATGTACTTTTGTAGACGATCCTTTGGGATTTCCAGGCCTGGTCTCACTGAACGAGTATAGGGAACGAACCCTTGCAAAGGAAATCCCAGATGGGTTTCCAGCTCTTTGAGTGCTGCTTCTGGATCATCAACCTGAAACCAGAAGGGAGAGAGTAGCACTGGGTGACAGCTAGAAGACAAAATCTCCTGGGAAAGAGAGAGCCCTGCCTGGTTGGGATGCATTTATCAGCACTGATCCAGTGACACACAGGAATTCATGGGTCATTCCCTGCCAACACAGAGCTTCCCACCTTTACTCTGCCCTGGAGACAGCTGTGATGGTGGCACAGGCACTGTGAGCTTGGGCTGGGATAAGAGCTGGAATTCCCTGTGTGCAGTCCAGGGGAGTGGAGGTCACTCTTCCCACCAGTCCCACTCTTGTCCTTTTCCCAATGGTCCCCAAAGTAAAACCCCTGTGCTCACTGACCCCAAAGCCTGGGGGTAACCTGTCAGTCCCCAGCTGACTCATCCATGAGGCCTCAGAGTTTCTGGGAATTCATTAACTGGGGCTCATTTTCTGCTGTGGTTGTCTGAACCATAGGGATGGGGCTGTTTCTCCAATAGGGAACAGAGGAACGGGAGAGGAGAGACTTCCCTGAGGTTACACAGGGTTTGGAGCCATGAGTAAAATAGCCCAGAGCAGACTTTGGCAGTGATCCCTGCTTTAACCCCACCACATCCTGCAGGGACAAGCAAGGCTGGAACAAAAGGCTTGGCAAGAGTCAGCCACTGCCACTTGGAAATCCGGAGCTGTTCAAACCAAACAGCTTCTGGACCCAAAATCCATCCCCAAATCCCACCCTGGCTGTGCCACTTTGTACCTTCACTGTTTTCATGCCAAGCTGGGCTGCTGCCTCCAGGTTCTGGCTGCTGCTGTCCAGCAGGATGGATTCCTGGGGCTGGACACCCAGGCGCTCCAAGCACAGCTTGTAGATCCCAGGATTTGGCCTGGGCACCCCTTCCTGATGTGATTCAACCATCTACAGCAACAGCAGATGGAATATGCATGAGCCTGTGTGACCACAAACATCTGGGCAGTGCTGGAAATGGAGATGGGAGGGTGGGAAAGAGACTGTCTAATTAACATGAGAAATGAAGGATGTGGAGCTGGGTAGGCTGTGGTTGCAGGGACTGTGTGGGTGCCAACTGCTTTGGCCGTGGCTCCTCCACTCAAATCAGCCAAACAGGATCAGCCAGTCCTTGGATGGAAGATATCCAATGAGATGTCCCAATGTGGGAGACTCACTGGGTGTCCCAGACCAGTTGTTCAGTGCTGTCCAAGGAAGCCTTGGATGGCAGCACCTTCCAAAGGCTTTGGAAAAGCAGCGTCCTGACCACTGCACCCACCAGCCACCCCAAAGCCATCTCCACAGCAGCTGTGTTGACCATAACCATCCACCTAAAATCTGGATCAAAAAAGCACTGACTCAGTGTCTGAACACCCCCACTGCCCTCACAACCATGAACAATCCAAGCAGCCATTCCCCTGCTCTCTGTAACGCTCCAGGAACAGCAATGAATCCATTGGATGGATATAAAGCCAACACTAATGGAAATCAACATTCAATTATTTTCCCCCCACTAATTGCTGTGCAGGGCTGTTGCGGAGCAGCACACACTGGAGAGGCCGTGGGTATTGGAGCCTCGAGGTTCATGTGTCACCTAATCTGCTAATCTGTGTTACCTACACAAAGGTGAAGTGTGCTGGGAAAGGAGACTCTGCTGGGAGAGGGATCTGTGCAGGGAGAGGAGACTCACCCAGGTCAGCATGTTGGGGTAGTGGGTTTTTTGTGGCACAGGGGGTGATGAACTCTTCAAAGAGTCCTTACTCTTTTAAAGCTTGTTTTTGTTTGTTTTTTTAAAGCAGGCAGGGCACTGAATAATAACATTTATTTCTAGTCTGGTGTTCCAGCTTCCAAGTCCTCTGTCTCCATCGCTGCCTGTGCCTGTTACACAGAGACTCGTGGTTGTGTGGGCACTTTGCAGTGGATTTGCAAATGTCACTCAGCCCCTCTCCAAGTGCCTGCAAGGAATTGTGTCAGGAAATGCTTTCCCAGTCTGTTCCACTGATGTCAACCAAACTGTGCTGCTGCTCAACTGCTACCTGCACTTAAAGCATTTCAGTTGCTGCTTTCACAGGTGGAGGAGCAGAGCCCCATTTGGGATCCATCCAGACTTACCACATCAAAGTGCTGTTGGTCCAGGGGCAGGAACCTCTCTCCATCCCCCAGGCACAAGCTGTGGCTCAGCAGAGCTGTCTTAAGCCCTTCTGCCCGGATACACTGAGCTGCTTCTGCCATTATGGGGAGCTGTTTTCTCATCTCCTTTAGGATTAAATCCCAAAGAAAGGAGTGCACTGGAACACGGACATTTGCCTGAGAAACAGAGAAAGCCCAACAGTGATGATGGGCCAGAAATGGAGTGAAAATAAGAGTGGTTGGGTGGATAGGTTGCCTGATCATCTTATCTTCTGTCCTGCTTCCTCTGGCAGCAGAAGGCAGGCAGGGAATCTCAGCTAAATTGCTTTGCCCAAATAAACTAATGTTCTCACATTCCTAACTCTACAGCAGAGATAAAGGGCTGATTTGGGAAAGAGAAATCACTGGGACTGTGCCTGCCATGGGATCAAGGCAGGTTAGAGACAGACACTGACAGCTCAGCAGGCAGGAAAGGAATCTGCATATGAATGTGAGGTGTTTAAAAAGGACTTTATTCCAGTAGGAAATTAAGGCAAATTCATCTGCCTGCCCTGCCAGACACCGGGATAATGGTGGAAATCTGCCCTGCTCCAACAGCAGTGCTTCCTAGATGGAAAATCCAGACCCTTCAACCACAGAATTTCTTTTTAAAGCTCCTCTTTCCTCACTGGACCTGTTTCCATGCAGCCAGGAAGCACAAGGAGAGCAGGGGGGGAGTTGGCTTACAATCTCAAAGCACTGCTGTCCCAATTCCTGCAGGAACTCCACAGCTGTCAGCTCTCCTCTGGAATACTGCAGAGAGAGGCTGTTCTCCCCTCCAGACAGTGCAGCTCGCTGGATGGTGCCAGCTGGAATGCAGCTCCGGGCCTCCCAGTCTGCATGGAGAACAGCAGGGAAGGCAGGAAAGGGCATCAGCAGACTGGGAAATCAGCTGGGAATCTCTCTGAGGTCGATACAGGGCCCAGCACTGTGAGAATGATGTGCTGCACTGGGGTGATTGACACAGCACAGAGGGAAGAGTTTGGGCATTCCAGGAGCACCTCATGCCTGTTTTCAGCATGGAGAATTCCTAAAACTGCTGGAGGACTGCACCAGCCTTGGGTGGCATCAGGTGGTGGCACTACAGGAGAGTTTTGTCACCGGGGGGGTGCAGGGTGACTTTTGATGGCACAACAGGTCCCACCATCACAAGTTCTTGGGTGTCTCACCAGAGACAGCTGAAAGAGGCACCTGAATTTTATCTTCCCTCCATGCACAGGGACAACAGGAGATTTGGTGACCAGGGACCAGACCAAGAGAAGGGCTGCAGCTGTGCCAGGGCTCAGTTAGGCTGAAATATCAGGAAAGGTTCTTGCCCCAGAGGGTGCTGGCACTGCCCAGGCTCCCCAGGGAATGGGCACGGACCCAAAGCTGCCAGAGCTCTGGGTGAACTTGGGCACTGCTCTCAGGGACAGGGTGGGGATTGCTGGGATGCCTGTGCAAGGCAGGAATGGATGATCATCCCTGTGAGTCCCTCCCAGCTCAGGACATTCTGTGATTGTGCGGGATCAGGAATGGGAATACACACCTGTGGCTGTCCTGTGAGGGGCTGGGAGCAGCACCCCGCTCTCCTCAAAGATCACAGCTTTGTAAGAGAACCCTCTGGAGTGCTGCTGGATCAGCGGGAGCCGCCGGAGCCCGGCACACAGAAGGTTCTGGGCACGGGCAGCACTGCTCAGGTACATGCTGGGAACCACGGCAGGGCCAGGGAAACTCACACCTCAGCCAGGGAGAGGCTGGAGCACGGCTGCAGAACTGCAGGGGAAGTGTTTATTTATGCACACAGAATCATGGAATTGTTATGGTGAAGATCCAATCCAACCTCCCTGAATCCACCAAACCCTCGGGCCAAGGGCCACCTGGGCTCGTGCTCTGAACGCTTCCAGGGAGGCTGGCTCCACCCTGGGCAGCCACTCAAGTGTCCCAGCCACACCAGGGACCCCCAAATGGGGTTAATACACACACCCTTCAAACGCTGGGGACAATGGGATAACTCATCACTGACACACACTAATTACTGCTCACAGTCAGTGATTGCAGCCATGTGAGGGTCACCTCTGCTCCCAGGGAACATGGGACAGAAACAAGGTGAAACAAGGTGTGCCAGGGTAGGGCCAGGAGAAATTCCTTCATGAAGAGGGTGGTCAGGGATTGGAACTGCCCAGGGAAATTTGGAGTCCCCGTTCCTGGAGGTGTCCAAGGAAGGCCTGGATGTGGCACTGGGTGCTCTGTATTGGTGACAAGGTGGGGATGGGTCAGTGGCTGGACTCCATGATCCCGGGGGGTCTCCCCCTCAGAGAGCCTCGATCCCTCACTCCTCCCGGGCCGATGATCCCGGGGCTCTCTCCCCTCAGGGATCCCTCACCCCTCCCGGGCCGATGATCCCGGGGCTCTCTCCCCTCAGGGATCCCTCACACCTCCCGGGCCGATGATCCCGGGGCTCTCTCCCCTCAGGGATCCCTCACACCTCCCGGGCCGATGATCCCGGGGCTCCCTTCCCTCAGGGATCCCTCACTCCTCCCGGGCCGATGATCCCGGGGCTCTCTCCCCTCAGGGATCCCTCACACCTCCCGGGCCGCCCGCAGCGGCCAAGGCTCCCGCTCTCGCGAGAACGTACCCCGAACTCTCGCGAGAAGCAGCGGCCGCCCCTCGCAGCCCCCCGCGCGCTGCCGCCGCAGCCGCCGCCTGCTACGTCACCGCGCCGTGACGTCACGGGGTCAGAGGGGAAAGGTGCGGGAGGCGGTGGCGGCGCCGGTCCCGGTCCCGGTCCCGGTCGGCGGCGGCCCCGCGGAGCCCATGAGCGTGTCCCTGGTCGTGATCCGGCTGGAGCTGGCCGGGACCTCCCCGCTGCCCGCGGGCTTCGCCTACAGCGCGGCCGGTGGGTTCCCCCCGCCGGGGGCACGGGCGGGGCGCGGGGCAGCGCGGCGGGGCCCGCTCCGCACCGCGCAGCTGCCGCCGGGGCCGTCCCGGTGCCGCCGGTCCCGCGGCTCCGCGCACGGCGCCCCGTCCCAGCGCCCGCTTTGTCCCCGCAGCTCCGGACATGGCAGCGGAGAGCACCGGCGCGGCCCCCGCCGCCGTGCCCGCCTGCCTGGAGGGGAAGGGCCCCGGGGAGCGGGCGGCCATCCTGCACCAGCACCTGGGCCGCAGGGAGATGACCGACGTGATCATCGAGACCATCCAGCCGCGGGCAGGTACCGGCCGCGGGCACCGGGGCGGTTTGGGGGCGGCCCCGTGGCGGGGAGCGCGTCCCGGTGCTGTCACCGGCCAGGCGGGGCGGGGGCCCGGTGCTGGGGGGTGTGCGGGGCCGGAGCGGGCACTGCGGGGTGGGGAACGAGCGGAGAAGTTCAGGAATGCGGGGGGGGGTTCCCGGGGGGGGCAGAGCCGGGGGTTCCCGGGGGGGCAGAGCTGAGGGTTCCCGGTGGGCACTGCCCACTGACCTCATCCCAATCCGCAGCCCCGAGCTCTGGGACAGGGACAGGCCCAGGGAACCGCTGGGGCTGTGTCAGGGGTTTAGGGTGCAGATCAGGGAAAGGTTCTCCCCAGAGGGTGCTGGGCACTGCCCAGGGAATGGGCACAGCCCCGAGGCTGCCACAGCTCCAGGAGAGGCTGGATAAAGCTCCAGGGTGGGATTGCTGGGTGTCTCAGTAGGGTTGCACTGGGTGATCCTGGTGGTCCCTTTCCCTCAGTAAAGGGGAAATTTTGCCTTTGTGAAAGATGAAGCACAAGCTGCCATGGAGGGAAGAAAATCCTCAGAGGCTGCATCAGCTGAGGACAAAACCAAACAGGAGGATCAAAGCAAGGAGTGTGAGGCTGCTCCAGACTCGCCTTCCAAGCAGCTCCCAGACCAGATTTCCTTCTTCAGCGGGAATCCCTCGGTTGAAATCGTTCATGGAATTATGCACCTGTACAAAACAAAGTAAGAATTCCTCATTTGTCGTAGCTCAGGTGGCAATGGGAGGGTGAGCTGGCCACCCTGGGGCTGTGGCTCCTGGCTGGGGACAAACAGGAAGGGTGACTAGCTCCTGGGAATGCAGAGAGTGGCTGCTGTTAATGGTGGAGCTTGGGGCTGTGGGTGGCACCTGTGACAGCTGTGTGTGACACTGGGGGTGTTGAGGGCTTGTGAGAGTGTAAGACAAGCACAGATTCAACCAAAAAAAAAAAAAATCATTCCCAGCATGTACTTGAAAGCAGTTTTCCAAGGGATCCCACAATTAAATAGTGATCTCTGGGGTTGGTGACAATCCTGGGAGCTGTGTGAGGCAGGAGGTCTCATCCTGTATTCCAGGGGTTCCAATTCCACACCACTCCCCTATAATTGTGTGAGAACTCCTATTTCAGACCTTCCTGAAAGAAAGGAGATCAGGAGCCACCAAATGGGCATTGGCAATAGTAACAAACCTTGCTCAGTTGTTCTAGGGATAGTGCTGAACATCTGGGGCTTGCAAACTTCAGCTGTTTTTATAGAAAAAACAGGTGTCAAACAATCCCACTGTTCCTGGAGCTCCCAGGTTCATCCTGGGATGAATGTTTGTGGTCACTCACCGATGACAAAAGAGGGTTAAAGTTTGACAGCAGAGTTGCTGTGACTGTGTGGCTGGAGCTGTGTGTCCAGCTGTGTGTGCAGCTGTGTCCCTGCTGTGTCCCCAGCAAGATGACGTCCCTGAAGGAGGACGTGCGGCGCAGTGCCATGCTCTGCATCCTCACTGTCCCCGCCACCATGACCAGCCACGACCTCATGAAGTTTGTGGCCTCCTTCTACGAAGTGATTGAGCACATGAAGATCATCAGAGACTCCACCCCAAACCAGTACATGGTGCTCATCAAGTTCAGCTCCCAGGTAAGGTGCTTCCAGCATTGCTTGGCTGCAGGAATGTCACACAGAGTCACTGATCTGGTGGCTTCACTGGGCAGCCCTGAGCCAGGGTTGTACTTACTCATGGAGAAACAGCCCTGTCCTCCTTCCCTGAGAATTCCTGGGGCTGCTGAGATGAGTCCCACACCTGGAAGCAGTGGATGCCATGTTCTGGCTGTCCTGTTCTTTTGGCAGGATATTTTTCAAAAATTAATCCATTTACAGAGTTCTCTGCTGTCTCTCAGCTTGTTCATAGTCTTGTGCTGTGCTGAACAGAAAAGACCCAGCCAGGGGAGCTCCCTTTGTTTTAAGAAAGACTTTTCCTGCTTTTCTGAGGAGCTGGGTGATTTCCACTGCCAGGCCCCCCAGTCTGAGAGCCTGGGGGTGAATTGGTACCCAGATAACACAGTTTGCACCTTCAGGCCCCTTGGGCTGGGCATGTTTAAATTCCCCCCCTAATTCTTTTGTGGATCCTTTCACTTGGACATTCTCTTCTCCCAGCTCCACATGATTTATTCTGGAGTTCAGGGAGAGATCTCCCCAAGCCTTTTGTGCAGATGGAGGATTTGTGTGAGTTTTGTGCTAATTGCAGTAGTTACCAAGATGGTTTTGTATCTCCTGTTGCATTAAATTACTCAGGTAAATATTTAGTGCTAACCAGCCTTGCAGCAAATCCCTAAACTTTTGCTCAGTTCACCCTGAAATTCCTGTTTCTCAGGTAATTCCCTGAAGCTCTGTTGACCCCTAATGGCTGTGCCTGCAGGTGGCAAAACAAACCTCCAGGTTCTTTATGCTCCTGCCTGGAATCACCAGGAGAGTGAGAATGTGGCTTTCAGCTGATTGGTGGAGAAAGGGTTTTGGGACATCCTGAGGGATGGTGGATTTGGCAGGGTTTGGGTGGGTTCTGCCTCTTCTGCCCTGGAAGGTGCCTGGGCTGTGAGTGGTGAATGGATTCTGTCCCACAGTTCAACTGTTGCTCCTGTCCCTGGCAGCAGCCTCTTACATTTTTGCAGAGACCAAATTTACTTTACAAATGTACTGAAATTGCCAAGAGAGGGTAAAACAGGTGCAGAAGGGGAATCCCCAATGCCTGCTGAATGCTCCAGTGTCAGCATGGTGTCACTGCCCTGAGCTTCACTCGTGTCTTCAGAGCTGATGCCAAACCCAGCACCAAAACGCAGTGCTTGGAGCTGGCTGAAACCCCCCTCTGGTGTTCCAGGGAAAAAGGGAGGATATGGGAGGTTTCTCCTCCTCTCCCTTGGGTGGATCAGCTGGGATTTTTCTGTTTGTAACCAGTTTCCCCTGCTCTGTGGCCAGGCTGATGCAGACAGTTTCTACATGGCCTGCAATGGCCGGCAGTTCAACTCCATCGAGGAGGACGTTTGCCAGCTCGTCTATGTGGAGAGGGCTGAAGTCTTCAAGTCAGAAGATGTAAGTTTGGTTTGATTTTTTTGCCCTGCACTTCAGAAGGTTTTAACAGGATTTTTTTAAGAATAAACAGCAAAAATGCCTTAATACATCATCCCCACCTCCATTTCCCATTCCAGTGCTCCTTGGAAGAGTTTGTGTGGTGACTCCGTGGACTTTGTCCCTCAGCTGTGACTTAAACCTGCCTTGGGTTGTAGTTTAGAGACTCCACAGAGCACAGTGGGGCTGGTTGCAGGTGCAGCCCCTTCAGTGAGCCCTGGCTGTGGCCCTTTGAATGTTGGGGATCACTTTCTTACCTTTGCAATAAATTCCCAACCACTGTGCGGCCTCACAGCGTTCCTGTGTCATGGTTTTGACCCCTGGTGCCAGCAGTGATGGGAAGCTGGAGTTGATTGCTGGTGCTGGGAAGGTGCTGAGCACTTTCTCTGTGCTTGGTGCTTGCAGGGGGCCAGCCTGCCCGTGATGGACCTGACAGAGCTGCCCAAGTGCACCGTGTGCCTGGAGAGGATGGATGAGTCTGTGAACGGGATCCTCACCACTCTGTGCAACCACAGCTTCCACAGCCAGTGCCTGCAGCGCTGGGAGGACACCACGTGAGAGCCTGGGCTTTATTTCCACCTCTGAGGCCCTGCTTGGAGTGCTGGGGGTTGTGCTGACAAAGCTCTGCTGGTCACTGTGGGGGCAGGAATTACTGCAAGTCCTAATGCTCAGTTTTTCCCATTAAGGGGCTCCCAGAGAAAAATCTCCCTGCCAAAAGTAATTGAACAATGATTCCCAGGGGCCTCGCTGCTGAGGCAGGGAGAGAGTTGTAGAGGAATGCTGATTATCTCAAAATACTCCAGGAGAAAAGTGCTGGGCTGAACAGGCCTGGCTGCACACACAGCCCTGCTTCACTCAGCCTTGGCACTGCAGATGGATCTGCTCCTGCCTGGAGCTGAGGGGCCTTGTGGGGAGCCCTGCAGCCTTCTCTCCTACCTGGATGCTGGGAGGGGAGGAAGAGGAGGTGAGGAAGAGCAGGTGTGCAGGGGCACACTGGGAAGGAGAAGAAGGGATGATGACAAGATGGCTCAGTAGATCAGGCAGGGGAGGCTCCTGTTGTTCCAGGTGAGTGATGGGAGGTCATGTCCCTGGCACTGGGCAGGCTGGGGGTTGGACCTGTGTCTGTCCTTAAAGCAGCTGTCCTTGCTGCCACTGACCCTTTCCTCTTGGTGCTCCCAGCTTCCCAAATCCCTGTGGAGTGGGATTTTGGTGTGCCTGGAGCCGTCAGGTGGGTGTTTTTGCGATTCCTCTGGACACTTTGCTGGTTTGCTGCACCTCAGGCAGGCACAGACAGTGCAGCAGGAGGCTGCAGATCCTCCCTGTGGCTGCTCCATCCCTGCTATCCCAATTCCGGGGTTCTCTGATGGAATGTGAGGAAGATTGTAGCTCCCTGTGATCTATCACTCCCAAAACAGAGCAACAGAACTCAGTGAGATTAATCAGGTTTGGAGCTGGGCAGGCTGAAGGGCTGCTTTGCTCCATAAATCCAAGCCAGTGGAAATCTGGGGCAGTGGAGCATAGCCAGCACAGGAGCAGATCCCAAATAGCCCTTAAATATGGAATATACAATTTAAGCAGAGCTTATGCTCCCAGTCTAAAGAAATGACAAAGGAAAACCTCTGTTCTCCTTGCTCAGTCACCACAGAGGCTGCAGGTGCCTGATTTGAATAGGAACTGACTGCAGCCCAGTTGTCTCTCCCCTGGAAGATTTCTGGGGCTTACCCAGCAGCTAATGAAAAATACATAAACAGTCCTGGCAGCCTCAGTTACCCCATTCCTGAGCTGAGCTGCTGCTGCTCCAGGACTGCTGCTTCCTTCTGGTCTGGGATGTTCTGTCTTTGTGGCAGCACCGAGGGAGTTCCAAAAGAGATGAAAGATCAGGATCTTTGGTAGAACCAAAAGGGATTGCTGCTACTGATTGTTTTAGAGTAGTTATGGGATGTTCTTTCTGGGAAAGCTGAGACTGAATTGTTCAGGTTGGAGTGGGATTGAAGCATCTCAGGGTTGTTTTAAGGACTTGAGGGCTGTTTGCAGAGTGTCATTTGGCTGTCCCCAGCATTCTCTAATTCCAGTGCCCTTCTTCAGTGTGTAGCTTCTGTGTAAAGCCCTTGGGCTGCACCAAAACCAAATCCAGCTGAAATGGCTTTGGGAGAACTGTTCTTTGTTCTGTCACCAGCTTCAAACCAGTAACTTTGTGTGGAATGAATTCAGGTGGGGTAAATGTGAGCTCATGGGTGATACAGGGAACCTCTGCTGCGCAAGGCATTTCCCTGGAGCTCTCTGGCTCTTTGTTCAAGGACTGGAATGTGAAGATGTTGCTCCATGTGTCTCATGATGTTCTTGTTGCCCTCCAGGTGCCCTGTGTGCAGGTACTGCCAGACTCCAGAGCCAGTGGAAGAGAACAAGTGTTTTGAGTGTGGAGTTCAAGAAGTAAGTAGGTGGGTGGAAGGTGAGATCTGGCCTAGATCTGACTGCTCAGCTGCTTGGGTTGCTTTGGGGCTGATTTTGGGCTGGTTTTACCAGCCAGTGGGGTATCAGTTTTCCTTTTGAGTTGCATCAGTGCTGGAAAGGGATGTCACCTCACAGGTTTCCTGTTCTGACGAATCTCTGTGGTTCTTAGATCAGTGTGACAGCAGGGAGCTAAACCAGCCTGATGGTGGTGGCCCTTCCAGTCTGTGCCCTCCAGAGCTTGCTGAGATCCCTCATTCCTGGCCAAGGCCACTCTCCCATCTGGGTGGGATTTATCCAGCCCCTGCAGGGGTTTAGCTGCCTTTGATGAGCAGGGCTCCCTTCTCCTTGCCCTTCTAGCTGAGGAGGGAAGTGGGAAAGGAAACACTGACTGGAGTGTGGGGTGGGTCACGCTGTCTCAGGGTGCTGCTGCCCCCCAGAGCTGCCCTTTGTGTTGCAGAACCTGTGGATCTGTCTGATCTGCGGGCACATCGGCTGCGGGCGCTACGTGAGCCGCCACGCCTACAAGCACTTTGAGGAGACGCAGCACACGTACGCCATGCAGCTCACCAACCACCGCGTCTGGGACTACGCCGGGGGTGAGCCCGCGCCCCCTGCCTCCCTGAGGGACTGGGGCTGGGGCTGGGGGCTCCTCCCTGAGGAGGTTGTGTCTGGGCTAATCCCTGACTTTGGGGAGCAGCCATCTCTGCTCTAGCAGCAGCTTGCTGGGGCAGGAGGAGGGGGAAAGTGACTCTGTCGCAAACCGGCGCGGTCCCACAGTGTCCCTGGAATGTTTGTTACTCGTTTTCCGTCATACCCCATAAGGTATTTTTTCCAAATACCCCATAAGGTGGCTGAGAGGAATCTGCTAAAGATCAAGTGCATATGGTGCTGGCTTTGTGCCTCGCTGAGGAGCGGGTCTGGGTGGTTTTATTGTGCTCCGTGATTGGGGTTCCTCAGATCTGAGTGCCCATGGTTGGATTTTCTCTCCCCAGACAATTATGTCCATCGGCTGGTGGCAAGCAAAACTGATGGCAAGCTAGTTCAGTACGAGTGTGAGGGGGATATGTGCCAGGAGGAGAAAATTGATGCCTTACAATTAGAGGTAAATATTTTCACTTGTTGGACTCTGCGTTGTGGAAATGTTTCCAACCCCGCCACAACCACGGTTCAATCCCATCAGCTGAGGCAGCAGATCTGCTCCTAGCCTGGAATTGTCTCCAGGCAGGAACAGGATGGGTTTACTGCATTTTTTTCTTTTTTTTTAAATTTTTTTTAAGCCTCTCCCTGGCTCTGCAGAGCCGATGCAGCGCAGTGTGAGCTGGCTGCAGTGTCGTCCTGTGGTCACTGGTGATTGAAGCAGAGCTGCTTGTGCTGCTGCAAACGGGGGGCACTGGAGGGAGAAGTGGGTCTGAGTCACTCCCCAGACCCTTCCTAGTGGATGTGTGGCTTGGGTTCAGAGCCATGACCTGTGTGGAGCTGTCACTTTGGGTGGTTTAGCTCCCAAACTGAACGAGGGTGCAGGAATCCACAGCTGTGCGCTCACCTTGGCGAGCACAGAGAGCTGAGCGTCTGATGCCAGCCCTGCTCTGTTCCCCTCCCTTGAACAGATAATGATTTATTTATTTTTTGTACCTGTTGCCCAGCTTCTCCTAACTAAAGGAGAGGAGCTTGAAATGCCTGCTTCACTGAGCAGCCACTGCAGCACGATTTCAGCTGCATTAGACACGAGGGTTTGTGAGGAGGAACAGCCCACAGAGACCAGACTGGAGGAGCTCATTGCTCACATAAATATTTGGTTGCTTTTCAGTGAATTTTCTGAATAACACTTAGATGCTAAACCAGCTAATTTTAACCCTTTTTTTTCTGTGAGGTGGTTGCTTAAAGCATGTAAGATCTCTGTCTAATAAGATTGCCAAATTCATTCTCTCTTGAAATATTTCAGTGTTTTGGCACTCGGAAATTATTGAGAGTGATCAAGGCTCTGTGCATGTTTAATTCTCTAGTGAATGCCTAATTTGATGCTTATTAGCCTGATGAAAAGGAGTAATCACCTTTTTCAACCTTCTCATGACTCATTTGCAGAACCAAAAGGGAAAAGATGGGATGTAGGGCATAGATCCTTGTTCAGATACCAAAATGACATTGGAATGGGCCATACATGGTGGAGAAGAGTAATTTGGAATGGTTACAGAGAGCTGAGGGTGCCTTCCCAGAAATCTCCTTGTAGGAAAACTGGATATGTGCATTGATCCTACTGCACAGGAGTTTGGGTTCCCTCAGCCTTTGGAATCTCAGACTCTCAGGACAGGGATGGGTAGTGCTCCATTTTCTTGTAGACATTTATTGCTATTCCCCTGAAAAATCTGTCTCCTTAAACAATTCTTGGTTTGATACTTTCACTCAATTCTTGTTGTGCTCTAAAGGCTTTCCTTAATTTCAAAAAAACCCCAAAATTATTTGATTGGGAAATCAAACTGGTGAAAACCATCAGCTGGATCTGCAGCTGGGTTGTATGTCCAGAACCTCCTGATTTCATCTGGTTAAACTGATGAAATGGTTTGTGGATTGGACCCCTTAGGGCTCCTTAACCAGCAGGGCCACCCTGACTGCTGTCTCTATTTGTAGTATTCCTATTTGCTGACGAGCCAGCTGGAATCCCAGAGGATCTATTGGGAAAACAAGATTGTCCGGATCGAGAAGGACACAGCTGAGGAGGTGAGCACTGCCCTGGGCCTGTGGGAAGGGTCCTGGCCCTGTTCAGTGGAAGAAGGAGCTGCTGGATCTCTGGCTGAGCCTGGGCGCCGCCTGCCGCAGCCTGCTCCGCTCCCAGCTGGGAAAATTGGCTCCAAGATGGATCTGTCCCTTATCTGGCTGCTCTTAGGGAGCAATTTGCTGCTCAGTGGTGCAGAAGCAGGTAGATTGCCACAAAGATTGCAGCTTGATTTAAATGTGCTGCTGGGGAAATGCAGCAGTGGTGGAAAGCAGCGTGGTGCTGCAGGATCCCGGAGCCATCCGTCTCTCCACGGATCTCCAGGGAATGTTGGTGGAGCAGAGACAATATGACTTTAATTTGCTCGTCTGCAGAAGGTGGAACTGTCTCTCTGCTCCAAATGCATATTGATTTGCCCTTTCTTTTTGATCCCTTCTCTCTCCTCATCACCCTTTGGGAAAAGTTCAGAGTCTCCTCCTATAAAACATCCTGCAGGCAGGACTGCTTCAAAATGTCACCAGGAAAAATCCAGGGAGGATATTCTATTGCTTTTCACTCTACATAGATCCTTTCAACCAGGTTTATAAGTGAGTCAGGATTTAGAATTAAGTCCTTAACTTTCTTCAAGACTTCTAATTAACCATTTAAGTGTCTGCAATTACGTAAAAATAGAAATTGTGACTGTTGAAATGGTGGTCATTGACCTTGTCCTAAAGAACAGTCCCAGGAATCTTATGGAGAGCCTTATGAAAGGAAAATATATATGAAAAATCATCTTGCAAGTGGCCAGGAGACACAATCCTCAAAGCAGCTTCAGAATGAAACCACTCTGATCCCTGCTCCAAACGTGGTTTCACGTTTAAAGATCCCAATAATTTCATCCATGGCACTTGCTCCATGTAAGTCTGGTCTGGATTGGTGCCAACATGCAGTGTATTCCATTATCAGTGCTCAGGCTACTTCCCCAAATTAACCATCAGCAGCACCAACATTCTCTGATTAGGACTGGAAGGCTTCAAACCTGCTCTGCATCCGTGAGTGCTGACACTGACATTAGTCCAGGCTGCTCCTCCAGGAAAGCATTTTCCATTAAATTTCTGCCCCACAGCCAGTGAGGCACCAACAGAAGGGAAAGAAGAATTCCTGACTGTAAATTTCCTGTGAGTCTCATGCTAGAGGTTTGACACCTGGAGAAGGAGAGCTTGGCTTTCTCCAGGAGCAGCAGCTGGAATGGGGCAGCAGAGGGAAGAGGAAGGCCATGGCCAGGGGATGTTTGTGTTTGTGGGAGGGAGATATTGGTGTCAGTGGGTCAGTGCTGACTCAGCCCCTGTTCATCTTCACACTCATCCTCTGAGGTTTAGTTTAAAATGAGCAAAAACCCGGCCTTGTAACGCCTTGAGGTGGAAATCTGAGTTTGCTGATGGATCCAGAACCACGAGAGAGTGGCCAAAGGAATGCTGGATGCAGGCAGGAAGAAGTTAAGGAGCTGCTGCAGCTTTTGGCAGCGCCTGGCACGGATCTGCAGCCGGAGTTGCTGCTCTGTGGGAGCAGCTTCCACGGCAACGTGGCTCCTTGGGAGTCTGGGATCCAAGGGTAACACGGGGGGTCCTCAGCAGAACAAAGCCTTGGCTCCAAGCTTTCCTTACCTGGGGAGAGGAATTGGTCAAAGTCTGGAAACAGCTCTGGAAAACCAAGTGTCCTGATGAAAGGGCAGCGGACTTTGAGCTGTTGGAAATGCCCCTGTGTTTGTTTTTACAGATTAACAACATGAAGACCAAATTTAAAGAGACCATTGAGAAGTGTGACAGTCTGGAACAGCGGCTCAATGACTTGCTCAAAGAAAAGCAGTCAGTGGAGAGGAAGTGGGTACCACTGCCAGGTTTAGTTCCATGCAGCCATTAAAACACCGTGCACTGACATCCAAAAAGAAAAAAAAAAAGCTGCTATTCTTGGGTTTTGAGCTGTTTAAGCTGCAATACTGAGAACATGGCTTGCTTTATAAAAAGCTCTGATTTCTGTAGGTGTTCACAAATGGGAAATGTCTGAGTGAGCCCAGCTTTGGGGCCGTGAGCTCCCTTTCCACGCTCTGCATGTTTAGCATTCACGGATCCTTTCTCTCCCTGCTCTGAGATGCCAGCCTGTTCTTGGTGGGTGCATCCAAAGGGATGAAAGGCAGCTCAGCAGGGGCATCACCCAGCAGAGAGGAAAACACAGATCTTGGGAAGTGCCTGGAGGAAAGATGTCAAGCCTGGGAATTGTGGATCCATGCAATCTTTGGGTGGGACTGTGTCCCTGTTCCTCCCAGCCCAGGGCCTGGAGCAGATAAGGCTGGGCAGTTATCTCTGGGCAGTCCTGGCTGGAGCAGGGAGCACAGGCACTGAGCTCCATGCAGCTTACCTTCCTGAGTGGGAAACAGGCAGAGGAGGCTGCCAGCAGGCTATTAGGGCAAAAGCAGAGTTGTTGGGAGCAGGAAGCCCTGTCTGTGAATCAGAGGGCTGTAATCTTTATGGGAGCATCTTCCTTCCCAGTGAACTGGTATTTTGAGGGTCTTGGAATATGGCAGGAGGCCCCTGACTGCCCTCAGCTCTCTCAGGATCCCTTTAACCCCTGTGCCCTTTTTGGCACCCATTCCAAAAGCTGCAGGTGTTTGTCCAAGGTCAGTTCTGTCTCCCAGGCACACCCTGCCTGTTGCCTTTGCTGTTGGCATTTGACATGAGATGGAATTGTCTGACCTGGGGGGGATTTCAGAGTCTTCTTGTCTTGCCCCTCTTTGCCCATCTTTGGAAAACCAAATTCCAGGTGGAGTTGGTGGGCTGGGGGTCAGATATCCAGTGAGAAGGCTGAGGTGGTGTTTGGTCTGGGTGGGCAGTGCTGCTCTCCTGACTCCTGCTTCTCTCTGCAAGGTGTTCCCAGCTGAACAACAAAGTGGCAAAACTCTCCAACGAGCTGAAAGAGGAGCAGGAACTGAACAAGTGCTTACGAGCAAACCAGGCCTTGCTGCAGAACAAACTGAAGGAGGAGGAGAGGGTGTTGAAGGAAACCTGTGAGCAGAAGGACCTGCAGATCTCCGAGATCCAGGAGCAGCTGAGGGATGTCATGTTCTACCTGGAGACACAGCAGAAAATCAACCACCTCCCAGCTGAGACCCGCCAGGAGATTCAGGAGGGACAGATCAACATTGCAGTGGCATCTTCTGCCAGCTCCTCCACAGCAGGCACGGGCAAACCTTCCTCCAGGAGAGGCCGTGGCAAGAGAGGGAAATGAGAAGGGGAATTCTCTGCTCCCACCCTGGAACTGGCCATGCCAGCAGCAGGCCAGGCTCACCTCGGGACTCGGGCTGGGAACACCCAGCTCACTAAAGCTCAGCTAGAAATTGTCTCCAGAGCTGCTCATAAAACTGGCTGCAAGTCAGTGGAGGTGTCTGTGGTATTTAAAAGCATTTCACTGCACTATTTAGCTGTTTTTAGGCAGATCTTGGTGACCATTTTGCCTTCCCTCCTTTTCAGAGCCCCTCCTGTCATGCATTTGACTTTCTTGGAGAGTGTTTTGGGGTGGGGGGGTGTGGGGTGTGTCCATATCCAACATCCCAGTCCCTGTGGGGATGCTGTAGAGTAGGCTCAGCCCGGTGTGTAAGGCTTCTCCAGTTCTCCTGGATTAAAAGTATTCTCAATTAAGAAGTTATTTAATAAACCAGTGTAAATTAGGTTATATACATCTCCTTTTTGTATGTGCAGTTCTGACACTGCAGAACTGCCTGTGCAGGAGTAGAACTGTAGTTTGGAAAGAAAAAGGAGTGAGGTGTGGAAAATAAACCATCTTAGTGGTGTAAGAAACCAGGCAAGTCCTAAAGGCCAATGGTCTGGGAATTTAAAGGCTTTAAGGGACTTTGCTCTGATCTCTCTTAATTTTAAAAGTGCCCTTTGAGAGGGCCAGTGCTTGCTGTGCTGCCTGTGGGGCAGAAAGGGTGGAAGTTTTGTGTTCTGGATGCTGTTTAATGTGATTATTTTACAGGTATTTCTACTAATTAAGTAGAGTCATCTGTGAGTTGGGGAACACATTCCCAGTGCTCCTGGAGCAGGGGGTGTGTGTGTCCCCTGCCTGAGCTGCTCTGGCAGTGTTGGTGTGAGCTCCAGAGCTGTTCTCCTCAGAGCCAGGTGAGGAGAGGGACAAGCACAGCCTTTCCCAGACTCTTCCCACATTCCTGGAGCTGCCACTGCTGCCCCTCCACCAGGTCCTCACCAGGAGCTGCAGCTCTTGGTTCAGTTCCTGTGCTCACCAAAACGTGGCACTATCCACAACCTCAGCTGGCAGAGCTTCTGTGTGAATTGCCCCAAAGGGACACAGGACCTGGAAGGGAATTTTGTGCACAAATCTGCTTTGGTTTGGGTTTTCTGTTGGTTTTCACTTAGAATCTAAGACTTGATGCTTTGGGGTGGGAAGTTTTTCCCCTGGAGAAGCAACTGTTCTGGTTGCTGTTGTGCTCAGAATCAGAGCATTTAAAGGCTGATCTTTTGTTAAAAATGGCAGGGGAGTCCCCCGTTGTCTTTCCAGGCCGCAGGATGATCCTGGTCCTTGTAGGAACAATCATGACCTTAGTTTGGAACACTGAAACAGCTCTGGCTGAGCAGGGCCAGCCTGGAACACAGGCATGAAACAGCCAGTTCTTTATTGCTAGAAGTTGTTCTTTTTTTGGCCCATTGAAAGGGACAAGTCCCAGTCCCTGGAATGACCCTGGGAAGGGGGGTGGTTCTCATCCACTTCCTGGCTGCATGGACACAGAGAGTTGGACTTCCTCACTGGAATTACAGGGCTGGTAGTGCACTCTGGGCATCCCCTGCTTGGGTTTGGAGATCTGCCCCCACCACCTGGAACTTGGACCTTTTCTGACCTTGTAGCAGGAATGTACACTCACTTTTCCAGTGTGTGGATTGTACTACCAGGCCTCTGCCTTCTGTAAATGACTCTAAGGACCTCGAGATGTACAGCACGGCTTGCTCTCCTAGAGAAACTATTTTATTTAAGATATATTTTTACACCATTAAGATCCTCTGACCTTTTGCTGAAGGCTTGCTTTGTGTAGAACACTAAAGATGCTGTACTGTATCTTGGAATTCATTTTCAAAAAATGTGATGGAAAATTAAAGCAGCGTGCAGTTCTTTCTGTGTGTTTGTTCCACTGGAGGGGAGGGAGGAGGTTATTTTGGAAGTCTGATAGTTTTTAATTCAAAGGCAAAGCTGTCCAAATGAGCTCTTGGTCTTTTTTGGGCTGGGGAAGTTGGGCCCAGCTGAGCTGATAGGAGCAGATAAGGCTGGGCAGTTATCTCTGGGCAGCTTGTGCAGAAAAAGCAAGAATTGTAGAAGGCTTTGTGTAAAACCAAGTAACTCTCAGTCCTTGAATCCCCTCCAGCTTCTCCTTAAACCATCCCAGGTGAGCAGAGACCCTGCAGTGTCTGTCTGGGTGTTTGTTCACTGCTGTAGATCACTGGGCTCCCCCAGGCTCCCTCCCCTAAGAGACTTCCCACAAGGAACTGGGGCTTGTGGGGAAGGGAAAGGTCCCAGCTCAGGCTGGTCTCTGACTTTTCCTTACCCCTCATCTGGACCCACAAATGCCTGGAAAAAGCTTTGGCACTGGGACCTCAGCCTGTGGTCAAGTTTTGACATCAGCAAGTGGAGCAGCAGGTCAGCCCTGGCTGTGCCTCACTGTCCCCACAGCAGGAGGCTGCAGTGGTGAAACTCTCCAGCACTGCACAGCTGAGATTGGCCGAGCTCCTGCTGTGGTTACAACCCTTGAAATAGACTTTTTAAATTTGTAAATCCTGAAAGGAACACACCTTTCCCCAGCTGAATGGCACGGGGGTTTGCTGGCTGTGCTGGGTGGTCTCCCAGGGAGCTGTAGGACACAGCCCTCCATGAAATAACAGAGAGATGTTCCTGCAGGGGCAAGAAATGAGGGACCTGCTCTCCCCAAAGCACTGCTGGTGGCCAGCACGTGCTGGAACTTCCCTGGATCCTGCTGTTCCCTCTGGAAAAGATCCCTGCTTCATCTTCTGGCAGGGAGGGAGTGGACACCAAAGTGATTCTGTGAGCAGGGGCAGGACAGTGACCAGGAACCTCTGCTGTCACTGTGGTGGGGACAGCACCCAGTGCCAGGAGAGGAGGTGGGCAGGGGCTGCAGCAGAGGCTGTGGCATTGCAGGGGCCAGGGAGAAGCCCAGCTGGAGCAGGGTCCCAGCCAGCAGAGCTTGGCAGAGGCTGGAGGATGCTGAGATGATTCACTCCAGCAGCTGCTCCCGAGTGAGCGCAGGGAGAGGCGGCTCCACCAGCAGAGGGGGAAGGCAGGGACAGAGGGCTCTGCTCCCCTGCTTGGGAGGGAAGTTTTGGGCAGCTGGGGGTGAGCTGAGGCCCAGGGCTGGACTGTCACTGCTCCATGACAGGAATGTTCCACCTGAGCCATGGCAAAGCTGGGTTGGCAGTTTGGGGTGGCACACCTGACATTGCTGTTTCTGGTTCCAGGGTCTCATTAATTTTTTGTCCCTTGGGAAGAACCTGTCCTTTAATACCAATTAATCCCCTCCATGTCACCATTCTGCAGAGGAGCCAAAGTCCTGGGTGAGGTGACATCTCTGGCTTGTGCCCAAAGAAAACCTTGCATGGTGCTGTGAGCACAGTGGACATGGAGTGCCCTCGAGGGTGTCCATCTGTCTGAGCTGGAGCCCCCTCCAAGGGGCTACTCTGCTCTCCCACACCCTTTACCTTTCCCCTGAAGCCCAATTCCCTAAGGCCCACTGGAAAATTCCTGCCTTGGTCTTGACCAACTAACTTGTCTGTTTTTCCTTGAGCTCTGAGAAATTCACACCAATTTCCCCAAAACCTCCTCCCCCCCCCCCCCCCCTTTTTTTTTAACATAAATGGGAATTTTGGTCTAATAACTGCATTTTAAAGGTAAACTCATCCAGCTGCTCCAAAGGAGATCCCACACCAGGACAGCCAGCAGTGTTTGGGATGTGTTTTTCAGCACAGGAGGGATATTTGTGTATTCCTCCCCCAGCCTGAATTCCTATACACGTTTCCCAAGGCAAGAATTGTGCTTGGGTTCACCCCAGAATCCAAGGAGCAACAGTAAAACAGGGACAGGTTTGCTGGGAGCAGGAAGCAATCAGAGATATTTGCTTTCATTCCAGCAAAAACCCCACACCTACAGCTTCCTGCCCCTGCACCACCCCTGAGCAAACATTATTTATAGCACCAAGAGCAGTTATAGCTTTGCCCCTTCTTGACCTGGAAGTAATTGGTTAATTGAGTTAGACAACAAACCTCAACACACTCGCGTGGTTTCCTTCCACCTTCTCCCAGGGAGCTGGAGAGTCAAACTCCTTCCATCCCAAGCTGGTTAAAAACATCAAACACCTCCAGGAGAACAATGTTTACTTCCCCACCAGGAAATTGGATCCTGTTGAACCTTCTTCAGGGCCAAGAGCTCCTCCAAAGCTGCTGCACCTGGGGGTTGCTGCCGAGCTGGAGCTGGAGCTGGGGTAGGTGGGGGCTCTTTGGGGAGGGTTTCCTGAGCTGTGCTGAGGCTGGGAAGCTGTGAAAAGCTTTGTTGCTGCTGCTGAGAGCTGAGCTCTGAGCTCACCAGGAAACTGAGATTTTGGTCTTTGCAGGTTCAGTAATTTGCTGGTTTGGTGGTTGGAGAGGTTCTCTGGATTTGTGGGCCCAAGGGCAGTGGGTGAGAATGAGCTGTGTTAAGCTTTATTCCCAACCTGAGATCCTGGTGGTGCTGATTTTTCCTGGAGACAAACTGCAAAGAGCTGGTTTCTTTGCCTGTTTTCTGTGTCCCTGTGTGGTGGCAATGGCCTTGGAGGACAATGTCAGTGTGGGACATACCTTAGTCTCCTGGATGCAAAGATGATATTTTTGACAACAATTTACAGGCCTCTGCCTCCCAGTCTCCTCTTCCCTCTTTTATGTGTTATTTGTGATATTTATCAGTCTCCACTGATGTGGGACATTCTCGGGGAAGAAGAGCCTCTTGCCATGTACAGGAGAGGGGTTTAAGCAGGTGAAGGAAACCCTCTGGGTTTCCTCTTGGGAAAGGCTCCTCTTTGGGGTGTTGGGAGATCCCCACTTACAGGTATGACTGAGGTTCCAAAGCATCTTCATGATCTGCGTGTCAGAGTTCTGTAAAATTAACCAAACCCACAATAAATCCTTTTAGCATCTACACCAGGACTAGATCTACCAGAACAATTCCTCTGCGCTACTGGGAATCTTGGCCCAAGCAGAATTAACTTAGGCTGGAGAAACTCGTGGTGCTGTTGGCTGGAATCCATGGTCTGTGTGGAGTTCAGTTGTGAGAGCTGGAGGAGCTGAGTGGGAGATGTGGCCAAGCAAGATGGGTGAGCTGGAGTTATCCACAGGACACAGGGATGCTGCTGCAGCTGGAGGGGAAGCTGGATGGTCTTGTCCAAGCACAGCTGTGCCAAGAGTTTCCCTCTGGCAAGTGCAGGGCTTGCACAAGGAGCAAAAGGACTTTTCCCAAGCAATTCTCCTTGGCAGCTTTCAAATGTGCTCTGGTTTCTGGTGAAGAACAAATCCCAGCTGGATTCTGCTTGTTCAGTGAAGGAGCACCAAGAGCCAGGCGCTGCCCTGGGATCTGGGAGCTCCTGGCCTCCAACCCTTCCTGAAAAACCCCCTCAGTTTCATTACAAGGAGCCAAACACCTTCTCCTCCTTCCAAAAAATCAATGTGGAGGAACGATCAATGGTGTAAAAGCTGAGGCTTACGTGGGAATGCAGGCAGCACTCTGCAATCACAGCACTTTCCTCTGCAGTGATCAAGTCAAACTGCAGAAGCAGTTAAGAGGATTAGATATTTTTGATCATATTTGCAGCTGTTCTTGCTGTAAGTAAGAGGAGAAATCCAAATGTGTCGCCTTGGGAAGTGACTGAGAGCCTGAAAGGGAGTGCTCCCTTGGGACCTGCAGCCAGGGTGTGCTCAGACCCTGCTGCTTCCCAGAGCCACGAGGAGCTGTCATTCCTGCAGCTGGAATTGTGGCACTTGGCTCCCTCAAAGATCCAGGCTCCCTTTGAGCCTGGATGCAGGGCTCTGAGCTGCAATGGTGACTCCAAAATCTCTGAAGGCTGAGGTTTCACCATGCCACAGCTTAAACAACGATTGCTGTGGAAGCTCTGCCAAGTTCAGAGCCAGATGTGAGAGAGGAGATCCCTCCCTGGACATCACTAAGGATTTCTAGCACTGCACTGCTAAGTAAGGAAAACTAATTCCACTGTACAGTTAAATTTCAGTGTCTAATTCTCACACATTCAGCACTGTTGGAGTCCAAATAAAAATACCTGACTGTTCCCTTCAAACCCATCCCTGCAGAGATGCTGGGGATGTGCTGCCAGCACTGCAGT
Organism: Pyrgilauda ruficollis; assembly: GCF_017590135.1. Taxonomy (NCBI): domain Eukaryota; kingdom Metazoa; phylum Chordata; class Aves; order Passeriformes; family Passeridae; genus Pyrgilauda; species Pyrgilauda ruficollis. The sequence continues at coordinate 10,268,370 of NW_024531043.1, forward strand.
AGAAAGCTCCTCTGCTTTTCCCAAGGGACATTTCCAACAAGCCCTTTGCCCCCAGGATGGGCTGAGGGGGAGAATGGGATCCATTCATCCCTTTTTCCATTCTTCAATAAAAATGTGGCCAAGGAAGACATTGCTCCTTGAGCCATGTGGTTGCTGGAAGTGCTTGGCCCTGCTCACAGAAGCTGCCTGGGCTTTCCCTTCTCCATGGATGGAGCCTCAGATAATGCCCCTGTCCAGGACAGGCAGGTTCCTCCTGAAGCCAAAATCCCAGACCTGAGTCCCAGGTGAGACATCCCGGAGGAGGGGAAAGTTTCACATCTCACTTCCAATTTGCCTGATGATTTTAGCACAGTGAACAGGGGAAAGAGCACCAGAGGTAACAAATTCAACCCTTTCCAAACACAGTCATGTGGTTGTCATCTGCCAAAAACATAAACCACAATCATAATCCTAAATTTGTCCTCTGAACATACCTGTGCCTGCTCTATAGTAGTTTCCTTCTAATCCCCAGGGATTAATCCTGAAGTGCATTGAAACATCTGAGGTGAAGGGCTACAGTGGAAATTCCTTGCAGGCTGGTAATAATAACTGAAAGCTGCTCTGTGAAGCAAACCTGAGGCTGACTTGGTTTTTAATGGACATCTGTCTGTAGGGGGAACAAATGCCATGGCAACTGGCTTTCTTGTTGGCACGGCAGCCTCAGCGAAGGGCTGGGGAGAGGATGGGTATGGGAGGGTCTGTGTGGCTGTGCTGGGAAACCTGGAGGTACAGCTCGGCCAGGCTGGGAGGCAAAGGTTGTTTATGCTCTGTGAGCACCAGATCTTGAGGGATTTAACAGCTAAATCTTGGCATAACGATTGCTTTGTGTGCTGCTGCTGCTGCTTAGCAGGAGCCAGGCTGGGTTCCCCCCTCCTTTTCCTAAAAATGTGAAATCTAAAGGCAAAAAGAGCCCAGCTGGCGATTTCCAGTGCTTTGCTGGGCAGAGTTGGTGTCTCCCAGTTTGCAGCTCTGTCCCAAAAATCGCTGCAGAGCCATGGCTTCATCAGACGGATCCTGGAGCTTTGCTGGCTGAGGAAGGAAATGCCCTTGTTGTGTCCAAGGCCTGTGGAAATTGACAGCAAGGGTCATTCAAGGGTTGATAATGGGTGCAAAAGCTCTGGCACTTCTGTGCCTCCCTCCAGAGCTCCGTGGACATCAGCATTTCCCTTCATCTGCTCTTGGTTGCAGGAGAAGCAGCTGGATGCATGGCCCAGCAGGGACATCCATCACCCTGGCTGCACTGAGCTGCAGGGCTGAGAATTGGGAAGAAATGGCAATAAAACTTCAAGTGCAGATCAAAAACTGCATCTGACAGCAACTGGTCTCTGCTCAGAGCTGAGCTGGGAATTTGGGAGCTGGAGGCAATGGGAAGATCAGGGTGGGGGGGAAAGGCAGAGGTGGCAGCAGCTGTCCCACGTGGCTGGTTTGGAATTTGGGGTTTGGTTTTGCTGTGGCACCAATTCTGGTCTGGCCAGGGCTGTGTCATCAGTCTGAACTCAGGGCAGCTTTGCTGATGAGCTACATCGTATCTCTCTGGGAAGTGCTGCCTGTGTGTCAGCCCCTGATTTGTTCTCTTAATATCCTTCCAAGTGTTTGGAGATCCCCGTACTCACAGCACTGTCCACAAAGCTTTACCCTTCAAGAGGAGGGGTGGGGATAATGGCACTGAAGAACTGAAATCTTCAGGGAAGAGAAAACACGTGTGTGAAAAAGCTCAGTTCTCTGAGCTTCTCCAGCAGCTGATTTTGCTCCAAGCAAACCCCCGTGCCTGTGCTGCTGTCCCTGTGTAGCCAGGCGTGTTTTGTCTTGCTGGATGCTACTGAGGATCACCCTGGGTAGCTCAGGGAAGGGAGCACAAGATGAACAGCAGGTTAGATCAAGGAAATGTTACATCACACGGCACTTCCTGCTAAGTGCTGCTATTATCAGCCTCATTCATCTCCACATGCAAATACAGCCTGCACACGTAGTCACACATCTGGAGGGAAATAGCAGTCCTGGAAAGGAGCAGCTCTAACCTGGATCCCACAGGAGAGGCAAAAGGGAACATAATTCTCCATTAGGAATTGTTTCCTTTCTTTCTTGACTGAATCCTGGATGTTTCTCCAGCTAAACCACCACATCCACTGTTGGCTGCTCTTTGTCACATCATTAACATCCAAAGTGTCAGCTATAAATGGTGGGGAAGAGCACAAAAAAGAAAAGGGTGAGAAATTGATAAAAACAAGCCATAAAATAATAAATATTGGGAATGGTGGGCTATCAAGAAAAGCATATTCAGGAGGAAGTAAAGGGAATGATGTGCTCTAACAGCAGTAGAACCCCATACACTGGGAATGTGGGGAGGTCACTGCAGACACAGGAAGAGCAGTGTCCATGGAGAAGCTGAAACCACCCTGCAGCTTCTCTGGTGGTCACTGCTGAGCTATTTTAAACGATCACTTCTATATTTACTTTTAACCTGCTTTTTTATAAGGATGCTCAACAAAGAAAAAAGGGAGGGCACAACGAAAGCCAAACAGAGATTAAGAAAACAAAGAATATATTGAAGGGGAAAACAAGTCAAACTGCAACTGCTCTTGAGTCATGACTGAGGATGTGAACACCAGCCTATTCATACCCTGCTTTCTGAGCACATAATGTCACCCTAAGATGTACTTTAGTGTGCTCACGTCATGTCTTACAAGCTGTCTCTGCCTGTGGAACTTGGTTCTGTATTTTTTGACATTCTTGACTACCAAGGGCTCCATCTTTGCCCCACAGCCCCTTCAAACTGCTGCAGGTGCTTTTGTGGTCCTTAACCTCCAGCCACAGAAATAGTCACTAACTGCTGTGAGCTGTGAACGTTCCAGGCTGGAAAAGCATTGAAGTGATGTCCTCTAAAAACCCCACCTTTAGTGGATGAGTTCTACTCGTTCTCTTATCAGACTTCCTGGTGCTTTTTATTAACAACTTCCTTTTCAAAGTTGCACAAGGTTCAGGACTAACCCAAAGCTGTAGAACTTACAAGCAGCACCCTAAAGAGACTGGTTCACAGAATCTTGGAATATCCTGAGTTGGAAGGGACTCATAAGGATCATCAAATCCAACTTCTGGCCCTGCACAGACCCTTCAACATTTTCATTTATGGAGCCTCTTTTGGGCTCTATATATTTCTTATATTATTATATACTTCTATATCCTACTAAACTATTATTATTGTTGTCATTATTACTACTACTATATTGTTAAATATTGTCTTATGTTGGTTAAGTGCTTTTTCATGCTAGTGGGTTTTACACAAATATATATAAAAAGGATTTTTCTTAGCTGCTCTTAGGAGATTTATTTATCCCATCCCATACAGTGAACCAGATTCCTGCTCTTATAGTAAATGCTCCCAAAATTGGTAACTTTGGGCTATGCAGGTTTTGATGTCTCCCACAGAAACTCTTGGGCTCCAGAAATCCTGAGTGTCCTTCTCACTCAGTTCTGTGGCTGTGACATAGTGAAGCATCTCGTGAGTTCACTGAAAGGATTAAAAAAATCGTCTCTGTTAAGAGTATTTTCTATGGGAAAATTCTTCATGCTGAGCCCATTTTGGGTAGGATCTGTCATCTAGTTCATAAAGCATTAACCACAAGGTTACTTAGGCCTGTGAGGTAAAACAAAATAATCAGTTTAAAAGGTAAAATGTAAGGAAAATGCTAATTTAAGAAAGCTGTTCAATATTTTATCTTTTTACCATTGTGTGCTACCACCCACAACTCTTCCAACTGCATGGGAAAGCTGTTGCTTTAGGAGCAAGGTGTATAAATAATGCCTGCCTAAGAGCACTGCTCCTTTTTATTCCATTGGAATCCTGTGGGATTTCTAGAGCATTTCTATGAATAGATTAAACTCTGAGCATTTCGAGTAACCATGGCTATAAATCAATTTAGCACTTGGTTTTCAAGTTGCATCTGTTCTTACTAATCCTGTATGTGCTTTTTTTTTTTTTTTTTTTTTTTTTTTAATAGGACAGACCGGGCTTTATTTTTGTGTATGGGCTTTGGTTTGGTGAAATTCCCGCTCTGCACCAAGCAGGTTCCACACACAACCACTGCACCCTGGATTTCTGCAGGGAGCCTGCTGATGGTGGACAGCAAACACGGAGTGAGGGGAGAACTGGCATCTGGAGCTTAAATATTTTACCCAATCCAAATTTATATTTCTCTACTACGAGGGGAAGCCCTGACTGCTCCGAAATCTGTAAGATGGAGGGGCACTGCAGGGAAAGCAGCCATCCTCCGGCCCCATCTTGCTTTCCCCCAGGAGCAGGGATGTGTTTGGCAGCGATGGCTCTGGCTTCTCTGCGGATCAGGGCAGCTCGGCGGGGCCTGCCGTCCTCCACCGGCCTTTCGCAGCCGGCCGGGGCTCGGCCATTTTTCCTCCATTTCGTTGTCTCTCGACGCTTGGTTTCTTTTGAACGATGCGCTGCGGGCCGAGCCCGCCGCCCTCCCACCGCCGCTCGCTGGGGCCCGGGGAGGGGCGAGCGCGGCCGGGCCCCACCAGGCCGCGGCCTGCGGGCCCGCAGCGCGGGGAGCGGAGCCCGAGGGAGCCGTGCGGGGCCGACCCACCCGGTGTCACCGGCGGGCACGGAGGGGGCTGAGCGGGCGAGGGGATTCTCCCGACCCTGCCGGGGCCTCACGGCCGGGCCGGGCGGGCGCTGCCGCCGTCCCGCGCCGCCGCCGCCTCACGTGTCCCCNNGCCGCCGCCCGCCCCCCCCGCGGATCCCTCCGCGCCGCGCTCCGCTCCCTCCGCCCCGCTCGCACTGTTTGGGAGCAACCGGCCGAGCCAGCGGCGCCCCGGCCCCGCCAGCGCAGCGCGGACCGGCCGAGCGCACCCAGCCCGGCGCGACCCCCGGCGCTCTCCCTCCCTCCTCGCCATGTCCCTCAAGCAAGCGGCGGCGGCGGCGCAGCCCGCCGGCAACAACCGCAAGCCCCCCGGCGGCGGCGGCCCCGGCCTCCCGTCAGCCGCGGGGAGGCAGAACATGGGCAGGTGGGTGCGCAGTGCCGCGGGACCGGCCCCGGGCCCGGTGGTGGTGGTGGATTTTAAAATTTATTTTAATATCTAGGGATCGTTATTATTTGTAATATATATATAAATTTTTTTTAGTGTTTTTATTTGATTTTTTTTTTTAAATAATCGCAATAAAATTCTCGCGGGAAGGCGGGCCGCGCCGCGCCGCTGGATGGTGGCTCCAAGCGCGGCCTCGCTTTCTCTCCCAGATTTTTTGGGGCAGGAATCTTGCAGAGGCTGAGCCCTCTCCTCGCCTTCCCCCCCCCGCCCCACGCTCGCTGCCTCTGGAAGATTCATCCCGCTCCTGCTCTCAGATCATTAGCTACGCAAATCCACTCACATTTTCCCCCTTTTCTTTCCCTCAAATAATAAACTCTGTAGTGCTGTGAATTTTTCCGGGGCTGCGGGGGTCATAACAAACGATCAGAGCAGGACGTTAACAGTTCTGAAGGTCACAGTCACTCAGAGCAGTTTCATTTCGAGTTTTATTCATCTTCCTCTTCAACTGGACGTTTATTCCCACTCGGTTTTGTGCACTGGCAATAAAACAGAATTTACAGTGGCCCCATTGTTGGACATCACTGGAAATAGGGTTTTACTTTGTTCCCAGCCAGTGGAACTGGAAGCGGAAGAGCTTTGGAAGGGCTGAAAAGGACAAAATAAATAACAACAACAATACCTCAGCAGCTCAGAGCACCGATTTAATAGTTTTTACATATGGCATTAGGTGGGATGTGATGTTTACTGGGCTCTGTCCCTGCCAACCCACAGTGGCACTGTAGAGGTTAATGTGAAGGGCAACAAAACCTCCAGCTTATTTTTTGAAATTCAGCATAATGGCAAGCACTTGCCCCCATAGATTTGGGCATGGGAGTTCAAATTCTCTCCCAAGTTTAAGATTAAAGCCACTGGATTTCTCCTACCAGTTTGGCTTTCTGGTTCTATTGGATAAATTCCACTTCAGAACTCCTTAGGGAGTTCTGTGGGGCTGCTGAACAACTGATGTGTTCCCTCAGAGGTGTTCATGCTCTTTCTTTCTTAATTTTTCAAGTTGTTTCTGAAAGGAGGGGCTGTAAAATCACAGTCCCAGGCCTGCTGGAGCCCCATGGAACACCTTCAGGGAACTTCCCCTACACCTGTCCTTGGTGTTTTGGGGAGTGCAAATTCGAAGATGGTTCATGCTGTAAATCTGGCCATGTGAATGAAAAGCTGAGTGGCTTTTCTGTTTAGAAAAATTAAAATTTAGGTGGCTGCATCTTGGTGTCTATTTGATGCATTATATTCTTTAATAAAAACTTAAACATCTCCAGTGTATGTCAAGCTTTCTGCCCAGCAACTCATTTCCCTGCAGCACTAACATTCTCATACAGAAAAAAAAAAAAATTACTTTTCATGGCTAAGTTGCTCTTGAAAGCTTAGTTTGGGCAGAAAACTCATTGATAATTAACTGTCCTGGGCCTAATTTTCTGCTGTGGGTTTGTTACTGGAAGAACTGGGCTGAGCACTTGTCCTTCTACCTCTGATAATGAGGGAAGGGTCAGCTCTGCTCCCTGCCTTGTCTCCATGGGTTCATGCTGCTGCACATCTGTATTTCAGATTAGAAAAGGTAAAATCCCGTGTGAACAGCCAGTGTTCTTTACTATCTTATTAATTGCTTTTAGACAAAGGGAAAAATCAGAAATAAAGGCATCCTTGAAGGTGTTTGAGATAAAAAAGGATTAATACCTTTATCATAAAGAGGCCCCAAGTGGAATGCTGTGTTTGTTTAATGTGCACTATGGCAGATGGGCTTGGGCTGCAGGGGAGATGCCAACAGCACAGCGAGCTGTAATTAGGGAAAATGTAGACTTGGTTCACAAAGTTGCTGCCTGTGCTATCAGAACATTATCTAACATCCACTTTCTGTGTTTGAGAGGAGTTTTGCTGTTATGCAAGCACAGGAGGGTTAGCTGTCCTCTGGCTGCAAGTTGTGTCTATCCCAGCCTTCCTCCATCTCCATCCTTTTTTTGTTCATTTTTCCCCATTGTTATTTTATCTGAAGGCAAAACACCTCAGGGTCAGGGTTTGGATGTTTCTTGTCTTGTTACAATTGTGGCAGAAGGGAATTTTCATTTTGGTAACTTGCTTGCCTAACTAGGCTTGGGGGTCCTGTAAGAATACACAGAGTTACTGTCCTTTAAAAATGGCTTTTTCCTATCAAAAAGCTAAAACTGAAACCACCCCATGGTTCAGTCTCCAAAGAAAATTACACAGACTTCTTGCCTCCATTTATTTTCCTTTTTCCTTGACATCCCTTTCTTGAAAGCATGGTGACCATCCTGTTCAGAGGGAAGGGAAAGGGAATGTTAAGTGCCAAGGTGCTGGAATTTCAGGGCAGTGCCTGTTCCGGAGATCTCACACATGCCAGTCAGGTTTTTGAGTTGCTTCTGACATCTTTGTGTGGGTTTTAGTGCAACTGTGCTAAACTGCTGAGCAGAATGACTGCTTAACCTGCAGGCCTCTTTCCTTATCACTGTGAGTGCACTTTAGGGTGGTGTTACATCCCTGGTTTGGAGTAACTTTTAATTTAACAGCTGATTCATGGCAATGTCTGTGAAGGTTCTTCAATGACTAAGCCCATCTGCAGGTTCCAGGTGTGCACTGGGCCAGACTTGAGTCAAGTTGTTCAATATCCAGATGCTGTAGAAGCTGTCACCCTGTGTGGAGACAGGAATTGGCATTATTGATGTCAGTATTGGGGGAAAAATGACAAAAAATAAAGCTGCAGGACTTCTTGCATAATCCTCATTTGACATCTTCGATTCATTTGACTTTATAGAGCCAAACACTGCGCTGAAATAAAACCTTGCACTTCAGATTTCTCCCTCAGAAGAAAAGCTTTGCCAGCTCTCTGCACTAAAGTTCTTTAGAGTACCCTGTAAATTTGTTTTCCAAGCTGCAACAATGTCAGTCAGTGCTCCAGAAACATCCATTCACCCTTTAAATTCAAGTATTTGTAGCTACATTTCTGCTCCAGACATTAATTGCCGTGTGGCTGCATTTATTTCTTAGTTTCAAAGTGAAGATGCTGCTGGAAACAAAACTGGAGACTTTCTTTCCCATCCGGGAATGACTTTGTTTCCCTTGCATTAACTGGGAAAATACAAATGCGTGACCTTGTTTTGCTTATACAAACTCTCTACTTGGCATGTAAACATTAAGGAGGGAGGTGAGGGATGCTGAGGAAATACTCATAAAAATAGAAAAAAATGTGCAAGTTGCTGCTGGGAAAAAAACATTTATAGTGCAGCTTTTGGGCCCTGAAGGAGACTTTGCTTCTTGGGGTGTAACTGCTGGACCCAGGGGGTTGGCACTGAGTTTAATTGCTCAGTTGTTACTTTGTCCTGAGTTTGTGACTTTGCTACCCCAAAGCAAAGGGTTTCCAGCTTGGGTTTGCCAGGCTGTCCTGCCTTCCCCCAGGTTTACCTTTAACCACATATCTGCAATGCAAAATGAATTTTTTTTTTAAATTTTGCCATACTTACCCTAATGAAAATGGGGTTTTAGTTAGCAGTGCTAAGTTGCTACTGAGCCTTCCTGGATTCCCCCATCTCCATTTCTTTGTGTTACCCTCCTGTTCCAAATTATGTTAAACATCTGGCAAAACCCATCTACCTTCAGCTTTTGTAAAGGTCCTGAGGTTTTTTCCTTTCATATGTTGCATCAAAGATGTGTCAAATGATACTTTGAACTTGAGTCTTCACCTATTTCAATATGAAACTCAAGTTGGTGGCCTTGGTTTTAGCAGAAGATACAGTTTTGGCTAAATTGTTGCATTGGCAGGATTGGTAAATATATTTCTTTTTTCTCATCTTGGTGAATGTGTTGGGTTGTTTTTTTTTTCCCCCCAATGGTTTGTGATTAACAGTTGTAGCTGGAAAACAAGAGGTCAGATCTATAAAGAGACCTGATAGATCAGAGAATTTCTGCTTTAATTTTTGGCTCATGTAGAGGTTGGGAGTTCTTGCTGATGTGGATGTGCACAATCAGTTTGTTTCTTGAAGAAGTGTGGGTAGGAACAGTAATTTTGGAAATGTGGCAAGAGACGGAAAATCTGGAATACTTGCCTTGGTGCTTAAAGGGAATACTCCAAACTTTCTGCCCAGTCTAGCAACCCAGTTATTTTCAGGTCTAAGAATACTTTGTCACTAAAAATGGGAGTGGTTTCTCTTGCAAAGACACGAAACTCTTTCACTTTTGATCTGTAGCTGATGGAGGAAAAGGAGGATCTTCTAAAATCTATGAGAGCAGCAGATGGAACTGGTAAAATTGTTTGACTTTGGTCAAGTTCTGAGTGACCATGGTGATCACATTTTTGATTGTAGTAGAAGGACTAATCAAACTGAGCTGTGGCTCTTATGTCGGGGTTCCACATCTGCTTTCAGATAGAGAAGGGTCTGAAAATTATGCAAAAATGCTGTTCCAGATTCACAAGGCTTCAGTTCTCTCAGAAGCCATTTAACAAATGTCAGATTTGGTAAACGGTGAGATTTGCTCCAGAGCAAGCCTGACATTGTGAAGCTGCCCTGTAGAAAGTTAAGGCTGATGGGTAGTTAAATAAAGGTTATTTGCATTAGAGCTTTTTTTGGTGAGATTAGCTCTCTGCAATATCCAGAAAATGCCTGCTGGGCACCCCAAATCTGCAGTTCTGCCATCAGCCAATGCCCCCAGCATGTGTGATGCTCTGAGACCACAGCTCTGATGCAGAAGCTTGTTGGAAATGAGTCAGGTGATAGTTTAGTGGTTTTTCATTTTTTCCTCATTAAGGCCTTTCATGGCTCTCTGATGGCTTTGCTTATTTCGGCAGAATTTATTGAAGGGTTATTTATGTTCACTGAGAGAAGTTCCTTTGATTTTTTGACTACCCTGTGAGCTCTCTTTTATAAGGGCCTATTATTTTGGGGGGTAGGGTGTATTTAGCCCCAGCTTGGTGTTTTTAGAAGCATTTCAATGCAGTTGGCATCTAATGAAGGTGTTCAGGAGCTCTGAACAATCTGGTCCAGAGGAAGGTGTCCCTGCCCATGGGATGGGGATGGACCTTTAAAGTCCTTTCCAACCCCAGCCATTCCATGATTCTCTGACATCCAGTTGGGTTTAGATTTCAGTGTTATTTAGATAATACCAGACATGATTCTTCAGGTGTCATTATTGAAATGGTTGTGTGTCAGTAAGGTGAGTCTATTTAAAAAATTGAGGGTTTTTTTAATAGAACAGAAGATTTATTTTTGCCTCACATTCCAGTGAGTGCTCCTGAAGTCATAACACAAATTTAAATCACTATAAGGAGTATTTGAAACTAGGACTTCTTGGTACAAGGGAGGAGCTTAGAATTAAGGCACACCAGTGGAGTTGAGGAATTTGGGGACTTTTTTAGCTGCAGGGATGTTTTGGGGCTCAGGTGCCTGGGATGGGGGGCACAGACTGACCCTTCTCAGTGTGCAGGGTGTTCTGAGCATCCCCAGGTGTCCTGAGTGCTACACAGTGACAGATTGGCATTAGGAGGAGCTGGTATTTTTGGGGGGAATGGACAGAATTACTGGGTTTGCAGCATTATGAGAGCAGTTAGAAACGAGCTCTGCAGGTGGAACCTCACAGTCAGGGCTCCTCTGTGCCCTGTGGCTGGGTCAGTGGTTTGGGTGGCCCAAATCTGACACAGTGACAACATTTGGAGCCTCCTGGCTCAAGGAAGGGACCCTGTGCTGTGTAGGGCTTGAGCCTGATCTTGCCTTTGTGTGCCATAAAGTTTTGGAATTTGCTTTAGTTGCAGGATTATTCTTTCATTCTTACTCTGATTTTATAAACTTAGTATTTTCTTCATTTTATCCTTTAATTTATCACAGGTAACCCCCTGCCTGCTGATGGCCCTTGGTAGGTCAGCAGGTTGGAGATAAACCCAGTGGGTCCTTGTCAGGCTCTGCCCTCTGGGAATGCTGGTTTTCCTGACCCCATTCTCAACTCTAAATTAAGATGGGTTTGGAATTCTTGCTTGGTAGGAAATGGAGCAGTTTCAGCAGCTCTTTAATCGTCTGCCATGTGTGTGTTTCATTCCAGAGGCCGCAGCAGTGGCAAAGGACCACCTCAGCCTACGGTGAGTTCGTGGTTTCTCCTCTTTGTGCCCATGCAGGCTAGGAGGAAACAACTTATCAGAATGGCAGATACTGAAATATTCTCTCCATTTTTTCCTTGGGATACCATGGTGGGTGGATACTTCAGAGTGAAATACAATTTTCTAAAGAGCATCATCTCACATTCATTAAATCTCCTGGGAGGGTTGAAGGGGGGAAGATTCGCTTAAACTTTTGACTGCACTAATATAAATATTCTTAATTTTCTTGCAATTACAGCTGTAAATATAAAAAACATGTAACTTAAGGCAGTGCTTTTTGAATTAGTTCCTATCTGAAAATTCTAACCTTGGCTTCTCCCTTAAACAGATGACAGTAAGGCAGCATTTAATGAAATAAAAAGAACTACTTTGTTTAGCTTTACTATAAAATTGCTGAAGCATTGTTCTCAGTAGCTCCAATGTGCAGCTTTAGTTGTTCTCAAGCCTTTGTGTAGATGTGGCTTGACTTGCAGAGCATCATTTTATCAGAGCTAAATTCATGGATCTTGATTGAAAGAGTGAATCTTTGAACTTCACTAATCAAATATTTGCCATTTTGTTGCTGGCCTGGTTTTCAAAGATGCCTAATTTTGGGGAATGAAGCAGAAGCAGGAAGATTTAAAAGGGCTGCAGTTTGCTTACATAAATGTTTATTGAAGATACCAAGACACTTGAGAAAAACTAAAGAAGCTTTGAGGAAAACTGGTGGAAAAGGTCATAGGCAAACACTAAAATTCCCCAAATGTTGGCCTGCATGTGCTGTGTACTGAGTGCTGAGCACAGGAGTGTCCCCAAACTTGTCTCTTCAGCCCAGGAAAGTGGCTGACCATTAAAAATATGTTGTCAATTGAAAAACTCAGAATATGGTGAGATCCCAAGAGCTGTTTTAGCATCTCTTGTTTTACAAACACAAAGAGCTACCAGCTATTGCAACAAAACACCTGCACTGAGGTGAATGTGTCCTCCAGCAGCCTGGGGACACCTGCCCAGCTCTCCCAGTCAGGATTGCAGGTCCTGGTGCTGCACTGAGTTACTTTGGACTAAATTAATAATAGGATTTGTGGCAATTTAGCACTCCACAATTTGATGGCTTTAGCTGCTGTTAATGTGTGTAATCAGGGCTGGGAGATGAAAGGATGAGCTTGAGCAGGCCTGAAAACACCTTTTTGCTTCTACAGCACTGCAAGTGCTTTATTCTCTTGATGGTTCTTAAAACCAGCAGGGCTTTTTTTGTTTAAAAACAAAGCCCTGCTGACATCCCTCAAATCTGTGCATATCAGCTGCACCCAGCCAGCCAGAGAATTTCCTTAATGGAGTGACATTAGGGGCTCTCCTGGGATTTTTAGCTTGTTTGGGAGGGTGTTAGATCTTTAACTGGTCAGAGAAAAGTCAGGGGCCCTCTGAGAATCTCCGCTGGCATGTTTAATATTAATATTTAATAATGGACATTCCACGTGTCTTGCCTGAGTAAGACTTGTACCCAACATTTCTGAGATTTTCTGTGTACTGATGAAAGCCTGGGTTGGGTTGTGTACTCTGCCCTTTGGAATTTCTCCAGTATTCATGATGGCTTTCTTATTTTTCAGATTTCTTTTGATGGCATCTATGCAAACATGAGAATGGTTCACATACTCACATCAGTTGTTGTAAGTCTTTGTATTTGGAAGAATGGTTCCTACATGACAGGGAATTGTTAACTAATCCACTAATTGTAATATAAAGGAGTGAATATTAAACTTTAAACACTTTTTGCCAAGGTTGAGCTTTAAAGGATCATAGAAATTTTAGGCTTGGAAAGGTTCAACTCTGATTTGCACAGGTATAGCAGATTTCTTAGGTGCATTGGTTGTATTTTGAATTTTCTGCCTTTAGAGTGATTCTGGATAAATAAAACGAGTCCGTGTGCAGGGATTAAAAACCTTTCTCCCAATATTTTAAGGGAAGCCCTGACATGGCAAAATAAATAAGGCAGACTGTCTCACATCTTCTTGAGGCCAGGATAAGCTTTTATCCTTATTTGTACCCACACAGGCACAGATTTGGGGTTTGCACAAAACCTCCTTTGTGTATTTTAACTGGTCAAGAGTCTTGTGAGAACCAAATATTCTCCAGTGAGTATCTTAAATCCCTTCAGAACTGCCCATACACACCCAGCTGTTTGAATTTGCAGAGCACAGCAGTGTATTTATAAATGGGCAGATGCTGAATGAGGAAATTTGGCTAAAAATTTATCTGTGTTTTTACACTTTGGACCTATGTAAAGAGCACATGTTTTAGAAAATCACTGTAATGTCATTTGTCATGTTCATAGAAAGTTACATTCTCCTTTTTTCTTGCATTCTAGGGATCCAAATGTGAAGTACAGGTGAAAAATGGTGGTATATATGAAGGAGTTTTTAAAACCTACAGTCCTAAGGTAATTTTTTACGTTTTGATTCATCCCTATTGTGAAAATTCCTAACACCGAATAAACAACATTTGATTAAAATTGTAATATTTACTCTGAATTATATTTGCAGTTCATGCCTAGATTGAAACCAGCTTGTAAATACCTAGTTTTTGCAAATTTTTGAAGGGATGACTGTGCAGTAAAGCAGTGCCCTGTGCTTGTATTTCCCACAGTGTGATTTAGTGGTTGATGCTGCTCATCGGAAAACTGCAGAATCCAGTTTGGGGCCAAAACGGGAGGACATCCTGGAGAGTATCTTGTTCAAGTCTTCTGACTTTGTTATGGTGCATTTTAAGGATATGGATACCAATTATGCCAGAAGAGGTATATTTGTTTCATTTTTTTTTTTATGCTTTGAGATTGTAATTCAAGGTTTTTTGTAGTAGATGCTTTAGGATCTAAATACTGACGTTCATATTTAGATTTGTAGTTCTTAAAGAGTAACAAACTTCAGCACTTTGTGAAATCAGAAATTCATAAATTAAAAAAAAAAATGTATTTTTGAGTAGTTGTTTTGGTGTATGGAAAGCAAAGCCTTAGTGGTTTTTCAGAATATTTTACAGATTCTATGGAAGGTAGACACATTTTTGTAAATGTCTTTATGTCTTTCTAAATTTCTCTGTTAAGTGTTATGCAAGAATCATTGAATACAGAATTTCTCAGAGTTGAGATATATAGAGTCTATACTGAGGTATAATCTGTGTCTAAACATGCATTCATAGAAATATTCTATAAATACTCCTGCAAACAAAGCTAGAAATTCTTTTAAAATCCTCTATTTGTGTTTTAATTTCTTCTTTACTCCTTGTAGACCTGTAGGTAAAGCTCTCTAGAATACAGAGAGGTGACAGACAAATCTTAAAATCTTTAAGACATTGAAACTGTTCAAATTAAACAATTTTGCAGGCAGTCTTCATACTTTTAATGTCTGACCTCCAAGCCCCTGATTATTCTTCTGGAACCTAAGAGCTCATGAGTCAGTTCTATTCCTTTGCAGATTTCTCTGGTTTTGGGCAGCAAATCTCCAGAGTCTTTATGCTTAATGTTGCTGGTTTGCTGGGCTAAGGAATAAAAGAAAATACAGGTTTTTATGGCATGGGGTGAAATTGTCTCTGTGTACATTTACAGGCTGATTAACAACTGTCACAGGAGCTCAGTGCTTATTGGAACACAGGTTTTATTCCCATTAGCAGGGACTTAGAGATGGGTAGAGACTTGAGGACATTTAATGAGAATTTCTCTCTTCATCTTGTGTTTGTACCTGTTCTTGCCTGATCTAAAGCTGCAGAATGAGAGGTTTGTTGTTTCAAGGAATTTTTGCTTTTCCCAGATGATGATGCATAATGTCAGAGCAAATGCAGCATTGAAATGCAGATAAGTTCCAGGTTCTGGATGGGACTTGGAATTTAAATTACATGAGAGCTGTTTTATAATGGGTTTGGTATGAACATCACTTTAATGTAAATGCAAACTGGGCTCTGCCTCACCCAATCTTTATAGATTTTGAGCAGACTGAATGAGGAATATACTACTGCTTCTAGGAATAATGGCTCAACGGACATTTTCTAGAAGAAAATGACTGTTTCAGGTTGAACAGTCCCTCAGTGCACTTTATTAGGTGGAATGACTGAGTCTAAATCTCTTAAATACTGGAGAGCTGAAATAAAGCCATAAAAACTTGGGGAGAAAGATAAACTGGAAGGCTGCAGAACTTGATAAGTCAGAGTGGGTGAATTAATCTGCTTTCCATTTTGTCCCAAAAATACATTATCTGGAAATGACACTTGAAAGTGTAACTCAGTCTCTGATCACACCTTCAAATTAGAGCAACGAGGGGTTTTCTGCTTCCTGGGAAATTAAATAAGCAAGGATTGAAAAGGCTGGAAGTTTGTGAATGTGCATGAAGGAGCTGCTGGCCTTTGTTCTTGTAAATAAACCCAAATCTTTGTGGTGCAGGATGATTTAGAGTGAAAACAGACTCTGAACTCCTGCCTGACTTGGTGCTCCTTGTTTTGGGAATTGTCCCTGCTTGGTGCTCTGGTTAGGCTTACCTGGGAACAGACACTTTTAAATTGTCTAACCCTCGATGGTTTTTGGCTTTCACAGACAGGTGAGGAGAATTTGGGAATACTTGGTTGGAAAGGCTTTAAAATCATACTCAAATAAAAGAGCTTTTCATCAGCTCTCCTTTGGGAGGCTTACCTGGGGTAGGGGTGTTGGGGTCTGATGATCCTTGTGGGTCCCTTCCAGCTCAGATTATTCTGTGATTCTCTCTGTGTAGTTTCTTACCCTGTAGGAGACTTCTAGATTTTGTGGAGACCTTGAACTAAATAAATATCTGCAGAAGATACTGTTTTGAAAATTTTAATGCATCCCAATTCAGTATAAGTATTTGTGGATTTTATTGTGGCATTTGCTCCCTGATGGGCTGGAGGAATGTGGGCTCCTGGCTGTGGGTCTGGATCTTCTGGTCCACCCTCAGGTTTGAGTAGCAGAGATGTTCTCTGGATCCTGAAAAAGAGACTGGAAGAGGAATGGGAAAGAGCAGCAGGTGGGGAAAAAGGGAATGGGATGGAGTCTCCTTTCAGAAGAAGGAAAACAGAGTTGAGTGTGAAAAGCCTCTGCCAGAGCCTGCCAGGCAGCTCCCAGTGCTATCACAGCCCTGCAGCTTTGGGGCAGGGAGCTGATAACCCACCCAGAGAGCTCAGGGGAGGGAGCAGCACTGCAGGCCTGGGGGTGGAACTGGAGCAGCACACGTGGGTTTGTGCCAAGCATGACATTGCACCTTCAGAGACACTCCTGGGGAAAGCCTGGGGTCTGCCCAGATTGTAAAATTGGGAGGGTTGGGAGAGAAATTGGTAGGTCTGCACAGGGAGGGGTGTTGTGGCTGTGAATGTTCCAAAAATCAACGTGTCCCTGTTTTCTGGGCCTTTATTTGCAGCTCTGTCAGCCTGCACAGACCTTGCAGCTCCTGGAGGTGCTTGTTTGGCTTCCAGAGGAAGGGGAGGGAGTCACCTGAGGGTTTCTCTCTGTGGAATTGAGGTTTGCTGCAGTACAGGCAGGCTGATGAATGAAACATACACTGGAAAACTCAGGTGAAGCTGTATTAAACCCATTATTCCCCTTCCAGACTGTTCTGTCTGCTCCTAAAGAGGGACTGACACTGATTTCTGCATGTGCAGTGGAAATCAGCTGCTAAAACCCCACTGTCAGTGCAGGCTGAAATCCTTGGCTGTACATTAATATTAGCATATCTTCCTGCTTCACCTTTGAGTGCTGAGATCTTGCTGCTGCTGCGTGATTTGGGCTCCTGGTTGATGCAGGAGGTTCTGTTTGTCCTGATTTTACACCAGAAGTGTTTCCTGGGAGCCCTGAACACTGATCAGTCCACAGAGCTGGTTTGCATGGGATTCAAATTTCAGTCAGGCTTTGGAGTTGTCTTCTTGGCTTCTCTTTAAAGACAAGACAATTCAAACATCATAACTTACTGCTAAAGTAAAAGACTTCTGCAATGTTTTTATTGTTTTTTGGCATGCTGAGGAAAATACTACAAATCCAATGAAAAGAAAGGCAGAAGAGAATTGGCTATTTAAGTTTTTCCTTGAATTAGCTCTGAGAGTGGCATCCTTCCAGAGAAAGTGTTGCAAGGGGAATAGCAGAAGGCATCTTTTGAACAAAGAAAGGAAATGTTGGCTCTGCAGAGCCGGTGGTAACTGGTTTTAATGTTTCAAATCAGTAGTAAGTAGTTACAAAACAAATCAGAGTTTACTGTTGAAACCTTTGAGGTGAAACCTCAGTTTACTTTGACTTGATCAAAGCTTCAGTGAGTGCCATCAGCACCTTTGGCACGTAACACTGATTGGTTTAATGGCATTTCAGCTGCAGACTGGCACTTAATTGCACATTTGTGCTCTTCACCAAAATCTGTTTGTGAAAACAAGCATGTTAGACATTGAAATTAATTAAACCCGGACTCTTAATTGCTCTGCTCTGGCAGTTTTTTCTTTAACTCAGTTAGTAGCACACACTTAAGGAATTTGCCCCAGCTGAGTTTTTCGCAGAATGTGTATTTTTAATTTGCCTTAATATGAATTTCCATTGCATAGAGCTCTCCTTGGGACTTTTTTTCCATTCATGAAAAATTATTTTTTACCAGGCTTTAAAACAAGATCTTTGATACCCAACTCCTCTGCTTAGGAAATGTCACATTAAGCAGGTACAGAGGCAGTGGAGGCTAATTGAGTGTTACAGCCTCAGCCCCTTGTTTCACCAGGTCCCATTTGATCTTTAACTCGGGTTTTACCATGTAGAAAAGGGATTGATTAAAAATTTGGCCTTGTCAAGGTGTCATGTGAATTGCTCCTTCAACAGCTCAGAGATAAGAGGCACCAGATAAGGGGGAAGCTGAGCCTGGGCAGTGTCTTGTCACTTATTGCTCTGCCAGTCAGCACTTCCAGCAGCAGCTCATGCTTTACCTTCTACTTTATTAATCATCCTAAGAGCCACATTTTTGTTTTGGAAACTGTTATTTTTAAAGTTTTTTACATTCATTCTCAAGTTTGTTGCTGATTAATTTTGGGAGAGGCTTTGCTGTGTTTTTAATTCTGGTCTCCCGTGTGCCTGCCCTGCTGTTTGTTCCAGGAAAATTCTGATCTGTGCCTTGAGGTACCATCCTGCTGCACTTAAACTTTGCCTGGATGCTCTTGAGACCACATTGTCTGGCTGGGAGTGCCTTTGTGGCTTGAATTTCTCCTGTCTTTGGGTTTTCTTTTGAGTTGTGGAGGTTAAACAGGCTAAGTCTCTCTTGTGACTTTGACTGGAAAATGAGAGAGGAACGCAGAGCAGTGGAGCTTCCTGTGCCCTGTGATATCCTGGATTTACTGGGAAACTCAGCAGTGACTGCACACATCCTACTCAGACCTGCAGCACTTGCTGATAGTGGAGTTTTTGTTTTGACTTGGGTGTTTTTTCTGTCTGTATCATTACAATAACAGCGCTTCTGAATGTTTATGTGGCTGTTTAAATAAGAAAATTAGTGGGTTGAGTAGATGAGTCTTGTTAAGCTGGTATTTTATTCACAGTATCCAAAATGGCACAGTTGTGTGGAGTTTGCCTGGAGGAATTTAATAGAAATTAAGGAAACACCCTTCTGAAAAACAGATTGCCTTCATCAGGTGCTGCCATCAGGCTCCTAATTCATATTTATCTAATCTCACTGGAGAGGAGCTCCCTCCATTCCCAGAGATGCAGAAACAAATTTCAGTTTCCTAAAAGACATAAACAGCCTCCAATTTAGGTTTGGTGTGAAATGTCCCAGTCTGAGCAGAAATAAAAGATGGAATTAATGATGTTTGGGGCAGGAGCAGCACTGGTTTATCTGAGTTAAGCCATGGGGTATTGATAAGGTAAATGCAGAGTTTACATTCTTTAAAAATCTTAAAAATATGCTCTTTAGCTACTACTTAACTATGAGTTGTAGCTCTGTGTTCCTGTGTAGTTTCAGATGACTTTTGAACACATATATATAGTATGTATTCTAATAAAGTATATTTTAAATGCTGGTTTTTTGAGCATTTCATGGGATAGTGCTGGCTGTTATTAGAGAGACCAGCACAGTGATTTTTTATCCAATATATGTGCAGAATTTCATTGTGAGATTGGGTAAAACAGGAATAATAAGCAGCATCAACAGTCTCTCTTTAAAACATCTTCAGTGATTGTGTAAAAGCTGTTACATCAGTGGCCAACTTCATATGTTGGGAATTCTTTTCATAATAACTTTAAAGTTCTTTTTTTTTTTTTTTAGGCAGATTTTTAGATCTTGCCAGAAGTTAATTTAGGCCATGTTTTTCCTTATCTGGCACTGCCTGGTGGTTTGATTTCATCTTTTCTAAAGGTCTGAAATCTTTGCTCCTTATTTTATCAGCAGAATGATGATAGGAAATTCTGGATTGAAGACTTATTTATTTTAGGCCGATTTATTTATTTATGAGCTTATAACAAGCTTATTTGATTTTTTAAAGTTCTGTATGTAGTTCTGAGATCCAGTTGCTTACAAATACAAAAGCTTGGTGAATGGCTTTAGATATATTTTTACAGCAATTGAAATACTCTGGTATTATTCCTTTTTAAGTCTGGCTTGAATGAAACATGAACAAGTCAAAATAAATGTTTGTGATCTTTGTTTTTTGATGTTTTTATAATTTTTATAAACAATAGAAGAACCTTACTGGTTATTTATTCTCTTTTGTTGTCGAGAACAAAAAGTAGAGAGTTCTTGAATTTTCCTGTGTGATTTGGATCAGCTGCTGCTTGGAAAAACTCTGGCAGGAGAGGAGACCCCTCTGTTCATGTCACAGGAAGTGGGAGCACCAAAAGCTGATGGATAATTGCTCTGTTGGTGTGTTCAGGAGTTGTGGAAATAGAAGAAATTTGGATATTTGAAAGGAAAATTGCATTTTGCCCATTTAGGAAGTTGCTTTCCTGCTTTTTTTGATATTTGCACACTGTTGTGATGTGCAGTTGTGTGGGCTGGTTGGAAAAGAATTTTATACAAGTATTTCGTTTTCTAGAAGAATAGGGATCCTTGTGTTGTCTTTTTTTCTCTTTTTCTCTCCCAAATAAATATACATGTAATTGTAGAACAGGTATTGAAATAACTGAAAATAATTCTATTTTCTGATGGATGGAGAAGTTAGTCTGTACTTTAATCTGGAGTAGGCACCTCTCTGATATTCAGCAGCTCCAAAAGAAGGGGAATGATGATATTGTGCTCGTGATTCAGCTGTGTTTGTGCTGTTCCTCAGCTCAAAACCAGTGTGCAAACTTACCCAAACTGGTCTCACTGGTCCCAACCCTCCCCACTCTGTTGCAGATGCTTTTACTGATTCAGCCATCAGTGCTAAAGTTAATGGAGAGCACAAGGAGAAGGATCTGGAACCTTGGGATGGAGGAGAGAACACGGCTTCCGAGGAGCTGGAGGCGCTGGAGACCGATGTCGTGAGTGATGCTTTGATCATCTCTGGCCATCAGCAGAAAATGAGCTATTTCCCTGGACATGCCTTGAAATAATTCCTTAATTTCAATCTACTAATGAGCTTTGGAGGAGCAAAATTGCTGTCCTGCATTGTGCTGGTGGATGTTCAGTCTTTGCCAGTAGCTGCCACAGCCCTTTGGAACGATCTGGCTGAGAATAGCTGCCTTTCAAATGGCACTTTTGGCAAAGTCTGAGCAATGGCAGCTGCTGTGGTAAGAGCTGTGTTGGACTTCAGGACCCAAAGAGCAGCTTTTGTTAAGGACTCCAAATCCAGCAATGCCCCAAAGTGATTTATGTTTAATCAGAGCATTCCTGTCTGACTGTCATTGCACTTGGAAATGATGGGGAGATTGTGCTCAGCTGAGTGTCCCTGGGCTGCAGATGGAGAGAATTGATGGAAGCCTGACCCAAGCACAGGGACAGTCTCAGATTATGAATCATTAGATGAAGAATATGGCCTCAAATGCCATGTCCTCATATATCACAGCAGTCAGCTTTTCCTCAAGCAGAAATTCTTGTAGCCAGGTGTTCAGCCTGCAGTGTGTTCAAGGAGATAATATTACTGATTAGAGCATATTAACTTTGGGTAGAACAATTCTCCTGTCAGTTTTGGTGGCCATGCTGTAGAGCTGAGATTTATTGGAATACCCAGTATTCTCAATGCTTTTATAAAATATTCAAAGCATTTATTGTTGTGCTTGAGTGCTGTGATAGCAATTTTACTGAAGTGGGGGAGTTGTGCAGATCAACAGGAGTCTTCTGCCTGTGGTGCCTCTCAGGTAATTCCATCAGTGCTTTTGAAAAGTTTCAGAAGTGTTAATTTGCATTTTTGGAAAAGGCAAAAAAGATATTAATGTATGTATGTCTTGCTAGCCAGTAGTCTTCTAGTACAGAGTGAGCATGTACTTAAAAAAAAAACCTCCTAAAAACAATACAAAGACTCACAACAAACAAAAAAAAAAAAAGGAATTTTGAAGGTAGAATCTGTGCAGCTGATGAACAAAGCTCCCTGAAATAAACTGTGGCATTAATAACTTTGTTATCTGGACAGTGAATTCATAGGCCCAGGAAAAAGGGCAGAAGGTTTAACTTCTGCCATCAGCCCTTAATTTGAAGGGAATGTGTTTCCAGTGTCATTTTGAAAAACAAGCATCATTTTCTTCTAGTCTAATGGATGGGATCCCAATGACATGTTTCGTTACAATGAAGAAAATTATGGTGTAGTGTCAACTTATGACAGCAGTTTATCTTCTTATACGTAAGTTCCAAAATATTTTGTTATTAGATTTGTATTGAATGTTCTCCCTGGTTTGACAAACTTTCTATTCTGCAGCTCATTTTGCATAGTTTCTGAAGTTGTGGAATCAAATAACTGCAAAAGCAATGAATGAATGGTGCTTAAGAAACCTTGCCAGCTTTCTGTGAATAGTTAGATGCAGAAATCTTTATATATTCCCTTAAATGGGCACAGCTCATTCCCATTGCAGAGTTTTCTGAATTTAGCCATGCAATAAGGCTTGTTTCTTGCAGAAACTTCCAGGAATAGGGTGGAAAGCTGTGAATTAATCTGTATGTAGCTGCTATACCTATAGTTCTTTGTTTAACCTAGCAGAGCAGTTTGGCTAAACCCTGATTTTATTGAGACAATTGATCTGGAAGATACTGGAATGCTGAAAAGCTGCTGATAACCAGGGTGGGGGTTGTGTGCTTGTTTAGCAGACTTGTCCAGCTCTAAACTGAAGTTTTAGTTAAATATAATAACAACTGGAATATAGAAGTAATATAAAGGCTGCTCTGGCTACTCTGGCAGTGATTTATTCCCCAGAGTCTGCAGCTCTAATGTTCACTGCAACTGCAACACAAATGGACTGCAGATGTTCACAGCCATTGTGAAATGGCTTCAGTATTTCCCCACTCTTTTAACCCCCAAAGCAGAAATGTATTTTATCAATATCAAGGAATAGCAGTGAATATTTTGATTTCTGTGTGTGTGTGTGTGTGTGCACTTGTCTGCAGGTCTGTGGTTCAACAATGTGATTTCTGTGTTTTGTGCAAATGGACCTGTAACATGGTGATAATCAAAGTGTCTTAATCAGCTTATGTTTGAATCCTGGGGAAGCTGTTCTTTCCTTCCCTTCACTGCTCTAAGTACTTTTTGTACTTTTGAACTTCAGTCTTCCATCTTTCTGCTTTCTGGATATTAATGGAAACAGATCAAAAACATGAAGGTGGCTTTAAATTAATTCAATTTTTTTCCCCCTAGTCAAGCAACTTGCTTTGCATATCAGTCTGCTAAACTGGGAAGCTCTTCTCCTGATTTTCCATTAAATGCTTAGATGTGCAGCTGAAGGGTTTATTTGATTGTTTGATTGTTTTCTCTTCCTAGAGCTAAGCAATAGCAGGTAGAGTTTGTCAAACTGCATCAAGGTACAAGTTTGTGTTCCAGAGAATGTATTGATCATCTCCAGGGTTCTGAACAATGTCATCCTGTCCATCCCCTTTCTCTCATCTTTAATGGCCTCTTAGAAAACATGAAATCATTCCCTGCCTCTTTAGGTTGCCATACATCCCTTCATTTTTTGCACTCACTTTAAATAAATGAGGATTGTTGCCTGTTCTCCTTTATTGTGTTATTAACAGAGGGGCCTGGGACCAGGTTTGCATTCATGTAGATCTCATTTGAGCCAAAGCTTTATGCTGAAGGGTTTTATTGAATATTCTTGCAGTTACCATTGATAAGGCCAGTAAATGTTTTGACTGGCCAAAAAGTTGGGGAAAAACTTGTGCAGCTGAGTGCTGGCTTGGAATTTGGCAAAGCCACTCGTTTTCCTCATTCTGCCACCAACACTTGAGCAATTTTGCATATATTATTCTATACCTGGCTTGTATCTCCACCTACTTTCTTTGTTTTTCTTCTTTATATTATTCAAAATATGGGCAGTGGTTCTATAATGCCCAGCAGAGCAGGGGCCAAGCCTCAGCTCTGTTCTGTATTTTTATGTAGCTTATTCTGAAGTAAGGTTGGT
This sequence comes from Pyrgilauda ruficollis, assembly GCF_017590135.1. Taxonomy (NCBI): domain Eukaryota; kingdom Metazoa; phylum Chordata; class Aves; order Passeriformes; family Passeridae; genus Pyrgilauda; species Pyrgilauda ruficollis. The sequence goes on from NW_024531043.1 coordinate 10,292,105, forward strand.
GGAACAACTTTTGCAACTTTAAAATCAGAGGGAAAATATGTTTTTTTAAAACCTGATGCAGACATTAGGACAGGTAAACCCCAAAAATGGGTGGCAGAAGGAGGTGCCAGGTATGATCCCATCCCTGGTTGGGTTTTTTCAGTGTTTGAGTGCTCATGTATTGAATTTTGACTTGGTGACTTTCCTATGGGATGATTTTTGCAATATTCCATTGCCTGCCATAGAGAGAGACATGGAAAGAATGGGATTGAGGTCCTGGTACTCCCAGATGAGTCAGGAATTTCTGGTCCTGTGCTCTGAAGTGTTGCATCCATCTTTTCTGCAGTTCTTCATAACTGGGAGAGCTGAAATTCTATGGCTGGAATTATCAAAGGAGTGAGGATGTCACTCTCTAATTTCAGTAGGATTGTGTCTGCTGGCAATGTGTAAATAGCTAAAAAAAATTCAAGTTTGGGCTCTTGGAGTAGCTTCCTATGTAAACAGCAGTCTGAGGCTTTTTATTCCTGATGTTCTCAACCATGTTAAAATTTGGAGCCTTTGCACAGCTTTAGGGACTGGGGATTTTACAAATCCTGTGGAAAAGTTCTGCACCCTGTCCTCAGCTCTCTAGGCAGGTAAATGACCCTGAGTTTGTCCATAATATCAAACCAGTCCAGGAATTTTGTATTAAAAAAAAAAAAGACAGCAAGTCTACTGGCTTAGGAGCAAGATTTTTTTTTTTCCCCTCTGACTGGGTTAGAACTAACACTGTGTGATTTTTATAACTCCTTTTTGCTTTTGAATGCATTTCAGAGATTCTTTTCCTTTCCATTGTCTTTTTAGGGTGCCATTAGAAAGAGATAATTCAGAAGAGTTTTTAAAGCGGGAAGCCAGAGCAACTCAATTAGCAGAGGAAATTGAATCAAGTGCCCAATACAAAGCTCGGGTTGCCTTGGAAAATGATGAAAGGACAGAAGAAGAAAAATATACTGCTGTTCAGAGAAATGCTAATGAAAGAGAAGGACATGGTGTGAACACTAGGTACTTGAGTGCACTATGAATAGTATTTTTATTTAAATTATGGAGGTATTTTGGTGCTGTAGCAGTTTGCTCATTGATACTGGGCTTTTTCAGCAGGCCTGATTAGGTTTGGAGCCTTGTGTAAACAATCCTGTGCTGGTTTTGGCACTCAGGCTGACTTGGACACCTCTGCCTGGCCCTGTATTATCTCTGTAGTGAAACAAACTTCCCCATTCTGACCTGTCACCGTGGTGAATTTGTCCCAAATTACAGGAAGGGGCAGTGGTTTCGGTGTGTCCTGGAGAATTTCAGGCATTACTGCTAATCCTTCAGTGCCTGTGGGCTCATAAAGTGGACTGTGTGGCCACTATCAAAAGCCAATTCATGAGGTGACTGTTGGGTCAACATCTGATACTATTTAGATTTTTTCCCCTTGGCTTGATGTGAGAAAAAGAGAGCAAATGGGGTGCTTTTTGTTGCCTCTCAGTTGGGTCTCGACACTGATAGAAATTTGCTGTGTTTCAGAGAAAATAAATACATTCCACCTGGACAGAGGAACAGAGATGTCCTGTCCTGGGGAAGTGGAAGACAAAACTCACCGAGGATGGGCCAGTCTGGATCAGGCCCACCAATCTCAAGGTCTGGATCCCACACTTCAGAATTCAGCCCTAACTCTGGAGCAGATCAGAGAGTAGTTAACGGAGGCAAGTATCTGAAATCTGAATGAATGTACCTCGTAACACTGCAGATAATTACCTCATTTTGTGTTGAAATGGTGTGGGATTGGTTTGTGTATTCCATAAACCAGGTTAGCATTCATCATTTAACACAGAGGTTGTGAGTTGGATTTGGGCTTAATTCACAAAGGAACGCTCATTGCACTGTTCTGTCTGTGGCTTTGCAGAGCAGAAATGTCATTTATTTTCCTCCTCAATCACCTTTGTCTTAGATGATGGTGCACTGTGTGGTTTTAAAGATGAAAAACTGCATCAGCACTGCAAAGCTCTGGGTGGAGGAGCAGCAGTGCTGACACCTGCTGAAAGGCAGTGGCAGGAGGAAGCTTCTCTTCCTTTCTGGAAAAGAATAAAGCCACTTGCTTGGCTTTATGAAAATGGGAGGGGAGAAACAAGAACAGTGTTAGAGAAAAGGAATCCAAAGCCTTCCCTCCAAATGGGTATTTGAGTATTTTCTGCTGTACACGTGGGTAATATTTCTAACCAGGCATCAGTAGGCACTGCATGGCAGCAATGGGTGTCCCAGAAGCCAAACACCATTTCTGGAGATGGGTTTCAGCAGTGGCCTGTCCTCATGGCATTATTTGTAGAATTTAAAAATGCTATTAGAATAAATATTGCTGTGAATAAATGAAAAATGTATAATACTCAAGTGATCTATCTGTAAGTCTGAGAAGCATCTAAAGGTAAGTGAGACTTCCTTTCTAAAGCCAGAGTCAGCTCTGTAAAGGATGGACAAATGAGCCTTGCCCAAACAATGCTAACCTTGAAATTTGTCTGTAGTATTTGTGGTTTCTCTCACCCTGTTACTCTGCTGAATCAACATCATAGACCTAAAATATTCAGAATGGCTTGTAAATTCAATTAATTCTGCTTTGGAAACCATGAGCCCTATATCCTAGATTAAAATCCTCCATGAATACCTCAGATAAGTGATAAAGACATAAATGTCAGCATTCAGACACTGAACACCGCTGGTTTTTGTAAAGATCCAGCTCCTAGATGGATATTTACTCATCATTTGGTTTGAAAGTAGCAGTTTGTGTGGTCAGTACTGTTTGTGAACAGCTGTTTGAGAACCTCTGGTAGCTGTTAAGGACCTTGTGGAGTGCTGGGTGCTGTGGAGCATTGGTATGCCAGGCTAACAGATCAAACTTTACTGTCTGTTCCTTAGTAGTGTTTGTAGACCCCAATTAACCCTTTGGGGAGCCTGTGACATTCACAAGTTCAATTTGACCCCAAAACCAAGGCAAAACCCAACCCTACAGAGACTTTATCTCCTCAATTACCACCTCAATCCATCCCCAAAGGGTTAAACCATGAAAAAAACCAAAATAAAACCCCCAAAAAATCATTTTGTCATATTTTACTTTTTTTTTTTTTCTGTTGCCCTCCCCTTCCCCTCCCTTCCCCTTCCCCACCCCCCCACCCCCATAATTTTTTTCTTTAGTTTTTATACTTTCCTTCATATCATTTGTTCTGTCAGGTGTTGCCTGGCCATCGCCTTGCCCATCTCCTTCCTCTCGCCCACCTTCTCGCTACCAGTCAGGTCCCAACTCTCTTCCACCTCGGGCAGCCACCCCTACACGGCCGCCCTCCAGGCCCCCCTCGCGGCCCTCCAGGCCCCCGTCTCACCCCTCTGCTCATGGTTCTCCAGCTCCTGTCTCTACTATGCCTAAACGCATGTCTTCAGAAGGTACAAATATACCACGATTTGTTCATGTTTTTTTTTTTTTTTTTTTTTTTGTTTTTTTTTTTTGTTTTTTTTTTTTTTTTTTTTTTTGTTTTTTTTTTTTGTTTTTTTTTTTTTTTTTTTTTTTTTTTTTTGATTTTTTTTTTTTTTTTTTTTTTTTTTTGTCTTTGTTTAACTCCTCCGTGAGTTGTTGATGACGAGAGTTGTTTTTTTTTTTTTTTTTGGTTGGTTTGTTTTTTTTTTTTTCCTCTTCATTACTTAACCTATAATTTGTGTTTAACTTTAGTTTATCAGGCTATTTCTATTAACCTTTTGTTTTTGTTTTGTTGGTTTGGTTGGTGGTTTGTTTTTTTTTTTTTTTTCCTTCTGTTTGTTTGATTTGAAGAGCTTTACAAAAACGAAAGAAAGCTGTGAAATTTCCCAAGTTTGGTATGAAATTAAACTCAGCTTTGTAAACGCTGCTCAGTGTCTTAAATTAACCAACAGCAACATGCAGGACCTGGTAACTTTAGGGAGCATTTTTAGGACTATCAATTTATATGAAATGCAAATTTATATCAAATACCAATAACACAGTTGTTCCACAAAACTCATAACTCAATCAATGAATCACCTCTTGTAAAGCAACCAATGACAATAATGATAATAAAAATGCTGTGTTCAGAGAAGGGAAATGTGGAATGGGGTAGGATGAGCTGCTTCAAAGGTGAATTTGTAGGAAATTTTTATTCAGAATTATAAATCAACTCCCTAGTAGTCAATAATACACAGAGAAAGGCTGACCTGTGAGTCTTTGGTAGCTGCATGCAGAATTATCCCAACTAAATTTGTCCTGGGAGGGTGCAGTAAGGAACATGGTTTATCATTTTTATTTCAAGTGCGTTTAAACCCTGCACAACACGGTGTAGCAAGCCTAGAAAATGCAAAGTGGTTGTACTGAGCTCCCTGAAACTTGCAGTGGGTGCTGTAGCTGGCTCCACTGGAGCCATGGAAGAGAGAGGAATGATCCCTGAGGCTCAGCAGGAACACTGGAAATGCTCCTGACCAAAAAGTGGGGGGTAGCATGTGTCTGGCCTACTGTCCATTTATTGTGGGTTTTTTTCTGGAGTAAGGAACTAAGAATCCACCTGCAAATTGAATTATTTCTTAGCATTTGTGGTTGATTTGTCAGGCATGCAGTGAACTGCTGCTTACTGCAACATTTAATTCCTACTGCTGCAAGATTATTCCTGGGAAATGTGTATTTAAAATACTAACCTATGTGAAATTTGCATTGAAGTGGACTTGAGATTCATGGTTAAAATAGAAGCTGACATTTAAAGATTTATGTAACCAGGAAAGATACTTGGTATTTTAGAAGTTCTTCTGAAACCTAAAAGCCATTATCTGAACTTGACTGTTACTGACCTGTGTTAAAAATGAGCTGCAATCAGCCAGATTCTGTTCACACACAGTTTTTCTTTTTGAAGTATCAACATTTGAGTCTAATCCTGTAAAGAAAATGTTTAGTAGGATGTAAGAATTGTATTGCTGCTTAGATTTGAGCATAACTATGGTGTGGCAGCCGTGCAGGCTGTGCAGAATTCCTGTATTCACTTATGACTTTGGCTTCTGGTGTTAAACATGCATGACTTGAACCTTGGGATAACAATCCCTTGTTTAGTTGCAATTTTTGCTGACTTGTAAATGAATTGTGACCTGCTGCAGGCAATTGAGCCTGGCTGCAGAGAATGCTCTGCTGAAATTCCCCAAGAGCATTGGTCAGCCAGTGGTGACTATAAATGGTTGGGATCACTGACCACCTGACAAAAGCACTGGGAATTCTTTATTTTCTGGAAAAAATGTTTGATAGCCTGGAACTGTGCTTATCCAGGAGCAAGCTGCACCACTGACCTTTGTGACTTGGCAGTGGTGGATGCTTGGATTGGAATATTTTAAATCCAGCCCTTGCACACCTGTTTCAGTGCTGATAAAGCCTCTGGACACCCAGGAGCTGCCCTGGGGAGGTGATGAGTGTTGGCAGCCTGGCTGAACCAATGCCTTGGCCTTTTTAGCCTATCATTGCCAATTGCTTGATTTTATTGCTGCTTTATTGAGAGTTTTAAGATTAATTGCAATTTTAAGAAGAGATATTTGGGTTTTCTGTGGTGGACTTTAAGCACTTATTGTGTGGGGTTGTCTTTTTTTCCTCAGGGCCTCCACGGATGTCTCCAAAGGCTCAACGGCACCCTCGAGGTCACAGAGTCTCTACTGGTAGGGGTACAATTTCAAGTGGCTTAGAATTTGTATCTCATAATGCACCTGGGGAAGCATCTACTGCTGCAGTGGCACGAGGCAGCCCTTCAGGTGGGACGTGGTCATCAGTTGTCAGTGGGGGTAGGTAAAGCTTGGCTTATTGCAGATGGCTTGCAGGGGGATCCTTAGAGTGGGAATGCTCAGCAGAATCCTGCCTTTTCCAGGCAATTCAGGCTCTGAATAATCAAATTCTGGGCTAAGGTTGGAGTGGGGAGAAGGATGTTCCCAGATAGCTGAGTGAGAGTTGGTGCAGTATTGTCCTAACTGTAGAGTCAAGTGCTGTGTGGAGAGAAAGGAAGGAAAAGTGTGGGAATTAGTTGTTGAAAGGATTCATTTTTAGGGGATTTATTGGAGGAGTTAGAGATTTGCCACTGCATCCCTGAGTTTGGTTATGGCAGCATGGCTGGATTGTGGTTTACAAATGAAGGAGGTGTTTGGGTAGAGGAAGGTCGGTGTTAAAAGATGAATTGATACTCAAGTTAAGCTGGATGTATTTCTCCTTTAAAATTTACATGGATTTTAAGTGGTGATGTTGTTCTTGGCTACTACAGGAGCAGTTATAGTGAGTGTCTTATTTTTAATCTGTTAATATATTTTTTTTAATATTTGGCTTTAAGCTCAGTCTTGTGCCACAGGTCTAGTCTGGAGCTCTTGAGTTGAGGCCATGTCCTGCTGGGCTGTCAGGAGCTGGGTGTTTCCTTGAGGGCAAGAGAGCAACAGTTTGGTCCTTTTTAGGTCCTTTTTGGGTATTTTTTAGCAGTGCAGAATTCTAGAGGAGCGTAGTGGGAACACATTTCTCAGACAGAAGGTATAAATTAGACCCACATAGGCTTGTTGCCTTGTGGAAAAAACTTCAACTCATCTATTGTGGCATTATTTGTGATTCACCTTCCCTGTTTATATATTATTAACATGCAAGTAGGACTGTTAAACCACTTACCTGCCTTTCTGCTCACTCACTGGGAGTTAATATGTGACAAAAAGCACAAGTGGGATGAGCAGGAAGCAGGAGCTACAATTTACTGTTCAAAGAATGCACAACTTTCCTTGCTGCTTTAACACAGGGGCAAAAATATACCTAAAAGCACTCTTTTTTCAATAGGCTGTGTTGTTTTTTTTCCAGCTGGCAAACCTCCAAAAGAGGACACTGTAAAATGGATGTGTTTTTTCAGCCCTCTTAAAAAATGTTTTACATCTCTTTGTGTGGAGACCTGACCACCTTTTGTGTTCTGCCTGAAACTGGGTTAATGTGAGCTGTTGTAGTTGTACTACTGGGGACTTGGGGAAGCATTTTGCAGATTCTTGGTGGGATTAGAGGGCAGTGATAAATTTTGGGGGACAATCTGCAGAGAAACACCCCATTGTCTATGAAATGCTGCATTGTAAATAACTAGGAGATGTGCCTGAAAGGTAAACAGGTTTTCAGTTACTACATAATACCTCACAAAGTGTTTCAAAGCATGTCTGTAGCCATTTTAAAACTAAAACAAACTGCTGAGCAGATGGGGAAGCTCATCCTATAACTGCTTTTTCCTGTTTGTTTCTAGTTCCGAGATTATCCCCTAAAACACACAGGCCTAGGTCTCCAAGGCAGAGCAGCACTCCCATGGGACCAGCTCTGCCTTCTCCTCAGCCTGGTACTATTCCCACTGAATCTGTTGCCATGCCTGTTCCAGCTGCCTCTCCTACACCTGCCAGCCCTGCATCCAACAGAGCAGTCACCCCCTCCAATGAAGGTAAGTGGCCCTCACTACCTTGCAAATTCCTAATTCCTAATTCCTGACAAGGAATGTGCCCAGGCAAGAGCACAGCTGCTTGCTGAATCATAGGAAAATTTGGGATACATTTAGTTTTACTGTGAGTTCCCATTTCTCCAGCTTTAAACTAAGGTTGGAGAGAGGCTTTTTGCGAAGTATCTATGATGAGTTTCTTGTGCCCTTAAGGAATTTGGGTTTATAGGTGTCTGACTTAATTGAGGATTTTTTTTTACCAAAGTGAGTTTTTGCCTCTTTTTTAAGTTAAATAAACACAGGCCACTGGTTTCAAACACAGCAAAAGGACTGGGGGAAAAAACCATTCAGGAGCACAGTCAAATGTCTAAGAACTCTCAAATCTTTGTAGCATTCTGTATGAAGAGCTTGGACTGCTGAAAATAATTGGCTCTAAATTTATAGTTCGTTCAGTGTGGTTAAGGTTTTGTGTATGATGAGTGGGATGAGTTTAATTGGGTTTTTTTCATTAGACAGTGGGATGGGGAAGGAGGATGAGGGAGGGTGATCCTCCAGGGACCAACTAGGTAGCAGAAAATGTGTAACTTAAAAGGTTTTTCAAGCTAAAAATGGTTAAATCTCTCCCCTGTTTGTCTCTTGCCTTCTCTTTGGTCAGTTGGAGTTGTGTATAAGAATAACTTCGGCAATTTCTTTTCCAGCTAAAGATACAAGGCTTCAGGACCAGAGGCAAAATTCTGCAACTGGAAACAAGGAGAATATAAAGCCAAGTGAGACTTCTCCTAGTTTTTCTAAACCTGAAAACAAAGGTTTGTATCCAAAGCTTTCATGTACTGCAGTGATGTAGGAATTGTGCACACTAAACCTGCTCTCCTGGCTGCTTTAGTTGGCATTTTAAGGAAGGCTTGGAGGCAGTCTGGTGTTCTACAGTGAAATTTGGTCATGCAGTTGTGAAGTGGCACTTTGAAATGTTGTTTGTGACTCATTCCATCAACACCAAGTGTAAAGATGCTCATGTGGATGGTGTGATTTCACTTGTTTTTTTTTTCTTTTTTTGTCCTCCCTTCTTTCTTTCCCCTGCTCACAGAGCTGCTTTTTAGCTGCCTTTGGACTGAATATGTTTCTGCTTAGAGCTGTGCTCACAATACTTCTGAGCATCGTGGTCAGCAGAGCTTTTCTAACTGTGCTTTTCCTATTATGCCTTACATTTGTTTGTCTCTGTAGAGCTGTTTGTTCATTCAGTTCTCAGAAAAAAAAAAAAAGAAATCTCTTCATGTTGTTAAACTGAGAACCAGATTCATTAATTCTCTCATTGGAGAGACGTTTAGGATGAGTCCAGCCATAAAACTCACCTTGGTCAGTGTTTCTCCTTCACTTGCTGTGTTTTGAAATGCTGGCACAGGCTGGGTTGGGGGTTTTGTTGCATGTTCTTTGTGTTCAGTGAGTTCTGCAGTCCCTGCACCTCGGGGCTTCTGCCTTGGTGTGGTGCATCAGAACTAAAGATAAATCAGTTATGTAATGCTCTGCTTTCACTGAGGCTTTCTGTGTGCTCATACACATAGGTCATGGAATTGTACCAAATTAAAACCCAAAATAAGGTGCTAGATTTCATTTTTATATCTGCAAAACCATTATCTTTCTGCAAACTTAGTAATGTGTATAAAACTTATATTAGAAATGCTTGGACAATGTTGATCTTGTATTTGGCAGGTGTCTCTCCAATTGTTTCAGAGCATAGAAAACAGATTGATGATTTAAAGAAATTTAAGAATGACTTTAGGGTAAGTTTGTTTCTGTTAATGGTGTCATCATTCTCATGTGCATCCAGATTATTTTAATGAATTGAACACACTGCCTATGTTAACAGGTCTTTATACTTTTGCCTAATGTATGAAAATATCTGTAAGAATTCATGTTAGGTATTGTAAAATCAATGCTGGCTCTTGTTTGTACAATTGCCTAATGCACATAAATGTGAATATTGACTGTACACTGAAAACAGGACTTGAAACCTCTTTGATCATTAGGCACAAATAATTATCTCACACTCCATATGGAGGAGCTGTTGCAAAATTAAATGAAGAGTTTTGCAGAGGAAAATTGAAGATGAATTCATATTACTTATTTCCTGGTTATAAGGGTTTATTAAATCAGGTTAGCTTTTCAAGTGGTGCTGTTAAATCACTCAGGGGATGAGTCCAGAGGGTTGTCTGAAGCTTTCCTGTCACTCCTTAATCAACATACAGGTCACTTGAGTGGCTGAGCAGCTCCTTACACAGTGCCAGCTTAAACACTCTCAGTGCCCATGGATTTCTTTCCTAGTAGAAATGGAAATGAGTGTTTTAAAAGGTCGTTTCCAGATGATGGAGGCTTGTGGGACTGTGTTTTACTCTGTGTATGTGACAGCATTAGATGGTCTCTCCTGAGTTTTGTATCAATTTACTGAATATATCCCTTGGGTTTTTTCAGTTACAGTCCAGTTCCTCTTCAGATGCAGTGGATCAGCTGCTAAACAAAACCCGAGAAGGTGAAAAATCAAGAGATGTAGTTAAAGAAAAGACAGAATCCACCCCTAAAGAATCTATCATAGAAGCTGGCAGTAACACCAACTCCAGTGGTGGCAGTAGCAAACCCAACAGTCCCAGTATTTCTCCTTCCATGAGTAACAGCTCGGAGCAAAAGCGAGGGCCTGAGGTGACCTCCCAAGGTGTACAGACATCTGGGCCTGGAAATAAACAAGACAAAGAGGATAAAGAGGAGAAGAAGGATACTTCTGAGTGAGTAATCATGCCTTTTGGAATAAGCACATCTTTATTAACAGCAGACCTTGTGTAGAAGTCATGACTGGGTGACACATTCCTGGCTCTAGGTGCTGTTACACAGGAGGAACCACAGGGGAAGGGACTGCCCTGAAAGTCATCTCCTGACTCAGTGCAGAGCTCTGGTTCTGTTGATGCCTAGTTCACATCTAAAAGCTTATTTCAATGTTTTCCTGGCTCACATGAGCTGTGGTATCAACTGGAAAACTTTTGTGGTTAGTTGTAGTAAGAGTCCCTCAATGAGAGTGGCTTTTTGCATGCCATGAGGTGTTTGACTTCTCAGAAATCTGACTCACAGGTGGAAGTGAGGTGTTTCTTAAATTATTAATTGCAGATACTCCTGTAAAAGAATAATGCCCAACTTAATTTTTTGTTCTTTATATTTAGGCAAGTTAGAAAATCAACACTTAATCCTAATGCTAAAGAGTTCAACCCTCGATCTTTTGCTCAAGTAAGTGATTTGATGCTGTTTGTCAATGCCTTTGAGTAGATGTTTATAAACCAACCTTTTCCTTGGAGGATACACAAACTAACCCTGCCATATCCATTGCTCACCTCTGTTTGTAGCCGAAACCTTCTACCACACCAACCTCCCCTCGTCCTCAAGCTCAGCCCAGCCCCTCCATGGTGGGGCATCAGCAGCCAACCCCCGTGTACACTCAGCCTGTTTGTTTTGCACCAAATATGATGTACCCGGTTCCAGTGAGTCCAGGCGTGCAGGTAAAGTGCTGCAAACTCCTCAACACTTCACAGAGATCCTCAGGAAGCTGAGCAGGGCTTAGGAATCATAGAATGGGTTGGGTTGGGAAGGACCTTAAAGATCAGCTTGTTGCAGCTTGGGAGCTGTGAGTTAAAATAGTGAAATAGTGCAGCTTGTATTGCTCTTGTAAATATAAATCATGTTGTTGTTAAGTTTTGGCTGTGTAAATACTGACTTTTCCCAGTGCTCCCTCAATCTGGATGTTCAAATAATTCCAAACACTTGTAAATGCCAGCAGCCCACATTTATTGTGGATCTGTGCAGGTTTCCTGCCAGTCCTCCAAGCATAGTTCTCACTCTGCAACTGTTTCTTTGTTTCCAGCTGTGTCCCACTGGTTTCTGGTTGTTGTAGGGATCACTGGGATTTCAAATCTAGCTCCATTATCATAGAATCATGGAATATCCAGAGGTGGAGGGGACCCACAAGGATCTTCAGCCCAACTCCTGGCCCTGCACAGACACCCCAACAATCCACCCTGTCCCTGAGAGCATTTTCCAACCTCTCCTGGAGCTCTGGCATCCTTGGGGCTGTTCCCATTCCCTGGGGAGCCTGTTCAGTGCCCCAGCACCCTCTGGGAGAAGAACCTGCCCCTGATATTTCAGCCTAACCCTTTCCTGGCTCAGCTTTATACCAAAAAGCTGCTGTGGGGCTGTCAGGTTGAGCCCAGTGCCTGCAGTAGCAGCAGTAGCATTCCTGGGCTGGTTGTTGCCAACCATCTGGTCTTAGTTGTGTGTCCGTGCAGACTTAATGACACTGATCCAAGAAAATCTCATAGGTTAGGCAGAGTTCACTAAACCCTGTAGCAGAACAGAGGGAAACACATCAAAGCTGAGTGGGGCCCCCACCCCAGCACACACTGAGTTTTTAAAGGAATATCATACCTTCAACTTCTTCTGTTTCAGCCTTTGTATCCTATTCCCATGACGCCCATGCCAGTGAACCAAGCCAAGACATATAGAGCAGGTAAAGGTGAGAATAATACTGCCTGTTTGGTTCTCAGTCTGCATGTAGCATGGCTAAATGACAAATGTTTGTGTGTTTTCTAATCCGTGGCAATTTGGTTTCAATCGATATTTTAAATGCTATTTTTATTAAAGGGAAGTAAGTGGAAATACTAATGGATTTTTAGATAAACTAATTCAGCTAAAACATGCCAGGTTTGAGTAATGGGGGGTTGCTTGGTTTGGAATCTGATTTGACAAACAGGAAAATGTCTCTGTTACTTGGAGCTGATCATCTCCTGTGTTACATAAATATTACAGGTTTGTTTAAAGGGAACTTCTCTACTGGTTTGCAGCAGTGCCCCCATTGGTGCTTTATAAAGGGGTTTTTAGCAGCATGCAGAATCACTATTTCTCCAGGAAGAGTTTGCTCTGCTGCTTTTCTGGAAAGAGCTGGTTCCAGTTTGTTCTTGTTTGTTCCTGCTGCCCCAGTGACTGAACTGCTGGACTAACAATGACAATGCCACGTGTTTAAGTGACACCCGTGGCTGTGGGGTCATGATGGGTGGTGAGATGTTCCCTGTGCTGGGCAGGGCAGCGAGGGAGCAGAAAGTGCTGCTCTTGTTCTTGTGCTCCTGTTCCAGGGAATGCTGTGACTGTGCCCAGTGAATGCTCCTGCAGTGGCAGCCAGTGCTGCAGGACAGGACCAGCACTGCAGCTCCAGTCACTGCAGGAGGAAATTGTTTCCTGCTGTGTAGAAACAAACAAGTGGCCTTTATCAACCTAGGGGAGACAAAACCCTGCAATGTATTTCTGTGTTAAAACACAGTAACTTCACTGTGGCCTCACCCCTGAAATCTTCTGGTTAGTAACACTGTTTTAATCAGAAATACATTGCTGAGTGCTCCTTTGCTGGGTGAGGCAGCTCCAATTCTGAATCCCTTTTTAAGTTCCAATATTTCCTGCACATCCATCTGTGTGCAGCGCAGCCCTGTGGGAGCTGCCTGGATTACAGCTCTGTGCCCTTACACTGTTCAAGTTGCCTCCTTTATTTACTCCTTTCTGTTGTTGATCTGCAGTGTAAATAAAATCATTGAGTGAATTTATGGATGTTTGCAACATTTCTCTCTCCTCTCCCTAAGAGAGTGCCCCTGCAGTGGAGTTTAGAGGAGCTTGAGGTAGCTCAGTTAGTAGCTGCAGCCTGACTGCAGGAAGCTGGAGCCCTCCTGGAGCCCTCCTGGAGCTCCCATGCCCATGCCTTATAGGCTGAATTGGTTTGTTCCAAGTGAGTTGGGTGGTCACCTTCTCAGGAGAGCTCAGGTGATCCCACACTGCTCTGCTCTTTTCATCTTTCTTCCCTCTTAATTATTCCTATTCCTTATAGGTCAGTGTTGTCTGTGACCTAAAATTTGCTTTCTGCTGCCCTGAGGGGTAGGACAGAGCTCAAAAGATGTAAAAATCTCGAGTTGTGGCTGAGTGGAGACCTTTATTTTGCTCTCCTCAGCCATAAGCACGAGTCACTTTAACATAGACTCAGATTTCCAGCTGATGGAACAGTGGCTGAGTTGTTCCCATAGAGGGTGAAAAAGCCTTTTAAAGGGGGCAGGATTAATTGGTTAATGTAGGTATCCTGATATAACCTTTCTCTTCCCTTCTGATTCTGGTCAGTCTTTCTCTCCCTCCCCCTTTCTTCCTTCATGAAAAGGCAGGGCTGGGTTTGTGGCTGTGTGTATCCAGCTCAAAGTCACTCATGAAAATCAAGTGTTTCCTGGAGAAACTCTACTTCACACTGTTCCTTTTTGACAGAGCTCTAACCCATGGCTAAAGGTGTGGGGTGAGGGTGTTCCACATGATCCCAGTAACATTATTACAACGTAGAACCTTTCAGAAAGCTCCAAATTTTTTTCTCTGTCTTTCTAACACGAGACAATCTTTGTTTTGCAGTACCAAATATGCCCCAGCAGCGGCAAGACCAACACCACCAGAGCACCATGATGCATCCTGCCTCAGCAGCAGGCCCTCCAATTGTAGCTACTCCACCTGCTTACTCTACACAATATGTTGCATATAGCCCCCAACAGTTTCCTAATCAGCCTCTTGTGCAGCATGTGCCACACTACCAGTCTCAGGTAAGAATCTTTTCCATGCTCCTGATCAATCCAAGCACAAATAATGAAGTGGTTCAGAGCTAAATAACCCCCTTGTGTCCAGTCCTGAGTCACCCTGAAGAGTTTCTGTGTTCTGGAGCACACGTGGTGATCTTGGAATGTGCTTCAAAGCCCGTAACAAATTTTAAGGTCCTAATGAATTTTAATGTCCTAACAACTTTTAAGGTCAGTTTGGAAGTTGGCATTTATTATTGATACGGTTTTTTAGCTCTTTGAAGAGTTTCTTTAGGTCATGGCCAGCACATCTCCTGGTTAAGTGTTTTAAAAATAACTTGCTTGGTGAACTGCTCTTACTTCAAAGGCTGTTAAATCTACATGTGTAATTGGATAACTGTCTAAGCTTAGTGCATTAATAGAGTGGCAAAAATTGGGCATGCCAATGTTTGCTGTCACTTTCTAGCCCTTAAATTTTGGAAACAGTTGGGACAATCACAACGGTGTGAAATCCTCAGCTCGCTCTGCGTTTGAGCAAGGCCGAGTGCCGCCCTTTCAATCCCGACTGTTTAGATGACAAAAGTTTCTTTGGAGTTAATTGTTAACCCAATTAACTGTGTGGTTTTTCCTTTGTTCTGCCTGCAGCATCCTCATGTTTATAGCCCTGTAATACAGGGCAACGCTAGGATGATGGCCCCACCAGCACACGCACAGCCGGGTTTAGTATCTTCCTCTGCAACACAGTACGGTGCGCATGAACAGACACATGCTATGTATGGTAGGAAACGTTTTGTGTTATATGTAACTTTTTAAGTCCTTACCTTGTGCAGGGGATGTATTTAATCTCAGCCTTCCAACGTGGGTATCTCAGTAGATGTGGTTTATATTTCATAAGATGATGATGATGATGATGAGCAGAGCATTGAAAACTAAGCCAGCTGGTTCAAATGAAAACTCAAGTGTGCTGATTTCGGTAGGATGCCAGTGACCAAGATGAGATTCCAACCTGGGAGCTGCTAAAGAATATCTGCTGAAAGAAGTTTGTTGAAGTTCTCTTGATGCTCTTGATACATCATCCCTTGTTTGTTCCTTGATTATAATTAGTACTTGTTTTATTGCAAGGTTATGACCTCAGTTTCAAACTTGACTTTAGTTCTGGCAACTAGTGAAATGCTGTCTTTATGATACTACTGGCATTATTAACAGTATGAACACTGCTGTTTAAGCAAAATAAACCATGTGTTGCTTACCTTTCTCATTTGGTAAGTCAAGAATAAGTAAATGCAACAACTCATGTATTGCTCTCACTTGGACAATTAGTCTCTAGCATTATCAGATGGGCATTTTTCACTCAGAGTGAAGTGCTGAAAATGTGGGTTACCTTGTGACAAAAGTAAAATGTGCAAGAACTTTCTAAAGCATTATAAATGTATGATAAATCAAGGCCCAGTTTGGAGGAAAAAGAGCTCACTGCAAAACATGCTATTGAAAGAGGTAGAGTCAAGGTTGTTTAAGGCTTGGAAATTGTCATAAAATGTCAAAACAGCAGATGGTCTCTTGAAAACATGGCATTTCAATACTTGTTATAGCATCTGAGGAAAAGTTTCATTGGGTCACGTATATTATTGACTTAGATTCTAATAAAAGATTTTCTGTACCTTTAGACATCTTTGTATGTTTCTGGGGGCTTAGTTTTACACTGCTACTTCATGGAAGTCCATGACATGTCATGAAAACTTACAGAGAATCTGGAGTTTAGTGGGAAATTAATTCTGATTTTAAGAGGTGTCTTACCCATCTGAAAACATCTTGTCAGATCTCTGCAGTGGTGTGGTAACAGAGTTAAGAAACAAAAATAACTTATTTTGACACTCAGAGGAAGAACATTTGAGCTCGTTTGTGCTGAAGCTGAAATGGAAGTTACTTGTAGAGATTAATCTTTCTCTCACAGGTCCTTGCTAATTGTATTACTTTGATCTTTTCAACTCTTGTGCTTGAGGTGTCCATGTAAACAGATCTTCTGTTTGCTTTTTCATTAGATTAAATAGAATTCCCATAAAGCGAATGATCAAAGGCGTTCAGACCTTTATTGCTGAAAACCCTCCTCTCAAATTCTAATTAAAATAAAACCAAACATGAGATAATCTGAGATTTGATTCACAATGGTTGCATGTGACTTTCTAGCAATTTCCCATTGTGCACCATCCTTATCTTCTGTAATCAGTGGGTTCTGCAGTGCTGAAGTACAAGCCCGTTGCCTTGCTTGGCTTTGATCAGATGTCTGTATAGTTTTTTTTCACTGATATTCTAACTTACAACTGTTAGATCTCATTTTGTGTTGGTTTTGCAGCTTGTCTGTTGTAGATATGTGACTACCTGCCAGTGCAAACAACTAAGTTGGGTCAAACTTGAGAATTCTTTGGTATTTCCTGCCATGTAATTAAATATTACTTTCCCAAGAGCACCTAATTTTACAGAAATGGCCTGTCCTCCTGTGTTCTTTCAAGTAGCTACTTGGTGACTCTTCTAAATATTCTCCCACCTTCCAGTAAATGATGGAGTGCTTGAAATTTTTGTTACTGAAACCACTGAACCCAAGAGGATCATGATCTCCATGTGATAGACCTTTTCTAAGGGTGTGTTCTTGCCCCGTGCAGGCGTGTTTAGCGAACATGAACTGTCTCAAATGTACCCTTCACCTTGCAAGGTGACACTGACACGTGGAATGACTCCTGATGTTCTGCAGCAGCCTCCCAGTTCACATTTTTGCAAGTCTTGCATGTGCTGAGTGCCTGAAGACCTGGCCCAGATAGACTGTGCTTCCTCAAAGTGTGTCCAGCTGTAACGTGTCCACTTCAGCTTCCATTTATCCATGTGTGGGAAAAGGCAGGAATGCCAGAGGTGACCAATCTGAGCTGCTTATGGAGCTAAAGAACATCATGTTGGAATTGTTCATATCTGACTGAGTGACTATAAGAAAATATCCATAACTTATGTGCTGTCTTTTGGGAATCTTTAAGTTTACCCACATTTGAACTAAATATACCTGTGCACTTTGATTCTGGTCCTCTCTTAAAAGATAATTTGAAAGTACAGAATAACAACTTCCTGAGAAACAACCACCGCTGCTGCTTTTGATTTTACTCAAACAATTTCCCTTTTGGCTCTTAAAAATTGCTATCTGATTTTTAAAAGATACATGATTACTTAGTTTTAGCACTGATATCAGGATTCAGTGGGCCACACTGCCCTTTTACCCTTCAAGGTACTGGTGCTTGCTTTGAGTTATTCCTGCAAAATTCACTCAGTTTTTCTCCTGCATATGTGGTAGAGAGAAGATGTCTGCAAGAACTACTGTCCTGAGACCTGGGGGTTGGGGGGAAACTGCTTATCAAGTATTCCTAAGGTGTGAAGTGTTTTCTGGTAAGATCTGAAACTCCACCTTCACTAATGGTTTTTGGGATGAGTTGAAAGTCTGTGGCAAATAGTAACAGCCTGGCAGCCAAGAGCAATTCCTGTCGATTTAAGGCAACCTTCCAGAATTTTGGGGTTGTTTTCCTTCCTGTTTTGTGAAGAGATAGCTGAATCCAAATTACATACAGTGACCTACACTTGGTGATAAGCACCCTTCCATTTTAAAGAAAAGTACTTTTATCTAATGCTGTTTAATGGGATATTCCTGCACTTCTGGGATTTCCTTGCCAGTTCACAGTGTCACAACCCCGCTGCTGCCAAAAGAGAGAAGCAGAGCTGCCTGGTCCCAGTAACCCCAGCTAAAGACAGGACAGAGGAGTGTTCAGATCACTGGGGTTTTCCCCTAAAAATGGGGAAGGACAAAGTCCAAACAACTTTCTTCCCAGCCAGACGATAACAACGTCTGTGACACTTCAGCCGCGGAGCCACCATGTCCAGGAGAGTTTGAAATGTGACACCATGTCCAGGAGAGTTTGAAATGTGACACCTTTACCTGCCACCCAGCCGACCTGGAGGTGTCATCCTTGCCCTGCTCAGCTGCACCTTGGGTTCAGGAGGTTCTGTGTCTGTCTGGCAGCTGCTGGCTCGGGGTGGCCTCCCAGTCCCTGTCCTTGGGCTGCTGGAGTTTGCTGGCCACCGTCCCAGTTTGGCTCCTGTGTCACACAAAGCCCAGGCTTCTGCTGCTGGTAGAAAATGTGGTTACCAAGTAGAGGGTGGATCTGTCCATTCCTGTGACAATGAACTTGTGTTAGTTTTCCATGTGGCTGAATTGTTTCCAGATAATTGGAGTCCTCTGAAAAACTTAACTTTTGTGTTTAAGAACTTGTGTAAAACCAGAGCTTGGTTTTACACAGATGCATTTCCTGTTTTTTGTGCTCTCATTCCTGTCCCTGTTCTCCCTTCCCTTTTCCCCTTCTGCATATGTTTTACTGGTCTGGTGTTGTCTCTAACTTTATCTGGTTTCTGTCTCAGCAGTAGAGTAAATTCTATTCCCTTGGTAGTACAATGGTGGATATAATATAAACTTCAGAGGATTCTCCAGGGACTAAGAGTGAAGCAGTCACCAAAGTTGTCTTGGAACTGTTCAGAATGGCAGTGCTATAACTGAAAAAGCAAGGGCCAGTTTCTGCTCTAGTGTAATTGCATTTTAACCTTCTCGTTACAGTGGACAGTAATAGACCATGAATTGACATAAAATTTCTTTTTTTGTTAATGAAGATCTGCAGACCTCAGTGTCAGAGTTAAGAAGGAAGGCTTACTCAAGACTTGTGTTTCATCTCCACTAATTTGTAAAATGAAATATCTAGCTCTAATAGCAGCTAAGTGAATAAAAATATCTGCATGGTTCTAGAGTCTTCAAAAAATAATTAAAAAAAAATTAAAACTGACACTGACCTTTCCAAAAGATGGGAAGTATGCACGTGGCAAGAGGCTAATTTACCTTTCTATTTCCCAAATTCAGCATGCCCCAAAATACCATACAGCAAGGAGACAGGCCCTTCTTTCTACTTTGCCAGTGAGTTGGGTTTTTTGTACTAATTTTGATTGTACAGAAAAGCACTTTCTAAAAAACCACATGTTAAAGGAATGGGGCGTGTTGAGGGAACAAGTTTCCTTGCACCAAACCAGGATGTGGAAAACGCAGGAAGGTTCCTCTCAGTGGGCAGGGAATGGAGCTTTGGAACAGATTTATATAATCACAGGAAGCTGAGTTGTCAATTCTTCAAAAATTTATTTTGAATATGAAATAATCTCTGACTTCACTACCCAGTCTTTTCATCTGCAGCTGGAAATGGGCTCTAAGAAATCCTTCCCTGCGAGGGTGGTGAGGCCCTGGCACGGGGTGCCCAGAGAAGCTGTGGCTGCTCCATCCTGGAATGTCCAAAGCCAGGTTGGATGGAACAACCTGGGCTAGTTGAAAATGTCCCTGCCCATGGCAGGGGGTGGAACTGGATGATTGTGAAGGTCCCTTCCCACCCACACCACTCTGTGATTCTGTAGCCTCTGTTTAAACCTGTGGGAGCTGCCTTGCTCCCTTTCATGAGCCAAACAGGATTTTTACACCTGATGAATTACCAGCTTCCTAAAAGGAGAAAAAATGTGGGCCTCATCCCTTTTAAAAGCCATGGCTCAAATTTTGAGCCCCTGGGAGGAAATAACTCGAGCTGCAGCTGAGGTGGAGGAAGTTTTCTGTAGAGCTGCCACTGAAGGAGCGCTGGGAACAGCTTGTGGTCATCATTGTATGACAGGGATGAGATGAGGAGTCCTTGGAGCTTTCTCAGTTCCATTCCCTGGCTCAGTTGGGGCTGTGCTGGTCACCAGCATCACTGGAGGCACTGGGAGAGGAGCTGGTGCTCTCTGGACACAGCAGCCTGATCCAGCTCATCCAGGAAAGGCAGAGAACTGCAAAATCCTGCCTTGTCTGCTGGTGTTGAGCAGCTGCTTTGAGGAAGCTGAGGTTTGAGGGGGGTGCTTGCAGGATGAACTCTCACCCAGGACATGGGAAAGGAGGAGTTGCAGTTTCAGGCTGTTTCTGTTCTTGCTCCTGTCCTGCCCTGGCACTTGTTGCTGTGTCTGTCTGTAAGTCTGTGCAGCTCATGCCAGGCACTCTCCTGGTTTGGTTTTTTGGTTTTTTTTTCTTTTTTTTCATTAGCTCATGCAAGAGGGATGTGAGAAAAACCACTTGTTCTCCAAAAATCTGCTCTGGAGCAGATTTCCTGTGTTTCTTGTGCCACACTGGTTCTGCCTGGGTGGGGGCTGTAGGATGCTGACCTGTGCTGTGTTCATGCCTCTTGGTTTGGTGCACTGAAATCACTTCAATAACCTCGTTCCTTTCTTGGATTATCTTTGAAGTCAAGTCCACTCTACCTGTGTAAAATGACTTCTTGAAATGTTTGTATGATGAAAGAAAGAAACATTTGCTATTTCTTTGCTTCCTACCATTCAGGTCTTTTAAATGTAGTTATCCTCACCATCTTACTGGCTCTGGCAATAGGTTTGAAGTTTGTTCACTGGTCAGTTCTTGAAAATAGGCTCTTCATTGCATCTTTGGACCGTGACCAACGCTGACCAACATTGGCACCATTGAAATTCCAGGGAAAAAACAAAATTACAAAATGACACGATGTGGTTTCACATATTCCCTTGTAGCTGGGAGTTCTGCTTGATTTCTGCTGCTCTGACCTCTTCTGATTTCAGCTTCTTCTGTGGGTTCTGTGGCTGACTACTTCTTGTTTGCTCTCAGAAACGGGGTGCAGTTCTGTAGAGTTGAGTTCAGTAATTCAATCCCTGTGATGTTCTTCTCCCATCCCGTGACTGAGTCTCTCCCCTCCCCTGTGTCCCTGCCAGGTCAGTGCAGTGAAATATCTCACATTAGACCCAGTTTGAGTAGAAAGATGCAGAAGTGAAGCAGGGCAGCCCAGGCAGAGGAATTTAAGGCATAAAGGGTGAGAAACTCAGTGTATTTGTGCTGGAGTGAGCTGAGGTGACTTGCAGCAAGGTGTGTCCTTTCCTAGAGCTTTCCTGGCACATTCTCAGATAATAGGTGGCCATTTGGACAATTGGGGGAAAATGTTGGATAATGGGTCAATGGGTTTTTTTTTTTTTTTTTTTTTTTCCCCACCTCCTGTCTTGTCTTATTTGCTGTTAATTTGTGTAGTGAGCTGTTTTGATCACCAGGCAAAAATTCCTTTTAAAAATCCCAGGGAAAGTGCTTTAGTTCTGGCTGAGCAGGTGAATTTTTGATGGCTTTTACAAGACTCCTTTGACAGCGCTGCTGGTCTCAGAGATTTCATTGGCTTGGTAGGAATTACTTGCACTAACTAAACATGAAAAACCATTTGCACTGCTGGAGTTGGAGTCTGAGCCCTGGTTTTGAGCTGGGAATGCATTTCAGACCTGCTGAGTCGTTCTTGGTTTGTGTGCAGGGACTGGCCACGATTTAGAGAAGTGCCCAGATAACATTTTTTTGAAAGGCACTTTTAATATTACTATTAAAACATAATTTGCAGCAGCATCTGAAGTGGTTTTAAGCTTTACAAATTTGGTCATTAGGGTGACCTGCTAAAGACGAAATGAAGGAGAGGAGAAACTGAAAATTAAATATTTTCAATATACAAAAGTCCAGTGCTTCAAATCCAAAGCTATGGATAAAATATTAGGTGGTTTTGGAAGAGCTGTCACTAAGACAAAAACCTGATCCTTCCCCGGGTTTATTTCTATTCTTTAGGGTGCTATTCCTTGCTTTAACTAATATCTTAAGAGAGAAATTCCTTATTGTGAAGTTTTATTGTAGAAATATTTGCTTCAGAACGACTGAGTTTATTATTCTCTTGGCCATAAAGAACCAAAAGATGAATTGCACCAATGGTTTAATGGAGTCCCACATTATTTTGGGGGCTCTTAACAAGTGATGTGGGAAGCCTTGAGTATCTTACAACTTGGAATTAAATTTTATATACATTTTAAAGCCTCTTGAGTGGAGGTGCAGTTCATTTGTAGTCAGGCTTGCCAGCTGAGGCACTGGGAGGATTGCTGGTCTAAGGTGCCCTTTGGCAAGCAAGTCATCCCTCCTTCCATTTATTTCTATTAATTTGACAAAGGTAATCATTTCTGGCCTTCTTCAGAGTGTGTATAATAATGAGGTTGAGAAATTGTCCTCCTGTAGAAAGCCATAAACCTGGTACTGTAAAAATGATCAGTGTTGCCATTGATAATTTTGGTGTTGTCAGAGGAGAGATGTCTGAAAGTCAAGTAGGAGCATGGCAGGGATGCTGCTGCAAAATACATTTTAGTAGTGATACAAAATAAATCAAAAATACTTGGATTTAAAGCATAACAAAATGCTGTGGCAGAAAATCCTGCTGGTTTTGACAGTGTGCTTAGAAAATATTGAGGTGTTTTTGAAACCCCTCTCAATCAGGAGGTCTCAGAGTGTACAGCTGTGCTTGCACATGTGGATAAGAACATTAGGATCAACTCCAGGCTGCAGGAATTTAGTTCATCTGCATTAATAGCCTGAAACTGCTCATCACTGCCAGGCCATTTGCTCAGTGAAGATTTAATGGAGCTTGCCAGGGATTAAGTTAAATGTGGCAGGCAGTTATTTTCTAAAGGAGGAACCTGCACAGGGAAAAAACCTCAATTAGGCAAAAATATCCTGGCTCTCTGTATTCTGGTGAGTTGGAAAGTGTCAGAACTTGGATTTGTAAGGTTTAGAGCAAACCAGCCTGGAGGAAAACTGCAGTGGCCATCAAGTTCTTATATAATACCAACCCCATTAAAAAATAGATATAACCTGGTAGATACTCATCAGTAATTAATTTCAGAACCACCAAAAGGCACCAAAACAAATAAGGAACAGTTGAAGGAAATATTGAGGAGCAGGCTGATAGTTTTCTTTGGTTGTTTGCTTTTTTAGCACTTTGTCAGCAAAACTCTCCTTGGTCTTTTAGGCTGTGACATCAGAGGGCTTAACACGTGTTGTCACACACAGAAGTAGCTGCAGACATGGTCTGGTTGTTGCACAAGACCTAAAAGAAATAGGGGAAGCATCCTCATTTTTAGGGTCCTGCTTTTGCATTGCATGCTTTGTGTTGAAAGGAATGCTTGTTGTCATTATGGCTTTTCATACTTGCTTAGATTCCCTCAAAAGTTTAAAAAAAAAAATAGGATTTAGTGTGGCCCATTTGAAGCAGGACAGAGCAGGATCCAAGAAGGAACTGGGTGTTTGTTGTTGGAGACTGGCACAGCTGTAGCAACAGATGTGGCTTCACTGGGGTAAAAGTTTTCTGTTGTTCAGTTTCTTCCTTTTTGGGAATTTTGTACCTTATTTGCTTCTGATTCAAGGAATGAAGAATTCCGTGGCAGCGTTGGGGAACTCACAGGATGGTGGTGATCCAGAACAGATTGGCCTCGAGGGCAGAGGCAAAATGGGTTATTTTAGCACAAGAAAGTGGCTTCAGCAAAAATTTGATGCTCGAGCAGCCTCAGTTTTGTCAGCTGTGATGTGTTTATTGACTCTGGAGTGCACAGGCAGAGTTTGTGCTTCCCTCTGACTGTTCTGTGAGCAATTTCCAGAAGAGTAGCATGGTGAGGTTAGCCAGGTATAAGGCCAAAGAATTTTTTTTGGATGGTGGAAATAAAAATGGCTCGTAACACCTTTGAAAAGTATATCTCAGGAAATCCTAAATTGTATGAAAATTATAAATTTGATCTTTGAAACTGGTCTGTTTGACAAAACAAAAGATGAAATACTGCTTTTCTCTATGTAGTATCTGTTACATTGTCAAATTAGGGAAGATGAGCTGTCTAATTATGGTTGTTTATAGACTTTCCTGCCAAACCAAACTACACAAAAGCAAGGTAAGATCATCAGCTATTTGCAAGATAAATATATATATATATTTATTAGAAGGGGGAGGGAATATATTTACAGACTGAGTTGTAGTGAAATCTTCAAATGCAGATGGTGACTTGATAGAGGTGCACATCCTGTACCTGGTATTAAATATTCCTTTTTTTCATCCTAGTTTCCACTGGCTCACTTGCTCAGCAGTATGCCCACCCTAATGCTACCCTGCACCCGCATCCTCCTCATCCTCAGCCTTCTGCCACCCCAACTGGCCAGCAGCAAAGCCAACATGCTGGAAGCCACCCTGCTCCAAGCCCCGTGCAGGTAACACAACCCAGGGCCTGAGTGGCTGCAAATTGTGTTCAAGGGATTGCAGCTGATAAGTGCTTGATGTTGATGTATTGATTTCTCTGAGAGGAAAAAGGCTAGGATGGAGCAGAGTCCAACCACTCATTTCTCCCTGTTCACAGGGGAGGGGGGATGTTTCAGTTTAAGGATTAAGGAAGGATCATAATTGTGTCAGTGCTTTCATATGGGTGAAGTGGAAATAGCAGATAAATGCTGAGTAGTGTTTGATTGGATTTTGTCAAAGGAGCTGAAAACAAAGTGGTCCTTGGAATAATGCTGCATTCCTTAATTCCCTCCTGGGAATAACTCTGGCTGCAGCTGGGAGGCACTCCCAGCTCCAGGTTCTCCATGGTTTTACCTGGCAGTCTGGGTTCTTTCTGCCAGCACAAGCTGAGCCTGCTGGGGTTGTAAAGAGTTTCCCACAAGTACAGGTGATCTTAGATTCGCCATTTACCGATTCAGAATTAAGAGCAGTTTCCCACCCCATTTTCCTTAACGGGATCAGTGTAATTCCTCAGCCCTAACCTAAATAATCTCTGTGTTTTCTTGCAGCACCACCAGCACCAGGCTGCCCAGGCCCTGCACCTGGCCAACCCCCAGCAGCAGTCGGCGATTTACCACGCAGGTCTAGCTCCAACCCCTCCTTCCATGACGCCAGGCTCCAACACGCAGTCTCCACAAAACAATTTTCCTACAGCACAACAAACAGTCTTCACCATTCATCCCTCCCATGTTCAACCTGCATATACCAATCCGCCACACATGGCCCATGTCCCCCAGGTAAACACAGTTTAACAACCTTCAAGACTAAATGTCTTAATGCCACAAAAGTTAGGACAGTCGGGCCTGCTGAAGTGATTGCCAATTTGTCACCTCTCAGCACAGACTTACCTGTTGTTGTTATTTAGGTTTTTGTCTGTACATTGCCTTTATTTAGAATTTGACAAGGTGTACTTGGACCTCAGCTTCCAACACCTAGTGCATCTGCAACTGTAGTTTAATGAAGACATCTTAAGCTGGCACTGCTACTGAAATAAATTGAGCTCTCTTCCCAGTTCCTGGCTCCCATCCTTGTCCCTGCCCCACCACTCTGCTCACAGAACTGCTTGGCCATGGAGCAGACCAGGCTGGGGACACGATTCAGCTGAAATGTGCCTCCCCTACCCCCTTTTTAGGCTATTTCTTGGTCAAACGAGTTCCCTGCTCAGTCAGGTGCCTGATCTCAGGAAGAGCTGGCATACAGAAAGGTTGGAGGTGGGAGGTGAGTGCAGAAAGGCTGAATTGCTGCTTTTGGTGGCAGTTTCAGGCTCTGCATCGTAGACAAATTTTATACAAATACATCCAGAAAAGGACATGACAGGATTTCCAGGGAGTAGCAAGGCAGTGCAAGGGAGAGAGGAGAGAGTTAAGGTGACTGCAGGACAATCCTTGCAGAAAGAAGCCTCTGTGTGTGTGGTGTGTGTGTGGTTCTAAATGAACTGCTTGTGCTGAAGATCCCCAAAGATTGTTGGGCAACCTGAAACAACAGTCTTTGCTTCAGAATCAGAAACCCACTTCTCTTAACTGCTCTCTTGTGGTCAGCTCCCTGAGAAAAAGGATTTGGGGAAGGGAAGCACATGATAGATTAATCAAGAGCTCCGTGTAAAGCAGTGTGACACAGATTTTCTGATGTTTACTAAATCTCCTGGATTTAGTGTCCTTTGTCAAGGAATGGGCAGTTCAATCAATAATTTGCCTGCACAATTTTTTCTTCAGACCAAGAACTTGGTGTCTGGCTTCTGGCTTCTACAGGTTAACAATAGTTTGGGATAAGGTGACTAACTGTGATTAGGGATGTTAATCTGACAGGTGTCCAGTCCCTTGCAGAATTCTGATAAAATCTTTGCTTTGGTCCCTGGGACAGTCAGTTAAGCCAATAAATCAATAGTTCTGTAGGAATCGTTTTACTGATGTTGAGTTTTTAGCTTTTTGATTCTCTTAGGCTTTTGATTTCTCTGCTTTTTTTGGGGGAGTATGAGGAGAGGATGGCCAGAGCTGATGATTGCTGTGGCATCTTGGCACGTCCTCCCCTTCTCTGGTTTCTGCCAGAAACAAGACTCCTGCTCTGCTCTGGTGTGAAGGCAGTGCTGTGAATGCCTGGGTTGTGTTTAGAGCTTCTCAGAGGGGTCTTGGCTTAATGGCATGTCCAGTGCTGTGATTTGAAACATGAAACATTTGCTTGAAGGCCATGAGAGGGTAAAGCTGTGCCTGAATTGTGCCCTGGCCAGGCCAGGGCTGCAGGATGTGACCATTGCCTTCCTTTCTGTGTGCCAAGCAAACCAAATTAAACAAATCAGATGCAACTTTGAGTCAGAACTGACTGCTCAGACAGCATTTTTAGCAATCACAGACAAACCCTGCCTTGCCCTTGATTTTAACTTGTGCAGTCTCTTCTGCAATTTTTTTAGAACGAAAGCTGCAATTTGTGATATTTACACCAAACTAATTGACTTTCCCAATGAAGTAGTTCCCTCAAAAATCTCTAGTGAGGGCATAACTGCAGTTCTGTCAGAAATTTTAAATGCATGTAATTATTCCATCGTGGGGAAACTAATCACTGGATTTAATAGTTTTTTAGCAGCCTCATTCCCAACTTCTAAACACAATTCTGAAATACCACGTAGTAAGAATTTCAGTTAGGCCAACACAGGGGATCAATCCAATTTCCCTTCAGGTTATCAGATGAATTTTGAGCTGATAGATATCTCACTTGAGAACCAGTACTTTAAAATTCATTAGAGAGTGCTGTCAGCTGCCAATTTGCAAAATGTTTGAGCCACAGCACAAAAATTTTATCCACTGTGTGTATTGACTCCAGCTGCTCTATGAATAGCTGCTTTATAATGATGGCTTCTACAATAGCATGTTTGTCAAAGTCAACGTGGAGCCAGTCCTGGGAGGTATTTCTGTTCCACAACCTGATCTCCTAAACCTTTTTTAGAGCAAGAGTGAGATTTGAATTGCAGTTCCTGCCTTTAAAGGCTTCTGGGGTGCTACTAACACGTGCAAGTCTGATCAAAGAGTTTGGGGAATGTCTGTGATGAGTCAAGTAACCCTTTTTGTCTTTAAGAAATAAAATTCTAGCCACTACCTGCTATCTGTCTTTACTGGCATGGGAGACCTGTGAGGCTGCAGTTCTGGGATATGGTAGAAGGACAAAGCAAACCTTAGGTACAAATGATGGGGTTTTGGGGCTTTTTTTTCCCAGGAGAAATCCACTGAGAGCTCTGAGTTCCTTTGTGATTTTAAGAAATGAATGTTTGCTAGGTTTTTAAATAAAATAAATTGATTGATGACCTCTAGAGACATGAACTGCTCTGAGCTAAAGAACCCACCAAGTTCCTGAACTTGTTTGCCAGAGGTGATCAGCCCCGGGAAGGATTAATCTCCTTTTCCACTGAGACTTAGCCCTGATTGCTCAGATTACACAAGAACTGCGATGAGCTGAACTGGAAGCAGAACAAAGCTGCCCTGAGAGTGTGAAGGGATGAAATCACTCATGTCAGGAGGACTTGGCTGAGCACTGTGTGGGCACAGGTCACTGGAGAGGACAGGGAGGTTCCCAGGGCAGGGAGCCAGGAGAGAACGTGGGGTTGTGCAAGGAGAGAGCTGGGGAAGGGATGCCAGACTCCCAGTGCCTGTGAAGTTCCTATCTGTACCCTCTAGGAAGTGCTTTGATCTAGGTGACTAACAGAAATGTTTTGAAGATTTGTTGCTGAATTGTTATTTTTTTTTAAATATCCCCTGTTTAATGCTGGCAAAATGGCTAAAATTGAGAACACAACTCAGAGCCAGCAGTAAGGACTTGAGCGCTTTTTTTAATTATTAGTTTTCCTTTTTGTTGTTATTATTATTATTTTTTTTTTGTGTTACAACTTCTGCCTTAACCCCTAACCTAGTTAAAAAATTAAAAAAAAAAAATCAAACAAATGAAGAGTAAACCTTTGCTGACGGAGCAAACTTTCGCCAGTCATGTGGCCAGGAGTTGCTGCCTCCTTGTGACCATGATACTAAAGAGCTCTTTGTTTCAGGCTCATGTACAGTCAGGAATGGTTCCTTCTCACCCAACTGCCCATGCTCCAATGATGCTAATGACGACACAGCCTCCCGGTGGTCCCCAAGCCGCCCTCGCTCAAAGTGCACTACAGCCCATTCCAGTCTCGACAACAACACATTTCCCCTATATGACCCACCCTTCAGGTGAGGAGTGTGTGCCTGGGAGACCTGCACCCTAACTGAGCCAGGTCGAGGAGTGAGGACTGGGAGAAACCAGATTTGGGGAAAAAAAAAAAAAATTAAAAAAAAAAACTACAAAAAAAACAGACCAACCTTAAGATGTCCTTGTGTTTCACAGCTGTGCTTTGGCAGCCTGGAGGAGCATAGGTTTAGCTGAGATGTACCTAATTCAGGGAGTATTCTTGATTTTTCTCTAGCTGGAGTAGGGAAAAGGAGAGGTGTGAGCCACTGGCACTGTGGGACTGAGTTTTCCGTGGATTTGCCGTGGGGGATGGACTGTGTGTAGTTTATAATGATCAGAGGTTTGATTAAATCTTGAGGACAGCAGTGAAATGTTGTGTGTGGGGGTAGGGCTGCTAGGCTGCTGTTAAAGTAAAGTGACAACTGAAATCTAAACTTTAATTCAGAGTAACATTCTGCAGCTTTGCTTTGGGGGAAAAGTAGGAGTTGTGTGACTTCTTTGCGCTTTAAATTTAACCTTATTTAGGTTTCTTTGATTATTCAAGTTCAAACAGCCTCTGAACTTCTGTAGTGATTTAGTTTTACCTGATGTTTCTTGGGGAATGTGTGAGCAGAACAAAGCTGCTTTCTGAGGGCTTAGGTAGGGAAAGAGCAAAAAAAAAAAAAACATCCCAAGGACATCTTGATGTGCAGGGTTTTGTTTTGTTCTCTAAAAAAATAAAATAAAAAGAGAAAAAAATAAAAATAAAATAAAGTTGAGCTCAGTAGTTGTCCTGTGACCACTTTACTAGCAAACTGTTGTGTGGCTTGCCAATTTATTATTTACATTTGAACTTTTTTTTTACAGTACAAGCCCACCACCAACAGCAGTTGTAAGGCTCATCTGGAATAACTGAAAGGCTGGATACCTTTTGTAGGCCAAATACCCTCCTTCTACTGCTTCTGCCAACTGGAAGCACAGAAAACTAGAATTTCATTTTATTTTGTTTAAAAAAAAAAAAAATTTGATTTCTTGTAACATCCACTAGGAATGCTAACAGTTCATCTTGCAGTGGGAGAGATTCGGACTGAGTAGAGGCATTTAGGAACTTGTGGGCTATTCCATAATTCCATGCACTGTATCTGAGTCCTGCAAGTGCCCCAACTCTGCTTGCTGAAAACTGGAAGTTATTTATTTTTTAATGACCCTTCAAAGTTATGAACTCGTCAGCTAGCAAAAGAAGTAACAAGAGTGATTCTTGCTGCTATTATCACTAAAAATCAAGACTTGGAGATCCCTTTTACTTCTAACTAAACTTGAAACAGGTTCAGTAAAAAAAAAAAAAAATTCTAATCGTCAAACGGATGAGTTATTATTTATAAATCACGTTTGATGAGATAATCACTATCGTGAGACAGTGATGTAACTTTTAAGTTAAGAAAACTTTTACTTTGTAGATAATATAAAATAAAAACTTAAAAAAAAAATTAAAAAATAAAAAAAGTTTTAAAAACTGACCCTCCTCGGTGTTTGTGTGGTGATTTTTGGGTCTCTTCCCATACCGGCTGCTCCAGCTCCAATCCCAGCTGGAGCCAGGGTTTGCCTGAGGCTGTTGTGTGCTGCTGCTGCAGGGGCATTGCAGGAATAAGGGAAAGGTTTGGGAATCCCAAATCCAGCCCAGTTTTCTAACAAGGTTTTGTGTCCAGGTGATTTTGTGTTCTGATCCCTCGCCTTGAGCTGCTCCGGATGGGGCTGGGAAAGGTCCCGGATGGGCCTTTAAGGTGATGGAAGTGTAAAAGTCAGTGGTGCTGCTGGAGAAGGGAAGGAAAGGTAAGAATTCCCTGGCAAAATGCCTTAAAAAGATGGAGAGACAAAGTTATCCCTGCTCCAAGTGCCGTGTCCTGACTGTCCTGTGTGGTGCAGGCATTGTCCCATGGGGATAAACCAGAGGATTTTCATGTCCAAGGGAGCATTCCTGCCTTTTAGCATCCAGAATCCACTAAAACAATGTCCAGGCACCTGGAGAGAATCAAACTGAAGACTACAAGTGAGAAACAAGTTCTAAAAACAGTTTATTAAGAGCAGATTTAACTAAACTTGAAACAGGTTCAGTAAAAAAAAAAAAAAATTCTAATCGTCAAACGGATGAGTTATTATTTATAAATCACGTTTGATGAGATAATCACTATCGTGAGACAGTGATGTAACTTTTAAGTTAAGAAAACTTTTACTTTGTAGATAATATAAAATAAAAACTTAAAAAAAAATTAAAAAATAAAAAAAGTTTTAAAAACTGACCCTCCTCGGTGTTTGTGTGGTGATTTTTGGGTCTCTTCCCATACCGGCTGCTCCAGCTCCAATCCCAGCTGGAGCCAGGGTTTGCCTGAGGCTGTTGTGTGCTGCTGCTGCAGGGGCATTGCAGGAATAAGGGAAAGGTTTGGGAATCCCAAATCCAGCCCAGTTTTCTAACAAGGTTTTGTGTCCAGGTGATTTTGTGTTCTGATCCCTCGCCTTGAGCTGCTCCGGACGGGGCTGGGAAAGGTCCCGGATGGGCCTTTAAGGTGATGGAAGTGTAAAAGTCAGTGGTGCTGCTGGAGAAGGGAAGGAAAGGTAAGAATTCCCTGGCAAAATGCCTTAAAAAGATGGAGAGACAAAGTTATCCCTGCTCCAAGTGCCGTGTCCTGACTGTCCTGTGTGGTGCAGGCATTGTCCCATGGGGATAAACCAGAGGATTTTCATGTCCAAGGGAGCATTCCTGCCTTTTAGCATCCAGAATCCACTAAAACAATGTCCAGGCACCTGGAGAGAATCAAACTGAAGACTACAAGTGAGAAACAAGTTCTAAAAACAGTTTATTAAGAGCAGATTTTTTTTTTTTAATATTATGGTAAAATTGCATTATTCAAGAATAAGTTACTTGTACAGTACATACAGAAACAATATATAGAAAAAAATTACTATACAAGAAGAACTTTTCTGTGCAGGTGAAAAGTAGAACTTTCAAATTAATACACTCCCAACAAAATTGTTGGCTTTAATCGTCCTGCTAAAGGCTGAGTTAGGGAATACAGAGTCACCTCCCTGCCTCTGGGAGCTGCTGGGGAATGTTGGGGCTGTTTGGATCAAAGCTAAAAGTTTGGAATGCTGGATGACACCGGGGTTTGGTGGTCCAGATGAGAAATGAGAAGCTTTGGCTTCTCCCTGGATCTTTTCCTAGAAGTTTCACCCCAAAATAGCTTCAATCCAAAGGGATGGGTGAGGAATTTTGGTGTCAGTGTTCGGTACCTGCTGGGCTGGGATCTGGAAGGGAGGGAGGGAGACATCCACTAATGCTTCATGTCAGGAGCTCCTTCACAGCCTGACACCCTTGGGGACACAAAGGCCACCAAGCAGGAGTGGCTGTCAGCAAACAGCAAGAGGAAGAGGAGGGGGAGGAATTCTGGCAGGACCCAAGTTTTGGATTGTGCCCTAAAACCAAGTCCCTGCTGTCACAGAGCAAAGGCACTGCCTGGTTTTCATTTTTATTGCTAAAAACTGTCCTGAGGAGCTGGATGAAATGGGGCTCCCCTTCCCCAGCCTCTCCTGGGGGAGGCCCTCGGGCAGGACTTCCAGCCCAGCTCCAAGAGCTGCTCCTGTGGCTCCTGGCTTCCTTGGGTGGGATCCAAACTCGTGTTCCACGTGCCCATCTCCAGGGCCAAGGCACAAACTGGTGCCTACACCTCACCAGGGGCCACCTGCCCTTGGCTTCCCCTCCTCCCAAAATCCCCACAAATGCCAGTAAAAGCCCACAGGGGCCGAAGAACAAAACCTGCCCAGCCCTGGGCTCTTCTCTCAAATCACAAGAATATAAAAAATCCTGCAAAATGCTTCTATTCCATAGGGTGGAATGGCTTAATGCTCTTTGCCCACTGCTATAGTGCAGAGGAGCGAGTACCTTAGGGCTGCAGTAACGTGCTGGCAGGAGCAGAGCTGTGCTCTGACCTGTGTCACCAGCCAGATGTTTTCTAGGAGAAATGGGATTTCAAACTCAGTTCCCCCTGGGAGTTTGGGAAATAGCCCAAAAATCCCCTCAGGTCCTGCTGCAGTGGATCTGAAATGAGGAACTGGTGGAGCTGGCAGGGCTGGACAGCCCTCAGCTGCCTGTGGGTGAGTTTGGGGATGGAATTAGCTATTAAATAATCAGAGGGACTCTCCCACTGGTGGGGAGAACAGTTCTCCCCCACTGGAGTTTGTTTGCATGGGGGAAGTGGCTGATAATGAACCCAACGTGTATTTTACTAATCAAGCACAGCAATTTCCATTTAAACTGCGGAGAACCCCCTTGTAATTAAACTGCAGGTTAAAAATACCACATGCACACGCATGTTTCAGTTCTGGCACTGCAACAATAAAGTCCTGGCGTGCCAAAACAACCCACCCCAGCAGCATCTGATTTATCTGGCAAGGATTTCTCTGGATTCATCTGGCAGGGGATGTGAATAGCGCTGCCTTTTCCCAGCCCATCCTTTCTTTGCAGATGTCGGGAGATTCGGGTGATTTCACCTCGCCTTTTGGGGGAAAACCCCTTTGAAAGCAACTCCCTGGAGCTCAGTGGGACTAAAACCAGCAACCTGAGCAAGATTTAGCACATCCCTGTGTTTTCCAAGGCTTTGGGAAGCGGGCAGCAAGCGAGGAAAGGAAACAACAACTCGCGCTGTGCTGTCCCCCCTTCCCTTCCCCATCCCTATAAATGCAAGAGCACGGGGAGTTATTTATGAGCCTCGGAGGGAGCTGCCTTGCCTGGCACAAGCCAGCCCTGGGGATGTGCTCCTGCCTCTGGCTGCAGCCTTTGTGCTGCTCCAGGGAGGAGAATGGGATGCGGATACAGCTGAGGAGCCCAGCGAGGACAGGGCTGGCTTTGTTCCTCCGAGAGCCTCTCCGGGGCTGGCAGTGCTGCAGGACCAGTGCAATTTGCTCTTAATGCTCCAGTTTCAGGCACAAGTGTAGAGAAAGCAGGGGGAAAAAAAAGCCTTTGCCTGCTCTAAACGCACAAAGCCCAGGAGAGAGCAAGAGCAAGCAATGGGGAGGCACAAAAGGAAAACCTAAATGGTTTCTTCAGTTGATGGTTCCCGTTTGTCTCAGCCTCATACTCAGATTTATAAACCCAGATTTGCTCTCATGGCTGCTTCCTGGGCTGTTTGGCCCCAGATATTTTGGCCTTGCCCTTCAGCTCCTGACCTTGTCTCCTTGGACTTTGTGCTCACCCAGAACCTGCAAAGCCTGTCCTAGAGGCTGGGTTTTTGTGGAATTCCCTAACTCAGCCCAACGAGGCTTTGTGTTTGCTGGTTTTCAAATTAATTGCTAAATGTTAATGCTCCTGAGGGCTCCCACCTGTATTGCAATTTCAAGGAAAATAGAAATAAAAATGCTTTCTGTAAGGCAATCTCAAGGCAAGTTTTGCATCCGAAATCCCAGGGAAGGCTGTGCTGGGAAATCTGGAAGTTGAATACTGTGAACATCCCCTCCTGTGTGGCGCAACGGCTCCAGCCCTTCCTCTTTCCTAAAATAAAGGCAGCTTCTCAGAAGTGCTTCCTCTCTCACGGCTGCCCCAGGCAGGTGAAGCAGCCCAGGGGGCTCAGGAACAGCAGCAGAGTTTGGGGACAGCTGGGGGTCAGGGGATGATGAGACCCAGGGATTTGGGACCCCACATTTGTTCCCCAGGGACCCCCATCGCCTGCAAGAGGCTGTTGTGGAGATCAAAATGCCACCAAGCTCCTGGTGACACGGTGTTTTGGGGGCAAAAAGGCAAGCAAGAGTATGGGGGCTCTTTAAGGGGAAAACTGACTTTAGATTTGTGCCTAAAATCACTGGGATAAAACGGTTCCATCACTGGGATAAAACGGTTCCATCACCAGGATAAAAACCCATTCACCGCAGGGATAAAAAGCCTCCATCACCGGGATAGAACGCATCCATCACCAGGATACAAAGGGATAAACCCCTCCCTCACCAGCAGGAGAGGTTTGTGTCAGTCTCTGTGTTAGTTCTCAGCTGGTGCCATGGCTAAGGATGGAGCAATTAGTGTTCAGTCTCAATCAGCCGGGAGAGCGGGATGAGGATCCCTCTGCCTGGCGCAGGGAGTGACCACGGCTGTGCTGGGTTAAAAAGGAAAAGCAGGAAAAAGCCAGTTTTTGCCTTAGCTAAAAAAAAAAAAAAAAAGCCCAAACCCTGCTCACCACCTCTTGTGGGAGCTCAGCTCAGTCGGGCTCTGCTGGTGGGTTCAGCAGCCAGGGCAGGAGGATGAGGCCTGGAGCAGCAACTTGGCAGTGAATTTATAATCATTCTTTCCTTGTTATCCTGGGGTTTTTTTTAACTTCCTCTAATTCCGTGGGTGTAACACAAGCCCCTGGTTCCTTGGCTGGGCTCTGTCATGTCAGGACAGGCAGGACACCGGGCCCGGCGCAGGCACGAGCGGCGTTGTGTAAACAGTAACGAGAAAGCTTCGATAAAAACAACAAAAAAACAACAATAAGAGGCCCTTTAACAGGCCAACGAGAGGGAGCACACCCGTACAGGAGTGAAAAATTACCCCCTTCCTTGCAAAAAAATACAACAATAATCCCTAACCAGAAGGAAGAAACAGGTACATTCTTTCTCTCGATGGATCCCCCAGAAGGTCTCCAGGATTTCTCCACCCGAAAGTGCATCCCAGTGCCGGCGCCGTGCTGGTCAGAGTGGCGTGTACTGGTTGTCGATGGCACGGACGTGGCCCCGGCCCGGTGCCTCCACCTCATAGTCCGAGTCGCGGGGCCGGGGCGCGGTGGCCGCGGTGGCCCTGGCCGGGCGCAGGCTCTGCGCCAGCTCGGCCGGCGGCGGCACCAGGTGGAAGATCTGCTCCGCTGGGGGACCCCCGGGGGGCTCGTCGGGGTTGTGAGGGCAGGAGGAGCTGGTGGGGATGAGGCCGAACTCGGGGCTCCAGCCTGGAAAGGGCAGCGGGAGGGGGACCGTGGTGCTGGAGCCGGGAGCTGCGGGCAGAGAGGGGAGATGCTGGTCAGGGGGATGCTCCTGTCAC
Organism: Pyrgilauda ruficollis; assembly: GCF_017590135.1. Classification (NCBI taxonomy): domain Eukaryota; kingdom Metazoa; phylum Chordata; class Aves; order Passeriformes; family Passeridae; genus Pyrgilauda; species Pyrgilauda ruficollis. The sequence goes on from NW_024531043.1 coordinate 10,327,617, forward strand.
CCCTCTCTGGGGGTACATCCCATGACCCCCCCGCAGACGGTGGCTGGGAGCAGCTTCTCCTTTCTCAGAAAGGGAAGTTGGGAGCTTGGCAGTCACCTTTTGTGCCACTGCCCCGAGGCTTCCTCTTCCCCACTCCAGGAGCAGCCAAAGGGCCCAGCTCTGGCCAGCACCGGGGCACCCCACACCCAGGCTGGGCAGCTCCATCCCTGCATCCCAGGGGAACATCCCCCTTCCTGAGCACCTTGTGTCCCACGGGAACATCCCCCTTCCCTTCCCAACACCTTGTGTCCCATGGGAACATAACCCCTTCCCTTCCCAACACCTTGTGTCCCACGGGAACATAACCCCTTCCCAAGCACCTTGTATTCCACGGGAACATCCCCCTTCCTGAGCACCTTGTGTCCCACGGGAACATCCCCCTTCCCTTCCCAACACCTTGTGTCCCACGGGAACATAACCCCTTCCCGAGCACCTTGTATTCCACGGGAACATCTCCCTTCCTGCACACCTTGTGTCCCATGGGAACACCCCCTTCCCTTCCCTTCCCTTCCCTTCCCTTCCCTTCCCTTCCCAGCACCTTGTGCCTGGGGCAGGACGACGACGTAGCTGGAGAGCCGCACGTCGCAGGCGGTGCCGCACTCCAGCGGGATGGGGTAGCGGTGGAAGTGCTGCAGCATCTCCACGATGGAGGAGAAGCGGAGGTGCTGGACCCGGCACTGGCCCCGCTCCGTCAGCGCCAGCCGCAGGTGCTGCGGAGAGGAGCAGGGACCTGTTACCCTCCCTCCACTCCCTCCTGGAGGACACGGTGGGGATATTTGGGACGGGGGACACTAATGGCTTTAGCACCACGTGCTGCATCCCCCCCGCCTGTGGCTCCCTGGGGATTTTGCCGCCTGGGAGAAGGGCACCAGCACACTGCAAGCATCGGGGCAGAGAGCAGGAGGGCACCTCCCTGGTGAGACGGGGGCTGTCCTGCAGCAGGGGCTGTCCCTGTGAGATTCCCCTCCCCATCCCAGCCCTGTCCCGCAGGTACCTTCGCTCTGCCCTGGAAGTTGAAGGTGAGCACGTACTCGCCGCGGCGCGTCTCGCTCTGCCGCACCAGGAACACGCCGTGGCCCTCCAGCCCCCCCAGCTGCACCAGCTGAGCCGCCTTCACTCGGGAGATGGGCCCGTGGAACCAGGGGCAGGAGGAGAGGAACTGCTCCATCTTCGGCCCCGCCGCCTCCCCCGGGCCCCCCGGAGTCGCCCCTGCCAGGCACAGGGATGAGTGTCCCTTGGAAGTGACCCTGGGAAATGTCCCTGCCCATCGCCCCCGTCCCCTCCCCTCTCTGTCCCCTCCTCGTGCCATTTGGGGAAGGCCAATCAGCCCAGCCATGGCAGGATGTGGTGACCCCCCGGTGAGGGATACTCTGTCCCCAGGGTCCCCTGGGTGTCCCCAGCTCACCTTGGCTGACAGGGTCGGTGCTGCTGGCAGGGCTGGCGGCTGTAGGGTCGGGGTGTCGGCACGTCAGGAGCTCAGAGTCACCTGTGTCAGACCTGCTGGGGACAGGAGAAGCCAGGCTGAGTGCTGGCAGTGGGGACACAGAGCCACTGTCCCCACCCCGGGGCTCAGGGACACCCAGCAGCGCTTACCCCCTGCGCACACACTCCCGGATCTCGGCCGTCCAGCAGCTGAGCTGCTGCTCATCCCCTGCCTCAAACAGGATGTCGGTGGCATTGGTGACCTAGGGGACATCAGAGAGGGACATGAGGTCTTCAGAGAGAGAGAGAGAGAGATGTGCATCCCCCACCCACCCACACTTGGGACCCCAGCAGGGACAGCGCATCCCCCACCCTGCACTCCACATCCCCCTGTGCATCCCCTCCCGGGATGGGAAGAGGAACTGAAATTTGGCACAGGAGCTTTTGGGAGCCACACGCGCCCCAGAGGGTGGGAAAGGCCTCGGGGGTGGCTGCAGACCCTTTCGGCAGGTCCCACCTTGAGGACAAAGGTGTGGAGGTTATCGGGCATCTCGAGGCGTGTGCACCTCCGCACCTCCTGCACGGCGGAGCAGGCGACGAGCAGCTTCGGCTTGGAGCCCTGTGAGGGGGAACACAGAGCCTGAGCTGAGCCCCAACTCCCCCACACCCCAAAACACCGCCCCACACCCCAAAACACTGCCCCACACCATACTGCTCTGCTCAGCCCAGGAGCCACCCGAGGCACAGCAAGAAAACACCTGGCTCTGCAGGGAAATACCCCAGCAACAAGGAAATACCCTGTGTGGTGAGGAAATACCCCTTTGTGGCAAGGAAATACCCCCCACGGCACTGCCCAGTCACTGTCAGGGCACCCCAGAGGGGCTGGGCGACATCCAGACCCATCTCAGGGGTCCCAAGGACCCTGCAGTGGAGGGATGGGTGGAGGAGAGGGGGAGAAGGGGGTTCCCAGCATGGCAGCACCAGGGATGTGGCACCGATGGGGAAATTGGGGTGCAGGCAGGGAACATCCTGCTCGTGGCTGCGAGGGTCAGTGGCCTGCCAAGAGCTCCCCAGCGGGTTTGGCACTGACACAGGCATGTGACAAAATGCTGAGCAAACACTTCCACAAAGGCTAAAATATCCCTGTGGCAGCTTTCGGTTCCTCAGGAGGCTGCAGCACGTGGCACAGGATCTGGGGTGCCAGGGGGGAAAAAAAATCACTGAAATGGGCAAAAATTCACTAAATTGGGCCAAAAAAATCACCCAATGGTGCTGAGTGATGGAGCCAAGGCTCTGTGCTCAGCCCCACAGCCAGAGCCATTCCATGCATCCTGGCAAAGCCCAGGCAGTGCCACCACGTGCCAGGCCCGTTCATCCCCCTGCACCAGGCTTGCTGCACAACATTCTGGGCTGGCTGTGATTCACACAGTGGCTTCATCATCCCACGGGATGCTGGTTCCAGTGTCCCTCTTCACTCACACTGTCCCTACACAGCGACAGTGTCCCGACACCCTGGGCTGTGGCGCTTCACCCCACAACAGCAACCGCCAACCAGACTGCCCAAATTCTGCCCAGAGCTTGTGATACTCACAGCAAACCCACCCCCAGCATGTCCCCAACCACCTGTATGACACTGAGAACGTCCCCAGCGGACACTTCCTCGGTCACCCAACCACACCATCTTTAGCTGTGCATTTTTTTTTTTTTTCTTTTTTTCCATCCCCCCTCCTCCCTCCCTGCCTGCCTCAGCCGAGCACTCGGTGTTCTCTGGGGCCGGAAACGCAGCGCGAGAGGGATCAGCCCTTATCAGCTCTGAGCTGCACCGAGAAGAAAGTTCTTAGAAGTCGCTCGTGTACGGCGTCATGCACAGGGCTGGTGACACCGCGGTGGCTCCGGCAGCCCCGGGCCCGCTGGTGACAGTGATTGCAGCTGTGCTGTGCTGCAATCACTGTCACCGGGCTGCCGTGAGGCGCCGCGCCGGCGCCGGGGCTTTGATCCCGAAGGAATTTGATTTTCCTGCCACCTTTGGAACGCGACCGTGCCCTGTTCAAAGTCCTGTGTGGAGAAGGTGAAAGGATCTCTCGTCCTGGCCACTTTCCCACACGGGAGTTGTGACGTCCAGCGTGACCCTGAGCGGGTTTTATCAACACCCCAACCACAGCGCTGGGGTCGGCTTCTCCGGAAACGGGGAAATTCCAGGAAAAGGGAGTTCGGCGAAGCCCCCTGCGTCTCTCGGCGTGGAGAGCGCAGCTGGTGCGTGAAGGGAGAAGGAAATGATGCAGCACAGAGATAGGGTGCCTGAAAAACCAGGCTGGCTTCGGGGAAGTGCCTACCACAGGCACGGTGCCCCCGCTGCTGGGGCGCCGCACCTGACCGCAAGATGCCCTGCTCGATGCGGCCGGTACCGGGAAAGGGAGTTCTCAGTAACCAAAAGTGCACACTCAACACGCCAAGGGTTCACCCACGGGCTCCTTCTCGGCAAGAGGAGCCCCAGCAGCACTGCAGGGATGGGTAATGCCCGCTGCTGCCCGGCTCTGTGTGCTCAGGATGCTCAGGATGGGGTGGAGTGTTTAGGATGGTACAGGCGTTGCTCTGGCTCAGCCCAAACCCCACCAGCTTCCACATGGAGATTCGCCCCACTGAATCTCCAGCAAGGATATTTGGGGTTGATGGCGTTTTTCACAGCAAAGCTCCTCCCAGCTGGCCCACCTGTGCCAGGAACACTCTCCCCAGGAAGCTGCAAGCTGCTGCCATAAGGAGCACGTCCTGTCTGGATGCTCAGGGGACACTGAGGCTGCTGGCGGAGCTTTTCCCACTCAGATGAGGAGCATGGTGGCTCTCCAAGAACGAGAGTGGCATGATGATGACAGTGGCGGCAGTGGCTTGGTGATGATGGCAGTGATGAGGGTGGAGGCCTGGCAGTGGTGGCACAGCAGTGACAGCAGGGTCATGGTGACAGTGGCAGTGGCATCACGATGATGACGGTGGCACGGTGATGACGGCAGTGGCGTGGTGATGATGGCATTGTCACAGTGACGATGGCAGTGGCTGGGCCATCAGGCCAAGTTCATGCAGAGCAAATCCTTCGAGAGCACCAGGAGCTGCCCCCGGCCCCTCCATGCTCCTGGGGTTTCCCCATGCCAGCTCTCGCTTCCACTCTGAGTCACCACGGGAGGTGGGGAAGTGCCTGAGCCCTTGTGCAAGGTCCCCAACGGATATGGGCGAGATTTGTCACTTCTTGTAAATCACTGTGGCCCTTACGCAAGGGACAAACCTCAGCCAAGCTGCAGTTCCAGGCCTGGCTTGGCCTGGCTGTGCTGGATGGACACAAAACCATATCCTGTGTCTGCAGCCCTGGGGGAAGCTGTGAGGTTTTCCAGGAGCATGGATACACACAGCTCCTCTCCAGGGAATGCTGGGTGAACTGTGTGGGAAACATCTCCTGGTGTCAGGGCAGGACAGGGAGAGGCAGCGTGGCCCTGCAGGGCTGTGAGGGCTCCAAGGGTCCTGCTGGAGAGTCAAAGTGTCTGCTGGAGCAGCCATCATCCTCAGGAGTTTGCACCAAGGGTAATCCCAGACTTCATCCTCAGGGATTTTGTGTGGCAGGAAATCCCACAGGTGGTTTCCCTTGGGAGTTTCACCATCGTTAAACCCAGTGCTCATCCTTGAGGACATTGCACCATAGATAATCCCAAAATGTGTCCTCAGGGATCTGCACCACGGCTAATCCTGGTGTTCATCCTCAAGGATCTGCACCACAACCACTCCAGCTATTCATCCTCAGGGATCTGCACCATGGCTAACCCTGGTGTTCATCCTCAGGGATCTGCAGCTGACTAATCCTTCTCTCCAGCAGCTAATCCCAGTGCTCCAGAGGAGTTGACAGCACAGTTAATTCCAGTGCTCTTCCTCAGGTGTTTGCACAACAGTTCATCCCAAGAGGAGAGGTCCACCCTGGACAGCCCCTGCCAATGCTGGTTTTGGGGACAGGGACTGGAATCCCACTGCTGCAGGAACCCCTAGCTCAGCTCAGCTCCCCCTGACCCCGGGATGACACATTCCCAAAACATTCCTGCCTCTCTGCAGGTGCAGACCACTCAACTGGAGACCTCCTGACAGCAGCAAGCACCATCCTGGGCTCCATTCTGGGTTCGGGGAACTGGAGCCTGGAGGTTCCCCGACTCTCAAAGAGGAACACAGGAGGTGATTCCCGCTGCTGTGCCAGCCCAACATCCCCCACCCCTCCCAGAAAACCCTCTCTGCCCACGGCAAAGCCCCGCCAGCATCCTCCACCCGGCACACAAAGGCGTCTCCAGGACACCCTGTCTCCGAGCATCCCGCGGGCCGTGGCGGGGGCCGGAGCTGTCCCCGAGGGGAGCGTGCCCAGCGGTGACAAGAGGCACCGTTGTGCCGGCCTGAAGCGCTGCCTCGGGGGCCACAAAGGTCCCTCTGTTCCCGCCGCGGGCGGCTGCGAGCGCCGGCGAACGGCCACGGGAGAAAACACAGCCCCGACCCCGGAGCCCCCTGAGCCCCGATTTCCTTCCAAATTAATCCCGGGTGCTGCAAAACAGCACCCCAAGAGCCGCGGGGTGGGATTTGGGGGGTCCAGGAATCGCCACCCGTGCCTGGAGCTGGTGGTTTCTCTGTTCTTTGATCATCCTCCCTCCTCTGAATGAGCCAACATTCCCAAACTCCCCAAACCTCTGCAAAACACCAAAAACCTTTCAACGACCCCCAAAACCCTGCAAACACCCCAAAACCCCACAAAGCCCCCAAAATCCCACAAAGCCCCCCCAAACCCTGCAAAGCCCCCCAAAACCAGCCACTCCAGCAGCTCACAGCAGGGCTGAGGGTAATGGGGGCTGTAAACAAGATCTGTAAACAGTCAGCTTTCAGCAGACCCTTGATTTTTTTTAATTTTTTTTTAAAATTTATTTTATGCCAGATTCGGTTCCAGCGTGGGCTGCTTTAATAATTTCCTGGAATAAATAACGAGCATGGAAAGTAAACAAGGTGTCTGCGTGCAAGTGGGAGCTGCTGCAGCCAGGACTGAGTCACCCCAAACCCCAGCCCCACAGGAATGAGGGGGTCCAGCACAGAGTCTGCAGGCTCCCCATAGTCCCTGGGGTGTCCTGGGATTTTTCCCAAGGTTTTGCATCACCCAGGATGATGGAAAAGGTTCAAAAGGCCACGTGGGAGCATTCAATCCCACTGGATGGGTATTTTCATTCCTGCCCCTTGCCCGGGGCTGGAGGAAGTGAGTTTGCCCAAAATGCTCATTTTTAACACAATCCCAAAATGACATTGAACATCACAGAGCCCATCACAGACACCGGAGTTGGGACCTGCCTGGTGGGAAGGAGCAGGGTCCACCCCAGCTGAGCCCCCACCAGGGCTGGGATGAATCCTTGAATCCTTCCAGACCCCGCGCTGCCTGCGCAGGCTCTCATAAATATTTACCTTTGAAAGAAGCAGCTCTCAGCCTCGAAACAACCACATCCTGGGCCGTGAAAAGAGAGAGAGAGAGAAAAAAAAAAAAAAAAAAGAAGAAAAAGGGGGAAAAAAGAGAGACAACCACCCAAAAAACCCCACTAGGCATTTCACATCAGCTGTGGGGACCCAGCACCCACAGCTCTTCTCAAGCAATGCATTCCCTGAGTACTTTCCCAGTCCTTTTTCCTGTGGTTTGCCCAATATCTCCATTTTTTGCCCGCTTCTCAGCTGGCATGTGGTGCTTTCCACCCCGAGCAGCTCTGCAGCATCCCTGTGAGTGACGCTCTGATAAGCAGGGTGGGCACAGCAGTAGGAAAACATCCCCAGGAAGGGCAGATTTTAAAGGATGGGGTTAAAAGGATGGACTCCTTCAGAGGCCAAAACCCCAGAGTTCAGTGAGGCAGATATTGGGGTCCAACCTGCACCCTTCCCCTCACACCCAGGCCCTGACAAGCCCCATCCCAGCAACAGTTTCCAAAATAAGAAACTCTGCTCTTCAGCAATTAACTCCGGGGCTGTGGTTACGCTGCTAAAAGTGTTTTTTCCGTGCATGACCAAGGATGGAAAAAGTTGTGGTTAATAAATGACAAATAACCTTTGTCTCCTCGCCCTCCCTCCCACCCCCCTCGATACCCAAAAACAGAGCCGGGGGGGAGGGGGAAGAGAGCAAAAGTCACCACCAAAATCTCACAAAGCCCTGAGGCCGCCCAGCCCCGGTGCCTTCGAAGAACAGAGAGAGCAGCGAGGGATGCGCCCGCCCTGCCCCGGGGAGAGGCTGCCCGAGGCTTTTGGGGCAGCTCCAGGTGCCTTCAGGGGAGGTTTTGCCTCTCCCAAGGGATTTGAAGGACACCCAAACCCCTCTAGGGTCATGACAGCAGTTTTCCCAGCTCCTGGCTGTGTGGTCTTTGGGGTTGCCAGGAGAGGGATGCGATCCTTGAGGATGCTGGGAGCGGGATCACAGAACCGCAGAATAACGTGGGTTGGAAGGGACCTTCAAAGGCCACCCAGTCCAAGACCTCTGCAATAAGCAGGGACACCAACCAGATCGGGATGCAGCCCCTGGAAATGCCAAAAAAGGGATGCAGTCCCTGGGAATGCCAGGAGAGGGATGCTGGGAGCAGGATGTTTGGAGAGGGATCATAGAAGAACAGAATAGTTTGGGTTGGAAAGGATCTTGAAAAGTCAACGAGTCCAAACCCCTGCAGGGAGCAGGGACATCTTCGGCTGCATCAGGACAGGATGCAGCCCATGGAGATGCCAGGAGAGGGATGAAGTCCCTGGGAATGCCAGGAGAAGGATGCCATGAATGGGATGCAGCTCACGGAGATGCCAGGAGAAGGATACCAAGAGAGGGATGAAGTCCCTGGGAATGCCAGGAGAAGGATGCCAGGAGAGGGATGTGGTCCCTTGGGGATCCAGATTGACACAAACCTGCCCTTTCCTGGAGCAGGGATGGGATGATGGGACAGCGAGGTGCTTCCCATCACTGGCACAACTCTTCTCAAGGTGTTCCAGGGAGGAAAATTCCCCCTCCACCACTGTCCTTCCTTTACTGGGTCACTCAGGCCACCTTTGAGCAGCTTCAGGAGGAGCAGGGATAGGGAATGGGGACCAAAACACTGGGATGTGCCCCATCCCATGTCTGACCAGCTGCCACTCACAGCCCCAAGCACCAAAAATCGGGGACAGGAACCTGCTGGCTCAGGAGGTGGCAGTTCTCAGAAACCAGATTCAGGTGAAAGGTGTAAAAAAAGAAAAAAAAATTTAAAAAAAAAAAGAGAGGAAAAAAAAAAAAGGAAGTCAAAGCAGCCTCACACTGAGCAGAGATAAAAATGCTGCTCCTCCCGTGGCTTCAGCAAAGATGTTTGAGCTGTGGCAGAGGCTCCAAGGCTTTCTCCGGAAGGAGCCTTCCCGGCCAGTCCCGGCGTGCCATCAATTTGTGGGACGCACTGGATTTCATTAAAATGCTATAAAGAAAGCAGCACAAATGCAAATCCCATTTCCCTTCCCCTTCCTGTAAAAACATCTGGTCAACAGAAACGGCTCGGGACATTTCCGCTGCGAATCACGGCTTTCATGGAGTTTGGGATTTGGCCATATAAGAGGTATTTGGGGTTGGGGCTCAGCTGGGGAAAGGGGCAGCCCCAAATGGTTTCAAGTGGTTGAAATTTATGAAGGTGGAGAGACCTCAGAGGTACCCAGTCCTGAAGGTTGTATGGGATTAAATGGTGTGGGAGAGGAGAAAACACTTAATGCTTCCAAGGAAATCAGGGAGGACTGGTGAGCATTGCCCTCATAACAGACATCAGAGAATCCACCTGGGTGCAACTCCAGGACCATGCCCAGGTTTTCCTATGGCACATATAAATATATATTTAAAAAATTTTTTAAAATATACATATATAGAATATATAATATATTTTTATATAGCCATATGTAATATATATAATATATATTTTATATATAGCCATATATACATATATATAAAATATATTTTCATATATAGCCATATATACATATATATTATATATATTTTATATATAGCCCTATACATATTTATATACACACATATATATATTCTTTGATAGACAGAGCCATATATACAAGCACTACAGGTATTCCCATATCCCTCTATTCCAGCTCCTCCTCCACACAGCATCATCACCTCACTCTGCCCTCCAGAATGTCCCCAGGGTGGCACTGCCCCCAATCCTGTGCCCTGCAGCCAGGCAGTGACCCTCTCCCAGGAGAGATCCCATCATCCCCAAATCCCTCCATCATTTTTCCAGTGCTCGAGGGAGGAGGGAGCGATGCCAAAGCCAAGCCAGCTGTGGCTGTGAGCACGGCAAGGGGAGCTGCTCCCTCTCCCAAAATCCTCATCTCTACTCTGGCACACGCCTGGGCAGGGGGTGCCCACTCCAGGCAGTGCCATTGGTATTGCCACATTCTCCAGCACAGCTCCCTGACCCTTCACCCAGCACAGCCACCCAAGCAGTAAATGGGATCAGGGCTCTTCAAAGCCCCCACTCCCTTTGATGCCAGGGATTAAGCTCAGAGGCCTCATTGGAGCACCAGGAGAAAGGGGGGAAAATGAAATAAAAGCTGCCAAAAGCAGCAGGACCCCCCTCCTTTCTCCACACACCTGCCTTTTCCAAGGTCACTCCAAGGGGAGGGATATTTGGGGGCTTGGCTTGGTGCTGTAAAGCCCTGAGGCTGAGATGAAATTTCAATTGCATCCTATTATTTACAGGGTGGAAAGGGGGAAGAAAGAGGAGGAAGGGGGAAGGAAGAGGAGGAAGGGGGAAGGAAGAGGAGGAAGGGGGAAGGGTGTTTCCAGGCAGACCCTGAGGGTAACCAACCTCACAATCCACAGATCAGTTGGGGTTGAAAAATTCCAAGAACTGATTTTACGGTTGCTTATTTAAAACCATCAATTTTCTATGGTGATCAACACCATCCTCAAATCAGGAACAGACCCATGAGATGGGGAAAAGGCGGTGGCAAAGCCCTGGGAGCATCCTGGAGCTGGAGGATGGAAAGGAGGAGGCTCCTCACAGCCATTCCCAGGGGGCTGTTGAGTGTTATTTAGTTATTTTAAAGGAAAATAACCCCCCAACAAACTGCTCTGTTCTCACTGCTCCGTGGTTTGCCCCGTGCTGGGTTTGGGCAGTGGGAGCCACCAGCACCGTGGGGGATTTTCCACCACCCCCGGAATTCAACCGCAGTTACTGGGAAAGGGTCAGGATTGATTGTGCTGTAAAGGAGACAGGAGCTGGCCCTGGCCCAGGGAATTGGAAAGGAAGGAACCGCCCTGAGAATATTTGCACAGGAAGCAATTTAATCCAGAGACTTGCAAAATCCAGCAAGGAACATCCCCCACTTCCGCAGGTCTGGCTGAGAAACCCCCTGCTCGGGGCTCTGGGGTCTCCAGCCTCGTGGGGATGTGGAGCACCAGGAAATTTCCATCCCATGGAGACTGCAAGGAATAATGCTCAGAGCACTGGGGGAACTTGGTCAGTGTCTTGTTTGAAGTGTCTCCCACCCCTGGGTCAAAGCTGGGCAGGGAATGTGGGGAGAGGAAGAATGTGCTGGGCTTGCTTCCCAAGGGGGAGGGAAACAAAGAAAGAAAAAGGGAGAAAATGAAAAAAAAAAAAAAGGGGGAATAGGGAGAAAAAGATGGGGGTAGTAAAAAAAAAGGGGGGGATTGAAAAAAGAAAAGGGGAAGTGAAAAAAGAAAAAGGAGGAAGAAAAAAAAGAGGGAAGAAAAAAGAAAAAGGGATTTAAAAAAAGAATAAGAGATTAAAAAAAAAGAAAAAGGGGGGAAAAGGGAGAAAAGGGGTGAGGGAAGGAAAAAAGGCAGTGCTATCCAGCTGCTGGAGCACCCTCCAAGTGCCCCAGAGTGCCTCTGACCTCCCTGTGCCCCAGGATGGGGACACACACTCCCACGGGGACAAACAACTGCAACCCTTGACATGACGGAGCAAAACCAGCTTTTACTTTCAGATGTTACAATTTTGATGTTGTTTCTTTTTTCAAATATTTAATATTGGAGTCGTTTGACGGAAATAGCAGGAATTCAGCCAGCTGCTCCCTGACCCTGCTGCCCTGAAGGCAGGGACAAGGCTCCAGCTCTACCGGAGGTTTCCTCCTTCCAAAGCACAAGTTTGTCATCAAAGTTATACGAGAACAAAAAAGAAAAAAAAAAATAAAATAAAAAAAAAAAAAGAAAATTCATCCCATCACGCCTGTGCAAGTCCTGCCATGTGGAGGAACTGTCTTTTTACAGATTGAACACCCCAACTCCCCCCACATCACTCCCCACTCCCTCACATCCTGCATCATCTCCACTCCAGCCACGTCCCAGCACCACGGGAGCTCCCTGCAGCAGCTGAGAGCTGAACTTCCAGTCACAAAACTCCTTACAAAAACTAAAACTATGGGTCCCACTGGGAGCAGAGAAAGGCACAGAGCCTAATTCCTTTTTCCCTTTCCTCTCCCAGCTTGCCCAGGCGAGCAGATCTCAGGCTGCTAAAGCCACAGCACAGGGGACAGGGTGAATTTGGGGTTCATCAGACTGGGTTGCCCCACACCTTGGTGGAATGAGGCTGGGATGAGTGGGATGGAGGCCACCAGCCTCACTCTTCAGCTCAGAAGGCAGGCACTGTGCTCCCAGCTGGAAAACCCAGCTCTGGAGTCCCAGCAGGCAGAAATGCAGTGACACATTGACCGACTGCAGCAACAAGCACACCTTGGTCTCAGCATCTCTCACTCCCCAGACAAGACCCACAGGGGTGGCTTTGTCTCCTTCTCAGAGGCATTAAATAACACGGCCCAGCCTCATGTGGCTGCAGCAGAGGGAGAGCAGTGGCAGAGCAAACCCATCCGGGCCCCTCATGGTGAGAAACCCTCGTGGTGAGAAACCCTCGTGGTGCTGGCTGCACCGTGGCCCTGCTCCTCCCTGTGGGATGCTCTGGCGTCTGGGCATCATCCCTAAATGAGGGACCCGCAGCATCACTGGCTGGAACAGGCAAAAGGGTGGCAGCTCCTTACCTTGGGCGGGTCGAAGAGCTCCAGCACGAATTCCTCGGCGTCGGGCGGCCCCGCTCGCCGCAGCACCAGGCGGCAGCGCTGCCAGCGCGTCCCGCTGTCCAGGGAATTCTCATCCAGCAGCCCGTACTTGAGCAGCCCCTCCTTGCGCACCTCGGGGGGCTGCTCCCGCGACAGCCCCCACGGTAGGATGCGCTTCCCCAGTCCCGGCTTGAGAGCCGCCTCCGCCGCCTCCCCATCGCCATCCCCGGGGAGCGCGTCCGAGGAGCGGCGTCGGAAGAGGCTGCGCCAGCTCCTGCGCAGCTGGCTGAGCGAGAAGGGCCTCCGCGCCGGCCCCGCCAGCTCCTCCGAGCTCCAGGACTTGCGTAGTCCAGAGGGAGCAGCCTCGGGGGCTCGGACGGGCTGCTCGGGGCGGGCACCGGGCTCCGCCTCGGCTTTGGTGGCCACCGTGCCCAGGGAAGCGTCGGTGTGCCGCCGGTGCGTGTCCCGGTAATCCCGCGCCGGGCCGGCGGGCAGGATGCGGAGCTGGTTCATGGCGATGCCCTCCTTCACCTCGTGGCAGAAGTACTGCTGGAAGAGGTCGGTGAACTGCACCGAGAAGTTCTCGGCGGCCAGGAGGTCATGGTGCGGGTGCTCGGTGGCGAAGCGCAGGTAGTGCCGCGCCAGCTCCTTGGCGGTGCTGATGGCGTGCAGCTCGCAGAACTCATGCCAGCCCCGAGGATGCGCTGGCGTGCCGGCCGGCAGCGAGTGCCCATTCATTGCCGAGGCTCCAGCGAGGCGGCCGCGCTGCAAGACAGAGCACACGGGTGGTGAGGGCAGCCCCAGGGTCCCCATGTATCCCCCACCCCGGCAACTCCTGGCTGGAGTGGCCATACCCCACTCGGAATGTGCATCCTCAAGGCCTGGGGAACACTGTGGTCAATCGGGTCCCACTCTAAGCTGCCTCATTCCCATGGATACGCTAGAAATGGCCAGGGGACAGCTGCTTCCCAGCGAGCAGCACGGCATGTGACCAGCAGTGGCCACGCTGGACCCCGAGCCCGCAGCCCCGCCGCAGCTCCTTTACACGCCCGTCCCCACCTGGCTGGGCCGTGCCTCAGTTTCCCCACCTGCGCGGTGGGGAGCGGGCAGGTCGCGGCGCGGGGCGTCTGCGCGGCTTCCTGCCAGCACAGCTGCCTGCAGCTGCCCGCCGCCCGCGGGGACGCCTGGCCCGGCCACATCCGCTCGGCTCCTGCCAAGGCTCCGCAGCGCCGATGGGTTTCCCTCCAGGGACCGATTTCAACGGAGTTGATAAAACTGGAACGGGGGCGGGAGGGGAGGAAGCAACATGAAAAGCTGCAGAAATCCAGGGATGGAGCTGCCTCGCTGCCAGATCCTCCCGGCCCCAGCGGCCTGAGAAGAGGCCGGGACTGCCCGGGGTGAGCGCGCTTTCCTGAGGGGATGCTCTGCCGCCTGCGGCACCGAGGAGCTGCCGGGCTCTGGCAAACCACACCGTATCTGTGCCCCCGGCAGATTTCACTGCGAAGCCAATCTGGCAGCACCGTGGCTGGCGTGCAGCCGGCCCGGCGTGCCCGGCTGAGCCGGCAGTGGTGCTCCCCAGGGCCGGCCCCGCTGCTCACCAGCGAACCTCGTGCCCGCCCGGGGCACTTATCGGGGCCGTGCACTCCGCTCAGGAAGGAAACATCGGCCAACCCACCCGGATCCTGCCGCGCCGGCACAGGCGCTGCCGCCTCCCCGAAACTCCAGCAGCAGCACCCCGGCTGCTGGGAGGGGAGGAAAAGCGGATTGCGTTCGTCAGGGGGAGGAAAAATTACAAAAAAAAAAAAAAAAAAAAACGACACAAAAACCCTGAGGGGCCAGGAGGAAGCGAGAGGGCGATGAGGAACGTGCGGGCACAGGGGATCGTGTTTGCAACCGGGGCGGCGATAACGCCGGGAAGCGGGGCTCTATCTCTGCCCACCCGCTGCCCTGCCGAGCACGTCCCGCGAAGGTTGCAGGCGAGGGGAGATGTTATCTGCCCCCCGCCAGCCTCGCCTTCTCAGAAGAGCCGCCCAAAACCCGGGGCCGTCCGGCGCCCCGGCAGTGCGGGGCATGCGCCCGCCGCAGCCCGGCCGAATCCCCCAGCTGGGCCCCGTCTATCAGCGCCGCCAGCCTGCCCGTGACTCAGCATCCTCCGCAGCGCTCCCGCTTCCTCCCGGCACCCGGGAATCGCCGCCGCACCACCCACGCCGCCGGCACGCTCGGAGGGATGCTCCCGCAAAACGCGGAGGGAAGCGAGGCGCTCGTGCGGACGGCTCCGCAGGCAGGTGCGAGATTCCCAGGGTAGGGAATTCACCTTCCAAGATTTCAGGCTCGCTTTGTACCAGCTTCGGGAGAGGTTTGTGGCACGGGAAAAGCCGGGCTTCGTCTGTGCCACGCGGTGGGAAGCAGCCGAAGGCCGTCTCCAGTAGCAACGTGCTTTTCCAACCCGACGATGGGAAATACTCCCCAGCGCTTCCTCCTCCCAGCACTGGCACGATGCCGACCTCACTGCTTCTGCCTGGCACACTTCCCACATGGAAAGAGCTATCCCGGGTGAATCCATGCTGGAGTTACCACAGCAGCCTCCTGCTCCTCTGCTTAGCCCCAGGTTTCAGTGGCAACATCCACAGGGATGCGAGTTCCTGCTGCTGGGTGAGCTTCCCCCTGCTCCAGCCTGCTGTGTTCCACAAAGCTGGAATCCAGCAGCCAGTGGCTTTAAGGCAGAATTGACATTTTATTCCTCATACGTTCCCGTGAGGAGCTCCTGGCCATCCTGCAGGTCAGACAAAGGACTTCTGATGGCTTCAATTTGCTCTGAGTGGAGAATCCAGCCCATCCTTGGACACATCATGGACTAGTTGGGACTGGGGGGCTTCCATCCCTGCCGGCTGCTGGAAGAGCTGTACGTCACCAAGCCCGCCCCACCTCGGGGCTGTTTGTGGGTGCTGAGGTTGTTTTGGGGTGCTGAGGTTGTTTTGGGGTGCTGGGCCAGGAACTCGAGGAAGAGCAGGACGGGACGGACCGGGCGCGGTGGCTTTGATGCGGGCTGGGACAGCGAGCTGGGGCTTGTGCAGGATCCAGCCCTGCAGCCCAGCCACCCCCAGGAGCTTCCCTTAAACTCTTGCCCAACCTGAGCGCTGCTGCGGCAGCAGTGCCAGCACCGACTGGGACGGGAATCTGCGCCTGGATCCAGCAATGGGTTATTTGTCCCAGTAAATGCATTTGTTGTTTAATTGCAGCCAGAGGAGCTGGCAGCACCAAGCAGTGCCAGGGCAGTGCTGGGAGCCAGCGCCCAATCCTGCCACCCGCTCCCAGGGGATGAGCATTCAGAGCCAGCTGGCCTCACCACGGAGGAGCTGCCGGATCCAACTCGCCACCTTCCCATCTCCCAGGGGTGTGGAGGTCACCCTCCAGCACCCAGCACCACAAATCCAGCCTCGAGGGGAAGCGTGAGGGAGCAGAGCCCACGTGGCCGTGCCCTGTGCCCAGCCCTGCTCACACGCTGTGCATGTGCAGCACCACCAACCCGAAAATGAAACCGGCCCCACTCGCTGCCAGTTCCACGGCAGGAAAATGCACGCCAGTGACGTGAATAGGAAATGTGATTGATGCGCCAGCTCTCCCAGAAATAACTGTTCCCAACTGGAGGAGAAGAGTCCAGAGGCATTTGCAGCTCCCTTTATAAGCACAGGAATATTCAAAACTCATCCCAAGGACTATTTTCAGGAGAAGCGAGGGGCTGGGAGACGCCCTGGCCGGCCCCGCAGCTCCCCACTTCCTGAGTGGCAGAAATACAAAGTTCCCACAATCCCAAGAGCGGGAACATTGTTCCTTCCCAGGATGTCCTCCATGAAAAGAGCTATTCTGAGCCGGCTGCAGCCTTTCTTGGCATGGCCCCGCAGCCGCTCCGAGGCGGCTATAAAAGGCCAGGTTACAATGAACGGCACTTTTCAATGGAACTGCATCTGGCACGGCGATTTTGGGGGGATGCAGGTCCCTGGAGGGGGGATCAGGGGGATGCAGGTCCCTGGGGGATCCAGCCAGCCACAGGTGGGCTTGCAGGGGCTGGGTGATGCAGAACCTCCCCGCAGGATGGGGATGGTGCAGCCCCGCTCTGCATCCTGATCCCTCAGAGACGGCGGGTGCTGGAAGAACATCTGGATGCACCCCTGGATTGAGGGGGACAAGCAGGGTGCTGCAGCCATTTGGGGGTGGGCATGGAGATGCTGCCACTCAGGAAGGCAGGAGGGGTTGGTGCAGGGGGTAGGTGGGGAAAGGTCTGGTTGCAGCCTCGGGATGTGGGATACACCCACGTATTTACAGCACCACTATAAAACAGCCAAAGCCAGTGCCAGCACAATCCACAGCAGAAACTGCCCAGCATTGTCCTCCTCTTCCCTCTGGGGCAGCTCCCTGTGATGGTGAGGATTCTCTGGGTCTCAGAAAGGGTGATGGCACAGCACCATCACTCCCTGTGACCCTCTAGCTGTTTCCACACAAGCTGGAGAATCCCACGGGGTCTCAGGAGTTTCCCTCTCTCTCTTTTGGCTGAACCAAACCAGCAAGTTAAAAAGTAAGAAAGGAGAAGGACAGAAAGATTCCCCCAATTCCACACGTGTAGGAAATCAGTTTAAAAGCCAGTGTGGGAAGGCAGATTTTACCCTCATTCTCCCCCTTTCTCACAGGACATACACACTCTTCTCATTTCACCTCCTGGCACTATACAGCTTTCTATATTAAAGACCCAAACTGGCCTTAATTTACAGCTCTGTATGGACTGAGCAGCACCACAGAGCTCTGGGGATGTGGGTGATGTTACAGCACTTCAAATCCGAGGAAAGTTCACCTGTTTGGCTTTCCCTGACCACTCCAACAGGACAGACAGGATAGAGAAAACCCAAACCCATCTCAGGTCAAATCCAAGCTCCACGCTGGCTCGGCCCACAGCAACTCACCAGCACAAACAGCTGTGGCCAGCCCAGCTCCCCAAAAACCCTGAGCCTGCCCCCACACCGTGGCGTCTGGCACCTTGCAGCCTGGTTTACACCATCACACTCTCCTACACCCACTGCCTGCGGGGAAAAGCCCGGCAGTGGGGTGGCCTCTTTCGACAGGGCTTGTTTTGTTGCATGAAATGAATCGCTGCGGTGTAGGCGTGGGAGAAACGGGGTGCGGGGAGCGCTCCCGGGGGAGCGGCTGCCCGGGGGTCCCTGGGGACAGCAGGCAGCAGCTGAGCTCCCAGCCAGCCTGGCTCGCCGCAGCAGCCCCCCAGGGATTGCTGGATTTGGCCCTTTCTCCTTGCCGAGCTGCGGCAGCACCACAAACCCCACCAGCGATGAGCGCTTGCACTTTCACTTTGTGTCACCCACTGGGATTTGTCACGACACCTTCACGGTGCCCATCAGTGCCATGGGTGTGTGGGTGGGGAGGATTTGCTCTGGCAGAGGATGGAAGATCCCTCAAAAGCCACTGGCACTTGCACCCCAACCTCACCAACACAGCACAGGGTGCTGGCAGACCTGCAGCCCTGTGGGCTCTGGTGAAACCAAACCAGATCTTACCAGAGGCAATAAATATATAAAAGTGAGAGAAAATAGAAGCTTTGGGGAGGAGAAAATGCAAAGGGATGAGCCTCTCCTGCTCCGAGAAAAAGTTAAAAAGAAATCCAAAGCATTGTTCTAGTCCCAAACAAGTCAAAGTGAAACCTGCCACTAATTCCATAGGCCTTTAAACACCAATCCTGTTTCCTGCCAGCAAATCCAAGTGCAGTGAGGACATGCAGGAGCTGGCAGCGCCAAGTCCCTGCACAGGCCACCTCTTCCTCTGGCTGCAGCCCCACAGAGTCCCCAGGCCACCAGCCCACAACTCCAGCACATCTTGAATCAATTTACAACAATATCGAAATCGCAGCTCAGTAACTCATCCTGGTTTCCTTGACAGTAAATCCCAGCCCGGGCTGCAATGACAGTGTCACTGCCATGAGCCAGCGGGTCCAGGCTCTCCGTGGGTGACCCTGATGGGGTTTGGCACAGGCAGGACTGGGCACACTGGCAGGGCATGGGAAGGCTGTGGGGATGCTGACCGCTGGTGCATCGGCCTCGTGCTCCGAGCCCCTGCCAAGCCACGGGGCCAACAAAGTCTGCAGGGAGCAGAGAGTCAGAGGAGCTGCTTGGCAGGCTCCAGGTGGCAGCTCTGCTTGGCACTCACAGCGGGCACGGGGGCAGAGGCAAGGCATGGCCCCCTCGGGCAGCGCAGGGCCCCAAGACATGGGGCAGGTGGGCATCACCCCATCGGTCCTGCACCCTCCCAGAGGGGTCACCCCCACGGCAGGGGCTGCAGGGGTCCGGGGGGAGGCAGAGGAGAGGGGCAAGGCTGGTTCCCTGCATGCTGCTCCCCCGGCTCTGGGATCTCCAAAATACGGATGCTGGGAAACGGGGGAAGTCAAGGGATCCCAAAGGAAGGGGTGCTCTGGGGTCCCGTGCTGCTAGAAGGACAGGGGTGCCCAGGATGGGGGCACCCACAGAGGAACAGAGCCCTAGAACAGGGAGTGCCCATGAGGAAAACGGGACCACGGGCAAGCAGTCCCTGGAAAGAGGCAGCCCGAGGAAAGGGCAGGGACAAGGCTGTGCCGCACAGAAATGGGCTGAGGGGGACGGGGCTGCTGTCCGAGGGCTGGCAGAGGAAGGGGCTCACTACTCCGGAACGGGAGCACCGGAGTTCCCCGGGTGAGAGAATCCAGCCCGGGGCTCCCGGGGGCTGCACAGGAGGAGCGGCCGCCTCGCTGCTTCCTCCCGCCGCTACTTTCGCTTTGCAGCGGCCGCTTCCCGGGGCCGCCCGTCCCGTCCCGGTCCAGCCCTGCCCGTCCCGGTCCGGTCCAGCCCAGCCCAGCCCAGCCCGTCCCGGTACCGCCGCGCCGTCGCGGTTACCTGCAGGAGAAGGCGTCCGGCTGCCGCTCGCCCATGATGGAGCGGCGGAACGCCCGGGACGGGGCGGGCGGGACGGGGCGCACGGCTCAGCTCGGCACGGCACGGCACGGCACGGCTCAGGCAGGAAACCGGGGCAGGCGGCTCCGCATTTCCGCCGGGCGGAGGCGCGGGGCGCGGACCCCGGCCCCGGACGGGTTATGTAAAGCGGAGCGGCGCGGCCGGGGGCGGAGGCTACGCGGAGGCGGAGCGGAGGGGCCGCCCCGTCCGTCCGTCCGCCTGCCTGACTGTCCCTATGTGTGTGTGTCTGTCCGTCTGTCCGTCCGCCTGACTGTCCCTCTATGTGTGTGTCTGTCCGTCCGTCCGCCCGCCTGACTGTCCCTATGTGTGTGTGTCTGTCCGTCCGTCCGCTCGGGCCCCGCCGGCGGCTCCGCGGGTGCGCCCGGCTCCGCGCAGCTCCGCGCCGCCCCTCCCTGCTTCTGCCTTTATCTTATCGCATCCGCGCCCGCGGAGCCAGCGGCACAAACAGCCCGGCCGAGCTCCCGGGGTGGATTTATTTTTAATTTTGACGCATATGTATTTTTGTGACTTTTGGAATGTTTTCTCCGTGGATTTGGGGGTGTCCGCCACAGCCCCCCGGGAGTCGGGAGGGAGCCCGAGCGTGGGGCTCTTGGAGGCTTGGAAAGAAAATGCCCCCTTTTCTGTTCCTGCTCGGCCACGTCTTCCCCCAGCTCCGCGGGCTGGGACCCAAGGGACCTGTGCGGTGGCAGCAGTGGGCCAGATGCCGTCTCAAACCCTGTTTCTCATAATTTTCCAAATTATCTTGTGGCAAAAGGCAGCGCAGGCTGCTGCCCACGTCCAGCCAGACCGGATCAGGACACAGGGCCCAGAGTTGTCCCACACCGTGGGCGAGGGCTTCAGCCGTGACAGAGCGGTCACAGTGTCCCTGGATCCCGAGCAGGACTGGGGACTGCAGTGGGTGGGCACGGGTCAGGCTCAGCCATCCTGGTGCCATCTCATCCCAAGGGAGCAGGGGCCCCACAGCAAAACCACAGCCACCCACTCTGCCATGGGAAATGGAGCAAAAATAAACTTCCACGGCACCTTTTTCCAGTAAAGGGCAGGACTGTGGTCTGTAGTGTCACATCTGGCCCATTGACATCCCCCACTTGTGTTACTGGTTGTGCCAAGAGCTCCTACAAAGCCGTGTCTGGAATGGCAGCAGTGGCAGGGACAGAGGAACAGAGCCCCACGCAGAGGCCACTCACACTGGGCAGGAAAAAGTCACGGCAGAGCAGCCGTGGTGGTGCCCAGGGTCTGGTGCCCACCCAGCATGCCAAGCCAAGGAAGCCCAGGGATGTGGCAGCTGGGATTTCACACACTCCACACAATGGATTTGTGGGTGTTGGGAAGGTGGAAGCTGCAGGAATTTGCCCTTGGAGAGTGGGCTAGGGACACACTGAGCCATTTGTGAACATCTGTGTGTCACCCCCCGTGGGGTCCGTCCTCAGTGGTGCTTTAAACACACCTCAGTTTTTCACCCCATCCATTCCCAATCCACCCTCCAGGGAAGAAACGAAAGAAATGCAAACTCCCTGCTGGAGCTGCGCCACCCCTGGACCACAGCCGGTTTGGACACAGCCCTGCTGCCCTTCTGCAGCCTCAGCAACCCCCCCGGATCAGATCTGAGCCATAACCCTGCAGCCCCTCGGTCATTGCCAGGGATCCAGGTGACTCCGCATCCAATCAGCCCTTCCCAAACCCCACAAGGAAGTGGATGGGAGCAGCTGACATGATAAAATCTTACCTTGAAATCTGCTTTTTAATTCCTCCTGCCGTTGCTTTATGCATAATTGCACCTTCTGGCTCTTTTCCTGAGGACGGAGGAGCGGCCGGCGGATCCGGGTGCCTGCCCCCCTTCCCGCGGGCGGCTGTCCCAGCTCCCAGCGATCGCACTTTTCTTTATCAGCTTCATCTATGTCAGAAGCGCCCTCTCAGCGTCCTCAGCCCCAATGGCCTGAGATTTCTCTTTTGTTTTGCTTCCTGTATGGATTTTCTCAGTCCCCAACTGCTAATTCACTACCCCCGACTTCTGCTTTTTTTTTTTTTGCTTTTTTTTTTTTTTTTTTTTTTTTTTGTGCATGTGGAGCTGCGCAGATGCTCTTACACACACACACTCTCACTCAGGCGCTGCTGCTTCCCTTCCGCTCTGCGCTGCCCTCAGCTTTTAACCATTGCTGCTTTCTTCTGCTGTGTAAAAACCCCTTTACCGGCTTCCAGCCGTCCTTCCCACTTCCCTCCTTAACTGCTCTGCTCTGGCCCATTCTGTTTTCAGGATGGGTGGGGCGGTTTGGAAGTGGCTCATTTGCACACCTCCAGGCGGGATGTGGTGGGTTTCAGGTGACCTCTTCCATCCCACACCGAGGTATTGTCCTTCCCAACCTGCCCGGAGGGGGCTACGACATCTGGAAAGGCTTGGCTGTGGGGGTCTGGGCTGATCTGGAAAATGCCCCCCAAAATCTTACCCTGGCTTCTACGTGTCCCTTCCGAGGGCTGGCTCGGGGGGAGATGGTAACGGAGGTACTGATTTAGGGATGGTTGGGCTGGTTGTGGAGGGGGTGCTGATGGGCAGGGGGGTGCTGATGGAGCGGGATGGAGGCAGTGACGGAGGCTGGCTGCCCCCGCGTCCCCGCTGAGCCCCGCAGCGCTCCGGCCGCCGTGGCCGGGCTCCCGCCGCCCTCTCCCGGCCCTTCCCCGCGCTGCAGCCGCCGCCTCCGGCCCTTCCCCGCCCGGCTCCGTTTGCCCGGAGGGGCCCGGGGGCAGCGTGTCCCTGTGCCCGGCTGGAGGCGGCCTGGGACCGGGAACCCCGCGACGGGGCAGGTTCCGCACCCCGAGAGGCGCCCGCCCCACGCCCGCGTCTCGCTGACAGTCAGGACTTGTTCGCCTTGAACGCCAAGGCACGGCTCGGGATCCATTTGGGTTCCCGGGGGATGATTCTGTGCCGGGCACCCGCACAGAGCCGGGTATCAGAGAGCACCCCGTTCCCCCAGCACCCCGAGATTCCCGGCACTGGGGGTGACTCAGAGCTCCCGCTGCTCTCGCTGAGCCGACAGCACCCGCCGCTGTGTAATCACAGCAAGTCACCAGTCATGGGAGCAGCTGGAAGCGGGGGCCAAGGGCATCCCATGTCCAGAAATGCTCCTGGCACCCCCTCACCTCCTTTCACACCCTTTTCTTTTCCCTTTCCCTCTGTTGTCGGGCAAGTTCAACATGGGAGTTAATTTTCCCATTTTTCCCATCAAAATTTGAGGGGAAACTGAGGAACAGAGTCTGGGCTCCTTGCTGGGGGGGTGCTGGGGGACAACAGGGAAAATACGGAGCCGCTCAGAAAGGGAAGTCCTGGAGCTGGTGCAGCAACATGTGACTGTCCCAAAAGAGACCCAATGGGAAGCAAAAATCCACAGGGGAATTTTGCCGGTGTTTTTGAGGAATTGGGATGATTTTCCAGAGCAGCTGTGGAGGAGGAACAACCTCTGCAAGATGAAAACGTGGCTTTGGAGTCCCAGGAAAGGAAAGCAGAGCTGGGAGCACTGCTGCCTTTTTCCAATTAGCCGAGCTGCTCTAATAAAGATATTGCTTCTCCCCACAGCCCTTCCCATTCTAATCTTGCCGTGTGAAAAGGCATCTCTGAGCTAGGCAGGGAGATAAGTGTTGCAGAGCCCTGAGACTTCCCACCAGCGACCTTGAACAGAGCTGCTCTGCTCAGGAGGGAAGATAAAGCCCAAATGGTTTTAGTGTAGGTTTAAATCCCTTTTTATAGCCTGAAAGTGAAAGCCTGCAGGTGACAAGGAAAACCCTTGGTGAACTGAAAACCTCTGACACAAGCAGAAAATTATAAAGTCCTGAGCAGTTGTGCAAGGAAATGAGGGCATCTGTGGGTGGGGAGTGAACCACAACCTGTGGCAGAGGTCAGGGACAGCAGGGTTTCTGGGATGGGGACCTGTAAAATTGTTGACAGTGCCTTGATTGCCAAAATGCACACATGGCTGTGGAGCAGAGCAGGAGGATGAAGAAACTGGAGGAAAGGGACAGTGATAAGAAGAGCAAATCCTTAACGCTGGTATTTACTGGGACATGGTGAGGACAGCAACACTGCCAAGGTGGTCCTGTGAGCCTGGAAGGCCAACCAAGAGCAGAAGTCAGACTGGAGGCTTGTCCCCACTCAGCTTCTTCTGTCCTTCTGCACTGAGACCACCCCACACTTGTCTGTGGCCCAAGGATATGGGTGGAAGGTCAGGAGAGCAGCCAGGACTTGCAGCCTGGTCCCCTGCAGCATCCCCCACCCACACAGGACCAGTCCACATCTTGCCACCAACCCTCCTTGTGGGGCTTGTGTTGCCCACCTCATCCACCAACCTCTGCCCGTTCCCTGCCAGATCCTGCCAGAATCCCAATTCTTTCCCTCCGAAATGTGCTCAAAAATTCAACGTTGTGCAGCCACCTTCAGGACTAAACTCCTGGGTTTCCCACACACGTGCACATCCCTGAGTAAACCCATACATTCACCCCGGGATGTGCATATCCCCCGCACCCTCCAATGCGTGCCCCCACCTCTCGCCCATTCCCCCCTCGCTCTCCCCGCTGCTGTCTAGCCCTCAATCCCGGTGCCCGGAGCCGTGATCTGCCGGGGGTTTTGGGTCTAGCCAGGGGCTCCCTGCCCCGGGGCCGAGCTCCGGAGCGCTTTTCCAGCTCCTCCCTCCCGGCCGCGGCCGCGGGGATGGGCGGTGGCGGAGGCGGGCGGGAGCAGCGCTCCGCCCGCGGGGCCGGGGCGGGCCGGGGCGGTGGGAGCCGAGGACAAAGGTGACCGTGAGGGAGCGGTGCCCCAAAGCCCCCTCGCACCATCCGACCCCGGATCCAGCGCTCTCACGACCACCACGGCCACTCGCGTGTCGTTGATGCTGGTGACCGCCGCAGACCGGAGGTAAGAGTCCAGGTGAGTGCAAAATCTGGCACGGCGAAGCCACCAGCGATTAGGGGATAAGAGGAGCGGTGGCCTTGCCCTGGTGACAGGGTTCATGGCCACGGCTCTCTGGAGCGGCAGCCAGATCCACGGCGCCGGCCAAAACGCTCCCTGCGCGCCGCGGGGAGGAGCGGCGCGACACGGAAAACACGGCGCCGGCGGGAAGGTCACCTGTGCAGGTGACGTGGGGCACCGGGACAGGCCCTGCCTGGGGCTCCTCCGTGGGAAAACACTCCACTGGGGTGGTGGGGGGGGGGGGGGGAACCTCGTCCCCACTGAGCCTTGGGGAGCCAGAGCCCACCCGGCATCCGCCGGACTCAGCACCTTGTCTGGGAGCGGGCTTATCCCAAGTATCCCGGTGTTGTTTATTCAGTAGCTCCATTTCCTGGGCGCCAGGGCTGCTGCCAGCAAGAACAAAAAGGCGATGGTTCGTTTCCGTGCAATTAAGGCGCTGCGCTGAGCACCCTCTGTCCCCGCAGGGCGCGGAGCCATGAAGCTGAACGAGCGGAGCTTGGCCTTCTATGCCACCTGCGACTCTCCGGCCGACAACTCCGGCTTCCTCTACAAGCGCGGCGAGCGGCACACGGCCTATCACCGCCGCTGGTTCGTGCTCAAGGGCAACATGCTCTTCTACTTCGAGGAGCGGGACAGCCGGGAGCCCGTGGGCGTCATCGTGCTGGAGGGCTGCAATGTGGAGCTCTGCGATTCAGCCGAGAACTTCGCCTTCGCCATCCGCTTTGGCGGCAGCAAGTCCCGCACCTACGTGCTGGCGGCGGAGAGCCAGGCGGCCATGGAGTCGTGGGTGAAGTCGCTGTCCCGAGCCAGCTTTGACTACATGCGGCTGGTGGTGCGGGAGCTGGAGAAGCAGCTGCAGGAGATGAGCCAGGGGCTGCCCGGAGGATGTGGGGGCTCCCAGGACGCTCCCGGCCCTTGGAAGCCCAAGCCGTCGGGGCTGGAGCAGTCCCAGGAGCGGCTGCCGGCTCTGCCCGCCGTCGTGCCGAAGGAGAACGGCTGCGCCGTGTGGAACAACGTGCTGGGTGCGGACCGGCCGCCCGACACCTCTAGCTGCGGTGGGCACGATGAGGAGGGGACCCCGCGGCCGCCGCCGCTGCCGCCGCGCAGGCGGGTGATGAACGGCGAGGCGGCCGTGGCAGAGAGCCCGTCCACCTTCTGCCGGCTGCACGAGCAGTACAGCCGGGAGGTGGCCCGGCTGCGGCAGGACTGGCAGCAGAAGCGGCGTGGCTCTCAGCCCTGAGCTGTGGTTGAGCCCTGGGAACCTACCAGGAGCTGGGGCAGGTGGCCATCCTTGGTGCTGGCCCTGTCCCCTCCTCACCCCGGGATGTGCAGACCTGGCTGTGGTGGTGATGGACACCTGCTGGTGGTGCCAATGAGGGCTGGGCAGCAAGGGACACCAGTGCTGCTCTGTGATGGTGAAATGGGCACCACAGGGGTGCCCTCCAGCCATGCCCCCATGTGGGTTTGGGGTGCTCCACTCAGCACGAGCAAACTACAAACCACTCACTGACTGAGGCCTCCTGGAAATCGACTGCTGCTCTGGCTCTGCTGGGGCCTCTTGGTGCTCTTGCAGTGGGATCATGCCTTGACAACTTCTGGAGGAGGATTGTGATGGGATCTCGCCCGCCTGGGTTCCTGTGTGGGTTCCACAATGGAGAGCCTGCTACCAACTTCCCCTCCTGGCCCAGCACAAGGCTGAGGTCGGCTGAGCTCTGCCAGATCCCTCTGCTCCAGCAGGATGTGGTTTGACATGAAAATATCAGCGAGTGCAGCCCTTCCTTAATGGCAGCAGCAGCTCCGCACGCTCAGGGGAGCTGGTGACACCCAGCCCTGGGCATTTCACAGGGAGCAATTGCTGCTTGCAGCCTGGATGGCAAATATGGGAGGGGTCAGACCCTGGGGGAATTCAGCAGCTTCAGGCACTTCTTTGCTGGTGGATATTTTGGGACAGCACATCATCCCCGTGCCAGCTCAATAAGGGGAAGCATCGCTCGTGGTGGCAAATGGGAACGTGTGTGTCAGCAGCAGAGCGTGAGGAATGATTCATGTGCCAAACCAGAGCGAAGCTGGTGTCTCATGCCTGTGTTTCTATCTTATTTCCACATCAGAAACTCAAGCTGCTGGCCCAGAGGTGGGGTGAACCACCCTGGAGCAAGGGGGAGCAGTCAGGGTGCCCTGGCTTAGGGCTGGGTGGCTCCAGCTCCCTTTGCTCCCTTGGGACAGGCACAAGATTTTTCTACAATAAAAGTTGTTCCCTCCTATCCATGGTCCTTGTTTGTGTCTCTAACCCCTGGGGAGGGGGGTCCAGGTGGGAATTAATGCTTTATTTTAGTCCTCCTTCTGTGCCCACCATGTCTGTGGGGCTACTCAGGGACTGTGTCACCTGAAGGGGACATAGTCAATACCAGGCTCTTGCAGTGCCCTGGAGCCCCATATCTGCCTGCAGGGATGGCGTGAGATGGGATGGGGTCACCCTGGGAACATCAGGACACCCAGTGCCAGGGTGGTCCCATGTCAGGGCGTCTCTTAACCAGGACAAAATTTCTGTCCCCTTGTTGATGCTACACAGGGACCAAGGACTCTGCCCTTGTGAAAGTGGCCAGCATGTCCCCATGTCCCTGCCCACATATCCCACCTGCATGAATGTCTCCATCTTCTCTTTAACACGGGATCTGGCAGAGGTTGGGCAATCACTTCTTGGGGAAACTGAGGCACGAAGCCAGTCAAGGTCACCTGTTCACCAAGAGCCTGTAGAGTGTGGAGCCTGCTCCTGGCCAGGCAGGCATCCCCCTGTGGAATTTGGCATTTGGAGCAGTGCCAAGGGCAGCCAGCGTGCAGTTACACCCAGAGCACCCAGATGGTTCTTGTGGCTCCATCCTTCACCGCAGGGGGAAGATTCCAGTTTCCATGGCAGCTGGCACAGCTTCTCCAGACGTTCAGATATCCATCAAAGATAAGTCCTTCTCAACATGTTAGCTGACAAACAAGCTCAAACAGATATGCAACATATGCATTTATTAATTCATCAGACACAAACAGCCCTGCCTCGTGTCAGAAGCTGCCGACTTGCCCAGCGATGGCTGGCTCTGAACAAGCTGGGGTACGGTGCCATCGGCAGTGCCAGGTTGGACAGGGCTTTGGGCAACCTGCTCAAGTGGAAAGTGTCCCTGCCCATGGCAGGGGGTTGGAGTAAGATGATCCTTAAGGTCTCTTCTAACCCAAACCATCCCAGTAAATGATGATTTTATGATAAACCAAGCTGAAACTCATGCTGGAGGATGCTGAGCTACCCCAGGGGCAGGAGCAAACCTGCAGCAGGGATGAGCACAGGAATTTCATGGGGCAGGATCACACCCTGAGCTGGGCTAACCCCATTTAACACCTTCTCTTTTTTATCCCCCAGTCACTGGGATAACAAGAGCTCTTGCCACAATCCCAAAGCAAAGCTGTGACTTCTGAGGGTGCCAACACTGGGCAAGCATGAGAGGAGTTCCCATTCCATCACCTCCGGACAAAACACACCCCAAGGCCAGAGTCATATCCAACTTCTGTATTTAGTGGCTCTTTACAGAACTTGTTCCTTCCAAAATTGTTAAACAAAGTTCATCGATCTCATAGAAACTTTTGAAGTACAGAACATGAGCCTAACAAAAACGTGACCGGTGTGTCCCGCTGGCTTTCATACAACAGGATTGCCGTGCTCAGGACTATCCTAAGTGCTTCCTCAAATCCCGTTCCACTAAAGCTCCCTCTAGCACACAAAGGAGAAGGCAGTCAGTGGTCACACCTCCACCTTCCACAGCACGGTGGCAGAGCAGCTGTGGGCAGGAGAGGCAGGCAAGGAGAGCTGTGCCCTCACCCAGCATTGCTCGTCCGCTACCACCCGAGTACAAAAATACCTTCTATTCTGATAAAAACATCTACAGTGGAAAATCAGTCAATGCATCGCCTGGGAGCCTGGCAGGGCCTTGGTGGGCAATGCCATGTGGGCAGGGGACAGGGCAGAGCAGCCCAGCGTGGGACACTCCACATTGTTTAAAGGCATTTTGTTAGCAGAGGCCGGCTGGAGGCGGTGGGGTCAGGGAGGTGACAGGGAGCACAGCGGGATGGTGCCACCACTGAGCTCCTCTGTCTGCACAGGATCAGCCCTGGAATGCCAAAGATCAGTGATGCTTTGCCCAACTCAGGGGTGAGCTTGCCCAGTTTAGGCAGGAGCCTGATGTGACATCCCAGAGCTCATCCTGGCATCACTGACATCCACTACCTGGGACATGGCTACGGGGAAGGGATGCTCCTCCTGCCCTGGTGATCTCCCTAAAAAAGTGCTGGGCTGTGATGCTGGAGCAGCTCCAAGCAGGGCTCAGCCTGAGTGGGTGGCTCACAATTTTTGGGCGCTCACCTTAAGCACTGCAGCTCCAGGGCCAAAGCTTGGAGGCTCCATCCTTCTCTTTCCTGAATGGATGAGGAAACAGGATGCCATGATTTCCATTCCCAGCAAGCTGGCACCATCCTCAAGCATCACACCCAGGGACATTTTCCCATCCCACTCCCAAAAGCCCAAGCTCACTCAGGTTGCTTTCTTTGCTTTTGCCTCATTTTCTCTCCTTTGGGAGCTGGCACGAGCCTCACCACGCCGGATGGGAGCTGCCACCGGCCGGAGGAAGCGCAAGGGACGGCGTTGGGACCATGCTACATCTTGTTCCAGAAGGCTATTGCAGACATTTCTACAACATATACAACCGCACGGGACATTCTGTGTTACAAAGGCTTCCAAAAACATAAACCACCAGAACTAAATACATACTCGATGGCATCGGGGGCTTTAGAGTCTTCAGGGACTAGGATGCAGTCTCTGGCTGGGGCAGAAGCGATGCAGTGTCTTACAGACAGGGGTGGAAACTGCAAAAGTTTCTTAAATTTGGTCAGTCTCATAGTGCTTCTTGATGGCTTTGCTCAAAAAGTCTTTTCTGTGGGTTGGTTTTCTTTTTTTTTTTTTTTTTTTTGTTTATTTGTTTTTAATCTCATCCAGTGGCAAACTACAAGACTTCAGTGTACATTTAATGACACGACTGCTACATCATCTTGATTTTATAGCTATCTTTAATATCAAAGCAGCTTAAGCTGTTAATAAATTCCAAAGTATCCTTTTATTAAAATATCTAAAAGAGGTCTATAAATATTTTTTGTTTTTTTGTTTTTCTTTTCTAAAATTGTTCCCAGTTTTTCACATTTAAAACAAAGCCAGAGGGGTAGGGTGGATTCATAGAGGGGGGGAGGTCCCCTCTTTTTCATGGGCGCTCCTCTTCCGCAGCGCCGGCCACTCGTCACCTCTTGGTGCACACTGCATTTATCAAAATATATATATATGTGTGGGGGTGTATATATATATTTAGGGTGTCGGGGGGGCTCAGAACTCCCACTCGAGGGCCTCCTCGCGGTTGGCAGCCCGCTCCAGGCGGTGGATGATGTTGTTGAGGTTGGCCATCTTCTCGTGGCGCCGCTGCACGCTGGTGCTGAGCCGGGGGCCAGGAGCCGGTGGGAGCGCGGGCGAGACCGGCCCGGCAGAGGACGGTCCTGGTGAGGCCGAGCCGGTGAGGCCGGGCGAGGAAGCTGCCGAGGGCGATGTTGGGGACACCACCAAGCTGCAACGGGATGACCCCGCGGAGGACTGGGAGCTGTCGGGATGTGGAGGCGGCGGCGGCGGAGGTCCCCCGGCGGTGGCACCGGCGCGGCCTCCCCGCCGCGGGAGGCTGCCGGCGCTGGGGGCGGCGGCGTGGGGGGCTGCCCCCCGCTCCTCCTGGGGAGGTCCGGTCCCTTCGGCCGCTCCGGCCGGGCTGCGTGAGTCCCGCCGGCGGCTCCAGCCGCCCGGATCCCCCTGCTCCTCCTTCACCTTCACGGGCACAGCGGCACAGGGGGGCTCGCCCCCCACGAGCACGGGTTTGTGATCCTCGGTGTCCGAATCGGGGCTGTGGGGGGCCCGGCGCCCAGGGATGGCTGTCCCGCCACTCTGCTCCGGGTCCGTGTCATTGTCCTGCGCACCCTCCACCAGCATCTCTCGGCGCATGCGTGACCTGCGGGACACAACCACGGAGAGGTGGCAACAACCACCCAGTGCCCCATGCCATGTCTCTAGCCAGTGGGCAAATTGTCCACTGTAATATCACCTAGGGATGAAACCTGTGCTGCTCCCCAGGGCTGGGCTGCTGTGGGGATGGATCCAGTGCTCCAGCAGCCTCCATAAGGTGTTCCCTCCCCCTTTGCAGGGATCCCACTCTGGGGTGAGCAGGTGGATGTGAGCATGGAAACCACTTTAGATGCTCAACATGACTTGGTCAAGGTAGCCAACACCACCCACCAACCTGGGGACCTCCAGTGGGTCTGCACCACCCATCTAGGGAAGAGTGATGGGGAAGGCTAGAAGGGGAACTGTGACACCCCCTCCGTGGCACAGCACCCCAAAGCTCAGGAGTGCCCATACCTGTAGTTGTGGAACCAGTTGATGACGGTGTTGGTCTTGAGGTTGAGCTGGAAGGAGAGCAGCTCGATGGTCTGCTGGGAGGGATATGGCTCCAGCTGGTAAGCTTTCTTTAGGGCTTCCTTCTCCTCTGGCGCCAACACCACCCGCGGCTTCTTGATCTGGAGCAGGCTGAGGTCCTGCGGCGGCGCGCTGGGGCTGGCGCACTCGGAGCGGGCGCTGGGGGACTCGCTGTCCGAGCCAGCGCTCATCAGCCCGTACCGGCGCTTCAGGTAGGCTGCAGGAGAGGACACCCAGCTGGCACGGCTCGCCCCCCAGCCCAGGACCCCTGCCCCAGCCAGCACCCCCCACCCAGCGGGGCTGTATCACCCCATCCCTCACCCTTCTTCTCCAGCTTCTTCATGTCGCGCAGCTTCTCCACGTTGTGGGGGTCGTTGAGCCAGAGCTGCATCCGGACGAAGGGCTCCCTCCCCTTCAGGCTCAGCTTGTGCCACGGCTTGGGCCTGGAGAGGAGATCGGACACCGAGCCCTGCGTCAGGCCCAGGATGCTCTCCCCAAACAGCCGCTGGCCTGGCGGAGGAGAAGCAGAGGTGGTTAGCGGGGTAGAGCAGCGGGACGGGCCCTGCAGTCCCCCTGCAGAGCAGGTGCACCCCATTTCCCAGCCAGCATCCTCCTGGAATTCCCATGAGCACCCACAGAAAAACGTCTGGGAGGGGTGTTGCATCTACAGGAACTGGGGTGCTGGATCCATGCAGTCTCACCAGCAGCTCCCAAAAACTTGGGCAGAGACAGGGTCCGCACCTAAATTGTTGTCTGTCAAGACCTCCTTGACCTTCTTGGTGATGGAGTAGGTGTCCAGCTCGGGGGACATGGCGACGATCTCCTGGATGCCCATGGGGCCTTGGCTGTTGGGATACGTCTTCCCACCCAGCACAGGTGTTGAGCGGCTCTCGGGCTGCTGGTTTTCCTTGCTGCTCTCCAAGGCCAGGGTGAGGGGCTCCTGGCAGCCCTTCTCGTGCTCAGTGGGGCTGGGGGGCGGCGAGGGGGACGGCTGGGGCTCCGCCGGGCTGGCTGTGTGACACCAGGGCAGAGGGGTCAGCAGGAGGGGACAGTGCAGGGACCCAGCAGGAGCAGGAAGAGCATTTGGGGGATGCCTGTGGCTTTGCCCTCTAGAGAAGAGGGATACCAGCCAAGTTTTTCCAGTGGCTACCAAGTGGGAGATGGTGGTGGTGGAATAATTAAAGAGAGAAAATGCCACCAATATAACACAAAAAAAATCCAGTTACTGCTTTATGTCAGGCACAAAGCCCAAGATTTTTGATGTGGCTTTCCTTCTATTTTTGTTCTAAATGAAGGGGGTTGGGGATGAAAGGGGCTTCCCAAGATCTGGGTGTTGGTATTGGAGTTGGCTGGGATAGCTCTTCGCAGTGCTGGGGTGGGAGCAGGACAAACTCACTCGGATGCAGGGGATGGACACAGAAGGGGTGGGGACACTGATGGCACATGGGGACTACAGGGACAGTGTTGTCACTTACCCTGGGAGGGTGTGGGCTGCTGGCTGATCCCCTGGCCCAGCTGGTCTGTCAGCCAAAGCTGCATGCGGATGAAGGGCTCCCGACCCTTCTGCGTCAGCTTGCTCCACGGTTTGGGCCGCGACAGCATGTCACTCACACTGCCCTGGGACAGTCCCAGCACCTGGGCACCACGCAGGTGTCACCCACTGAAGGTGGGGCGCACTCCCCCAGTGCTGGGAAGCTGCCTGCCCTCCACTCCTGTGTCAGGGGAGGAGGAGCAGGATGCCACCCACTGCCACCCGCTGCCCCACAGCATGTCTGGACCCTCTGTCCCCTGCCATGGGTGCTGATGGTGGGTCCCCCGGGATACCCAGTGGGGTGGGAGGCTGGTCCAAAAGGGCTCTGTGTACTCTTTGTGGGAAGTGCCACCGACCAATTAGTGGTGGCCACTGGGAGACTGGGGCTGGGTCAGATCCTGAGGACTCAGAGTCCTCCAAGGGGAAAAAGACCAGGGAAAAGGAAGACTCTGGAAGGAGCTGGTGAAGGCCATCAATGAGCCCAGGCCCTGGGTCATGGAGCAGAGGGGACACCAGCTCCCCCTTCTCCAGGCTGGTACCTTCTCTCCGAAGATCCTCTGGCAGATGCCGTTCTTGGCCAACTTCTCCTTGACCTGCCGGGTCAGTTCCAGCGTGTCCACCTCCCTGTACATGTACATCTCATACTGCTCCGGCGTCAGCGGTGGCACCGTCGGCTTCAGGGTCCGTGGCACGTACGTGGGGTAGTAGGACAGACTCCCACCAGCCGCCGGCTCCGCGCCGGCTCCCTCCGCCTTCATCTCCGACAGCCGCTGGGGCTCCTCGTCCGCCGGCTGCAGCTCATCCTCGTTGGTGCCACCCTCGCCGGGCTCACCCCGCGGCCAGCCCCGCCCGTTGGCCATGCTGGAGTAGCTCGAGGAGGAGGAGGACAGCGAAGGCGACACGGAGGTGTAGGGCCGGCTGAGCAGGCTCCGCTCCGACGCCCAGTGCTGGTCGAAGTAGGAGCCGGCGTCGCCGATCTCCGACTTCACCTTCCGGATGATGCTCTGGACAAAGGCGGCGGGGGAGAGCACGGCCAGGGGCGTCTGTGGCGGGCCAGGGCTGCCCCCGCTGCCCTCCTCCTGCTTGACGTAGGCGGGGGCGATGTTCTGGCTGACGGTGGCCAGCGTGGAGCGCTCGGCGGGCGCCGCGTCCCCGCCGCGCCCGCTGGCCCCCGACTCCATGTCCAGCAGCGCCTGCTGCTGCGCCTGCATCTCCCGCCGCGCCTGCTCCAGGATGTTCTTGATGGCGTCCTCAGAGCTGCTGCCACTCGCCCCGTTGGCCACTGCCTGCGATGCCGACGGCGTTTTGGGCTCCCCTGCGGAGAAAAGGGGTGAGGGCAGCCCCGAGGAGCAGCACACGTCGTTTACTGTGTGGCCACAGCTCGAAGTGTGGGAGAAAAGCGGTTTGTCCCGATCTGGTTTGGAGCAGCAGCATCCACAAAGCAAAAGCTTCAACAGCCCAACGCAAAGGCAACTTCTTTTTTGATGATTGCAAAATAAATCCCATTACCAACAATGCGATAGACAAACATGTTTGTTTTCCCTGCCTGTTTTTCCACCGTTCCCGTCTAATTTAATTCTCCGTGATTCTGCTTTCTCAGCAGACTACCTGTTTTAATGTATTTCATTTCTTGTAATTGACTGTGAGAGCAGCTGCTTTAATGATTCCTCGTGCCAGATGGATTCTGAATACTCATTTAATCATCTGGTTTGGGGCAAGGGGGAGGAAAAGAGTGCATCCAAAGTTTCTGAAAGCTCAGATCTGAACTCTGCTGCACAGGGACTCTTGCACCCCACATGGTATTTCCTTCCAACATGCCCTAAAATTCTCCATGGATGTTGATGGGTGAAACACCCCCAAAAAAGCCAATTTTTGGGATGGGACCCACAGCCACAGAGCACCCAGCCACTGTGACCCCGTTGGGTGCTGCTGCCACAGGGCAGAGCAGGGACTTGGCCACCCCTGGAGCCACCCCCATGGCTGCACCTACCTCCCTTCTGCGACTCGATCTCCTTTTTTGCCTGCTCCAGGATGCTTTTGATGGCGTCGTCGGAGCCGGTCTCCGGCGTCCTGATCCGTGGCGTGATGCTACCTGATCAAAGAGGCAGGATAACAGCTTTGTCACCAGCGCTGGTTTTACAAGCTCCACTTGTATGTCAGGAAGTATTTACTGCTCCTCTTGTTCGGTTATTTTTAGGGATGCTAGTTTGAAGACAAATGTCACTCCCAATTAGTCTCTACCAGAGCACAGGGAGCCCTGGTAGCCCTGGCCAGCTCCTGCCTCTGGCACAGCATCTCCCACCACCTTGCTCATCCCAGCCAAGGGCACCCTCTCCCCACCAGAAGCAGAGACACAGGCACAGAGACCATGTCCCCATCCCTGGCACTGTGCCCTCCTGGCTGTGCAGGAGAAGTGTTAATGATGGATCAGATCCAGGGGATAAATCAGAGCCCTCCAGGCTGAAAACAGCAGGTGCATGGACCATGGGTGTGCATTGTCCAGTCCTGGTGCCACCAAGGGGACTCGAGTGACCAGCTGCCACTGCTGAGATGTGGCCAGCAGCCACTGCCCCCAGAGATGGGAGTCACCATTCCACGGCTGTGCCAACACCGCGCCAAGGTTCCGCAGCACTAAAACTTCATTATTTTAATGAAATATTCTGGAGCACATTGATTCATACGGCACGGAACAGCCTAATGAATAATTAAATGGCACTTGTCAGGATAAATGAGTAAAGCACGTCCAGGGATGCAGCTTCCACAGCCATGGGTTGTTGTTAATTGCTGCCGTTTGCCAGGCCTCATCCCAGCCGGCAGCCAGCTCCATCCCAGCAGAGAAAATCCTGGGGTGCCACTGGTGGGACCAGCACATCAGGGTCTGGTGAGCACCACTGCCGTGGCATGGAGCACTCCAGGGTGCTGCCAGTGAATTGGGGTGCACTGGGAGGGGACAGGACCCATTGGCGAGGGCCACCCCAACCACTCACCTCTCTGGCGCACCTGGA
Source organism: Pyrgilauda ruficollis (assembly GCF_017590135.1). Classification (NCBI taxonomy): domain Eukaryota; kingdom Metazoa; phylum Chordata; class Aves; order Passeriformes; family Passeridae; genus Pyrgilauda; species Pyrgilauda ruficollis. Next base: position 10,363,168 of record NW_024531043.1, read on the forward strand.
TAGTCCTCAGGGCCAGCACGTTCTGCTCGTCGGAGAGGAACTGCTTCATCTTGATGAACGGCTCCTTGCCCTTCACCGTCAGCTTGTGCCAGGGCTTGGGCCGTGCCAGGATCTCGCTGACGGAGCCCTGAGACAGCCCCAGCACGTAGTGCCCGAAGACCCTCTGCCCGATGTTGTGCTTCAGCAGCTGCTCCTTCACCTGGAAGGCGATTTCGGCCGTGTCCAGCTGCTCCTCCTCGGTGGAGCTGCCGGCGCTGCCCTCGGAGGGCTCGCCGGGAGGGCTGGTGGCACTGGTGGCTGGCACGGGGACAGGGTGCACGGTGCTGCTTTTGGCCCCGAAGAGGGAGGAGGGGAAGGGCGGTGCCCCGCTGCTGCTCTCGCTCTTGTAGCCGGCCAGCGGGAGGTGGGGGGCCTTGGGGTCCCCTGGAAGCCGCTCGCCCCCCGGGAATGGGGACAGCGAGAAAGTCCGGGGACCGTCAGGGGCCATGCCGGGACCAGGCAGAGGTGGGAGGGGAGTGGGGGACGTGGGGTCATCGGCCGGGGCGTGGTGGGGTGATGGGTACGGCTGCTCCATGCCCAGTGGATCCTTCCCCGACTCGTCTTCGGAGTGATCCTCCTCTAGAGATGAAGGAGAGAGAGGGAGACACACTAGAGTCCCTGTGGCTATGGCTCGGGCACAGCCCTGCAGCCAAACTGCTCCTGCCTCAGTTTCCCCAGGTGACATCCCACCCCACCACAGTCAGGCCACCTACATTCCCACGGATATTCCCAGCAGGATGCCACAGAATCTAGGGTCCCTACCAGTGCTGGCCAGCAGGCTGGGCTTCTCCAGCAGGTACTTCTGGGAGGGGTAGAAAGCCTCCTTCCCCAGCAGCAGGGCCTCCTCTGCCTTCGAGATGCTCTGCAAGGAGCCAAGCCGAGATGGGGACAGGCGGCGGAGGCACCGTCGGCAGGGCTGGCACAGCCCGGCCAGCGCCTCGGGACGCGCTGCGGCACTTGCCTGGGGCAGGCTGCAGCCGGCAGAGGCCACCTTCATCGCCTTCAGGATGCTGGCAGGGAGACAAGGGGGTGACGTGGTGGCCGTGTCACGGCTGCGGGAGCGCGCCGCGGGTGCCAGGACACCGGCAAGGCAGACACGGGCGCCCATCAAGCCATACCTCAGCTCTGTTTTGATCTCCTCGTAGTCTGCCTGTGCCTGCAGCTTCTCCTCCAGCTTCTGTGGAGCAGAGGAGGGGACTCCTTGCAGCCGGCTCCTGGTGGCCACACAGCACGGCCGGGCCCGTGTCCCCCACCCCTGGCAAGCCCCAAGCCCCCGCACCTCGATGGCCTCGTTCTTGGCGGCCAGCTGTCCCTCCAGCTCGGCAATCTGGGTGGCAGAGGACTCCTCCAGCTCCTGCAGCGAGCTCTGGAGGTGCTGGACGTCCTTCAGGAGCCGCAGGATCTCCTGGTCCTTGGCAGCCAGAGCTGCCTCCAGCCTCGACCCTGAGCACATGGAATAGTTCACTTTGTCCTGCTGGGAGAGGGGACACTGTCAGCTCCCGGCCACCCACGGTGGGGACAAGGGCCACCCTCCCCACTGGACATGTCCCCATAGGAAGCAGGGCTCAGCCCAGTGCATTGGGGACACTGGTGACAGAGCCCTGGGGGGGGGACAGACCTTCCTTCTGCCCTTAAAGGTCTCCCAGGTGCATTTCAGTGCTGTGGGGGTGCATGTCCCCTTCTCCGTGGGAGTCTGAAGGGCACAACCAGTGCCACCACCTCAGGGTGAAAACACTCCTCAGGCATTTTGGGCCTGCTCCCCAACTTGGTGGGTGTTCCCAAACACAAAAAGGTGCTCCTGCATCAGTGGGGTGCTCCCAAGTGCAGTGGGATGCTCCTGGCTGTGACAGATGCTGCCAGCTGCAGGGGGGGCTGCTGGCCCTGGGCTGTCCCTGGCCCCAGGGCTGTTCCTGGTCCTGAGGGGTGTTCCTGGCCCCGAGGGGTGCTCCTGGCCCTGGGGATGCCCTCACCCCCGTGGTGCCCGTCGGGGAGCAGCAGGCCAGGCGCAGGGAGCTGTTGACAGCCGCCAGCTGCTCCCGCAAACTCTCCACTTCCCTCTGCGCCGCCTCCGCCCGCTGCAAGAGAAAGAACAGGAATCACGCCAGGAACTGTGGCTCATCCCACCCCACACAGGGCCCAGGATCTGCCCCAGTCTCTGCCTCTCCTAAGCACCCACTCCCACTCCCAGCATCATAAGCCCAGCCCAGATATTGAAGCTCCCCCCAGGTATTTAAGGTCCCCATGTCCTAACACAGTTCTGGATCCAAATCCTTGGGCACTGGCTGCAGACCGTCTCCAGGACACCATTTTTTTTCCACCCAAAAGGATGGTTTTATTTACACAAATTGTTCTTCAGACCTCTTTTATTAACTACATGCATTTATCTGTACTTACATTTTCAGAATAAAATAAAACTAATTAAGAGGAGTGGACAGGACCAAGAGAGATTACAACGGAATCTAACACAGTAACAGCGTGGGTTGTGCCCTAAAACACCTGTGAGAGGCTGGAGGTGACAAGTGCCAGCTCCAGCAGCCAAATGGAGCCTGGCAGAAACCCAAACACACCCTTGACCCCACACATGGAGCAGGGGGTCCTACCAGGGGGAGGAAACCTGAGCTCTGCTTTGTAGGGATTCCCAATCCTGGTTCCTGTCAACCCCTTATCAGTTTTGGGGACAGACATCCAGGTCACACAGATGCTCAGGGTGCGTGCAGCAGCTCTGCAGGGCCAACCCCACCAGCTCCTGCAAACTCAGCTCCTGGCTCACCTGGTTGGCTTTTTCGAGGTTGGTCATGATCATGGCCACTTCATCTGCCCTGAGACAGAAAACAAGAGGTGTCAGAGGGTGTGGGGGCACAGACACAGCCCAGAACACGGGTTAAGGCTGAGGGATAAGGATCCCGTTGTTGGAAATGATACAACTTTCAACATTTTTTTGTAACTTTAGTCAGGGGCTTGTTTGCCTTTGCCCAAGGGGAGGGGAATTGAAGTTTCTCCTCAAAAGACTCCCATTCATGGGGAAGATTTGGGAGTAGCCAGGAGATAAACAGGAGATAAGGGAACATTAACATTTCCCCCCTGGTGGATTGGAGACACCTGGTCTGGGAAAAGATAAGATAAGAGAACCCAAGGATGAGGATGCAATTAGCATCGAAGGTGAAGGGATTAATAACCAATAGGAGATGGAATATTAAGGATTGTGTCATTTGAGACCAATGAATGTGAATTTCTACGGGGTTTTTATGTACAAATACATGGAAGGTCTGGTACAAAACCAGGTGTGATTGAATGATTTTCATTGCACAACCCAGGCGTGTGTGGATGAAATAATTTCTGTTGCACATCCCAGCCAGAATAAAGTAATGCTTTGGTTCTCCAACACTTAAAAGATGTTGTTGGAGAGTTTCTGTTTCTCCCACAGTTTTGGTCACACCACAACTCAGGATGCTCCTGCAGTGGTTTGAAGTGCCAGCTCCTCAAGCAGCACCACGGAGATGTCCCAGTGCTGCCAAAAGCGGCTCGGCTCAGCTTTGAGCACAACCCAGCCCTGCTGGGAACTTACTTGGACGCCGCTTCCTCGTCGTATTTACAGCGCAGCTCCAGCAGCTCCGTCTGAGTGGCCTTCAGCGCTGGCAAGAGGAAGAGGAGGGTGAGCTGTGGGGTGGGGGCTTGGCCCTCCATGCTCAGCAGCCCCTGTCCCGGCCCCACTACCTGCATGGAGCACTTTGATCTTCTCCTCTGCCTCCCCCAGCCGAGCGGCCAAGGTGACCTGAGCTTCCTGCAGGCCCCTGCGAGAGACGGGCACCAGGGATGTACTGGGGGCACCGTGGCCGTGCCAACCCCACAGCCCCCCAAAATCATACAGAGACCCCTCAGAGTCCCCTCCTCTAGCCCATCACTCACTGAAGCCAGGGAAGACCCACCAGTGGATACCAGGATGTGTCCAAGCTGCGTTACCCCTCAATGTTAAGGGGTAGCCTGTTTAATGTTTATTGCCCCAAAGTGTAAAAAAAATTCACTTTGGGTTGAAAACGGTCCCTGATGCCTGAGGTTGAAACCCCTCTGAGGGGGGCATGGCAGCCCACCCCCACCTGTAATTAACTGGAGGAGGGGGAAGCAATCAGGGGAAAGTTATTCTGCATTATTTATAGCCTGCACTTGCCAGGAACTTACTCGCAGAGATCTGCAATTTAGGGTTTAAAGATTCTTCATTTGTTTCCCGGTGCAGCGTGTCAAGGAATAACAATGAAGGCACCAGAGCCTCCGAATCAAAAGGTCATCTAACGAGGTTCACACAGCGACCTGGATTCAACCCATGAGTCCGAGCAAAGCCATGAGCCAAGGATACCATGGAAGGGGACAACAGGAGGGACCTGTCCCGGCTGCGCCTGTGCCTGCTGCTTCCCCAAAACCACCTGGGACTGGGGATGGCCAGACAGACAGACAGACACTGGGAGAGTACGAGAGTATGACAGGTGTCGGGTTTCTGAGCATGGTGCGGCCACTCCCAACCAGACAGCAAAGGGAAGGAGAAGGGGGATGGACAGAGGAGCAGGGACAGAGCCACGTGTCCTCGCAGCGCCCCGAAACGACCCCATTCCCGGCACTCACGTACTTTTGCTTGTCTGCCTCATTTCTCTGCAGCGAGGTCTCTGTGCCGGCCGCTTTGCCGTCGAGGCCGGGGAGCGGGGGCTCGGCTGCGGGCGACTTCCCCTCCCTGCGCTCTGCGGGGGGACACAGTCACACGGCTGCGGAGGGGACAGCGGCGGTGGCCAGGGGGCAGCTCCTGGCCCTGGGACCCGCCCTGCGTTCCAGGGATGCTCAGAGGCGGCACACGCGGTACCCTGCCACCCTTCCCCAGCGGTACCTTTGGTGCTGCCGAGCTCCGGGTGCTTCTTCCAGGGCCGGCTGAGATCCTTCAGGGGCGGCGGCTCCGGCTCGAGGCGCTGGAGCTGCTGCAGCCGATCCTCCAGGCTCCGGGCAGCCTCCAGCACAGGAGCGGGGTCTGCGGGATGCGGGATGGGCGGTGAGCAGCAGGGATGGCTCTCCACGGGCCCTCTCCCACCTCCCCGTGCCGTGGGGACACCCCGGGTCCTGCCTTTCCCAAAGCCATGGGGACTCTCCGGGTCCTGCCTTTCTAGGAATTGTGGGGATACCCTGAGTTCTGCCATTCCCAAAGCCATGGGGACATCCTGGGTCCTTCCATTTCAGGTGCCATGGGGACACAGGAGGTCCTGCCATTCCAGGAGCCATGGGAACACCCCCAAGTCCTGCCTTTCTAGGAGCTGTGGGGACACACCAAGTTCTGCCATTCCAGGAGCCATGGGGATATCCTGGGTTCTGCCATTCCCAAAGCCATGGGGAAATGCCAGGTCCCGCCACTCCAGGAGCCATGGGGACATCCCCAAGTCCTGCCTTCCCCAAAGCCATGGGGACACGCCAGGTCCTTCCATTCCAGGTGCCATGGGGACATTCCCATGTCCTGCCTTTCTAGGAGCTGTGGGGACACGCCAAGTCCCGCTTTTCTAGCAGCCATGGGGACACACCAGGTCCTGCCATTCCAAGTGCCATGGGGATATCCTCAGTTCTGCCATTCCAGGATCCTTGGGAACACTCCAGGTCCTGCCTTTCTAGGAATTGTGGGGATATCCTGAGTTCTGCCATTCCAGGTGCCATGGGGACACCCCCAGGTCCTGCCTTCCTCAAAGCCATGGGGACACGCCAGGTCCTGCCATTCCAGGAGCCATGGGGATATCCTGGGTCCTTCCATTCCAGAAGCCAGGGGGTCACCCCAGGTCCTGCTTTCCCCAGAGCCATGGGGACACGTCAGGTCCTGCCATTCCAGGAGCCATGGGGATATCCTGGGTTCTGCCATTCCAGGAGCCATGGGGACACGCCAGGTCCTGCCTTTCTAGGAGCCGTGGGGACACGCCAAGTCCCGCTTTTCTAGCAGCCATGGGGACACCCTGCCATTCCAGGTGCCATGGGGATATCCCTGCCTTTCACTGCCAGCCCCGAGGCACGGAGGGACGGGCTGGGGGCATGGGGGCATCACCTCTCCTGGCACCCTGGCTCCGGCAGGGCCGGTTTGGGCACAGACAATGGAGGTTTGTGCCGAGGTAAGCAGGTGCATCCGGAGCCGTCCGTCTTCCCTCTGTCAGCATTACACCATCATTAGCTAGTGTCTGCTCAGCGGGGTGTGCCATTATGTCTCCCAGGGCTGATGTAATTATACATTGACATAATTAACCCAGCAAGCCCATTAAGCAGGCCAGCTAAAAATTCATCTATAATTATTTGTTGTGTGCATGCTAATGAGTCCATCTGCACTGCCATTGTACAACATGAACAAATTAATTTACAAGTCTGGATTTTTTAATAAGTTCAAGAAAATGCCTCCTATTGAGCCAGGTTAATGTAGGTTTGGGGGATATTTTTTTTTTGGTTTTTTTTTGGTTTTTTTTTTTTGTTGGGGGTTTTTTCATGGAAAAGAAGAGGAAAGAAAACAGATTTGAATTCTCCAGGGTCAAAAAGTTAGGCAAACAGGGAAGTGGGATGGAGTTGGGCATGCTACCGTACGGCACGGACACATGGCAGGCATCCAAGGGTAAAAGACAATAACAGTGAGGGAAAATAATTCCAGCAACTGGCTGCCTCCACTCAGAACGGGACACAGAGCAGCTCTGCTGCTTGGCAAGCCCCTGGCTGAGATGGAAGCGGGATGAAGGAGGCCATGTCATGGGATTTAGGGGTCAAACACAGCACCAGATGACTTTGGGGTGAACCTGCCCCAAATATGCAAGATTTGGTCCATGCCCATGTGGATGCTCCTTGCAAACAAGAAATCCCAAGGCACACACTCCCCCAAATGGGATTTGGGGGTCTGTCTGCCTCACTGCTGCTCTGCCATTCCACACCATCCCACCCCACAGCTTCCCTCCAGGACTAGTGACTGCAAGACCAAAAGCTCCTGGAGCATCCTCCAGAGAGAACATTATCCCTTCTTTCTGCTGGACATCACAGAGGCCCCACGAATGGAAGGAATAAGAGGTTTGTGTCAGGATTCTGGCCATGAGGATCCACAGGCAGGTGCTGAGTGCTGTCAGCTTTGTCACTGGAACAGGCACTTGGCTCCAGCTGGGATCCTCCTGGGGATGCTCATGGCATCCTTCAGCTCCTGGCGTGCCTCAGCTCAGCATCCCCCAGGCTGGTTTCCCACCCAAGGGTGCAGGATGACAGTGATGCAGCACAGTCCCAGCCAGCCTGGATGCTCCCACAGCCATTAATAACTCCCATAACAATGTGAGTGGAGATAAGGACATGGATAATTAAACCCTGCTCTCCGGGGGCTGCCGGGGTCCCCCCTGTGCTTCCCAGCCCTGGGGGTGTTGGCAGGAGGCTCCGTGCCAGCCTGTGAGCTGCCTCCATGGAGATAAAAGCTGGGACAGGCCCTGTTTGATCCACACCAGCAACTCCTCCTGCCTCCAAGATGAGAAATAATATGGGAAAAATGGATCTGAGTGATAAAGCACCAAGGATTTTCCTCAGGTCAGCATTTTCCTTCCTATGAGCTGCAGCCCTGCTGGTGAAATACAGCTGGGGTGATGCCTCCGTGTGCTGTTCCCTGTTTGGAGCTACCAGCCTGGGATGAAATGGTGGGAGCAGAGCTTTGGGAAGGGAAGAACAAACCTTTGCAACAGCCAGGGCAGCACAGACACCAAATTCCTGGCTGGAATAACTACACAGAGCTAATACCACACTGCCCACCCACTGGGAAACACCACCCTGGGTTGTGGGGCTGGCTGTGCCACCACATGTGAGATATTGGGGTGTGGTCCTTGCTCCATGGATCACATCTTCCACTGGGACAGGTCAGACCTGACACTGGCCAGCAGCACAGATGGGTGACGGGTGACACGAGGGACACGTGTGCCTAAACAGGACCTGAGGGCACTGCTCTGGGGCCACGGTGCAGGGTCACCCACAAATGGCACAGCCTGGGAAACAGTGTCCCTGCCCTGGCACGCTGGGCATCACACCCACTATCATACCCATCTATCGCTCCATACCCTCACCCACCACATATGCAGTTTATACATATATTAATTAAATAAATAAATACAAATATAAGTGCCACCACTAGCTGGCGTCATTGGCCATCCTTTAGTGGCACCGGCAGTGCTGCAGCAGGATCACAGAACGACAAAATATCCTGAGCTGGAAAGGACCACGAGGATCCAGGAGTCCAACCCCTGGCCCTGCACAGACACCCCAACAATCCCACCCTGTGCATTCCTGAGAGCACTGTCCAAGTGCTCCCGGAGCTCTGGCAGCCTCGGGGCTGTGCCCATTCCCTGGGGAGCCTGGGCAGTGCCCAGCACCCTTTGGGGGAGAACTTTTCCCTGATATCCAACCTAAACCTCCCTGACACAGCTCCAGCCGTTCCCTGGGTGCTGTCCCTGCTCACAGAGAGCAGAGACTGGAGCTGCCCCTGCACTGCCCCTCCTGAGGATGATGCGGGTCGGGATGAGGGCTCCTCTCAGTCTCCTCTTCTCCAGGCTGAACAAACCAAGTGTCCCCAGCTGCTCCTCCTTCTCCAGACCCTTCACCATCTCCATGGCCCTCTTTGGATGCTCTAAGAGGGACAGGGACAGTTCTGAGTGCTCCTCACCTCCTCCTGAGCAGACACAGCTGCAGAGAGCACCTGTATCGCTGGGGATCACCAGCTAATCCCGGTGCCAGGGCCATTCCACCCAGCCCACGTTCCATGCTGCTGCTGCCTGGCTCCAGGAGGAGCACAGGTCACCCGTGGTGCATCCCTGGGACACCCACAGTACCTCCACAGTGCTGTCACCTCTCCACCACCATGGCCTCTCCTCTGCCACCCCTTGCCAACCTGCTCAAACACATCCACCAGCGCCCTACGAATCCCTCCACGAGTCAAAGTCAGCCTTAAATCAAATCATCCCCAACAACAATGACATTAATTATGCTTTTAACACATTTTACTGCTTCCCCCCCTTCCCTTCACGCCACATCTGTGTGAACAATATCCAAAAGATTTACGGTTTTCTCCCGTAATTACAGACACACAGCCAGCTCACTTATCAAAATACTTGCTGAGCAATCAGGCTCCGTTACAGTCTCTGCCAGAGATTTGTGTTGACAGCAGCCATTCAAAGCAAAAAATGTCGAATCAGGACTTATGTGGCTCTTGGAAAGTATTCCACAAAGAGTTTGCCTGTCGAGAGACATGTGGACATGGAACAGACGGGGATGAACCGTGGGAGGGGGGATTTGGGGAGCAGGAGGGGAGCAAGAGAGGATGCTGTGGAAAGCAGAGAGAGGAGAAGGAGGAGTGCAGAGAGCACAGGGAAGCAGTTTTGGGGCGTGCATGTGTGTGCATCCACGTGCAGGCGTGTGAGCGTGGGGAGGTGGGGAGGGAAGATAACTGGGTTCTGGAAACCGAGCTGACATTTGGTTCTCGTAGCACAGGAGAAAATTTAATGAGGACAAAAATATGTCTCCCTAATTCCCCTAAGAAATCATTAAAACATTTTGTTATTCCTAAATGTCTGGAAAATGAATTAGTGGCCCTGCAGGAGCCTTTCCGTGCATTTTCAGCCGTTTGCAGCTCTCAGTCCCCGACGTGCCGGGGGACGCTCCGTGCCTGGCGCACACAAACCCCCTGAAGTGGGGAGCAGCAGGAGAGGGCTCCCAGCTGATCCAGCTAGGACCAGCTCTGCCAACACAAACCTCAAGGCTGCCCTGTGCCTCAGTTTCCCCCTCCCAGAACGGCGCAGCGCCCCGGCCACAGGGTGACAGCTGAAGGATGTCCCCGTGGCTCGTGCTGCGAGCTGGCGCTCGGCCGTTTCGGTCAACTTACCGTCAAACAGACAAGTGGGAATAGCCGCAGTGTTACTACACGGGCTGAGCAAATGTATTCCTTTCCTAATGTCAAGATGCATTTGGCTCAGGGGCTGAAACACAGCGATGGCAAAAGCTGCTTCCTCTCCTCTCTTCGGCTGGGATCTCCACAGCACCATGCGCCGGCCGCGGTCGGCGACGCCAGCCGTGCCAGGGACGGTGCCAGCCGTGCCAGGGACGGTGCCAGATGTGGCAGGGACGGTGCCAGCTGTGCCGGGGATGGTGCCAGCCGTGCGGGGGATGGTGCCACGCTCCTCGCTGGCTCCTCTGGGCACCGGCACACGACTCGTTAGGCAGCCAGGTCGCCACCGCGCTGCTTACCTGGAGCTTCGAGCAATTGCTTGTAAACGCTCAGGAAAGCCGTCTCAGCCTCCTTGCTTCTCTTACTAAGTGCAATCACCTGCGGGGAGAGGGATAAAGGGGTCAGGGATGGGCTTGGAGGAAGGAACCGGCGGGATCGGCGCCACCGCAGCCGGCACACGGCTCCGCGCCCGCTCTGTGCCCCACGCAGCCGCTCGCTGCCCGTGGCTAAACTCCTCGTGCCGCTGCCATGTCACGTCTCCCTAAATCATTGATGTGCTCTGAGTAAATGAAAATTATAATTTAATGTCGGCGCTTAAATAAGAAATAAAGAAGCCCGCCCGTTGTTGTGCCTGCCGGGCCGGATCCGGCGCACGGCCTTCCCCAGCCGCCCTGCCAGGGTGGTGCTGGGGGTGGAGGTGATGCTCACACCAGGACTGGGCATGTCCTCCTGTCCCTGTCCCCCTGGGCTGCTGGGGTACTGGGGTGCTGGTGACCCTCGCACCAGCCACATCCCAATAACCCAACAACATTAATCTGCTGCGTGTTCCCATCCAACATTTATGAGCATGAATCATTTACTCCCTTTAATTCTTCAAGGCACAATGACACCTCGGGGCAGGGGCTGCTGCCCACCAGGTCCCCTTGGTTACCCCTCACATCCAGCCCCACCTGGAGTGGATGGGATGGGGTAGCAGAGGGACACGAGGGCACAGCCATCAGGGATGGAAGTGACCCATTCCCAGCTGGAAAATGTCCAGACTGGAGCCAAATTGGGCACTCACACCAGCCAGTGATGGAGGAAGAGGTGCCCACCCAGCAGACACACTGTTATGACAGGGAAATAATCAATTAAATGGCTCTTAAGCCACCGATGGGCTGAACTTTGGGCCCCAGTCTGGTGGCAGCTCCCACACCAGAGCATTTTCCCCTCCTCTGTGCCAGCAGAGCTCCTGGCTCACCCTGCCAGCCCGGATTGCCATCGCTTGTCATTCCAACCCAAAGCAAACGGCTCATTTGTAATCCAGCAGCCACCTGAGCAAGCCGCCTTCTCCTCCGGAGCTCGCAGGCACTGGAGCACAAAGATCATTTTTCTATTGTTAAAATTGTATAAGCCGGGCTTTTTATAGCAGCTCGTACACAAACCTACTTTCTCAGCACCGCGGTTCCAGCAGAGGAGGAATTTGGGGGCTTTTCTTCAGCGTTCTGCAAAAATGCTTGGCTTCAGGGTGCTTTAAAATAATAACAGTGAAGAGGGGAAGGGAGGGAGGAGGCAGCCAGGAGCCGGCACTGCCCGTGTGCTGGAGCAGGACAGAGCTTTTCCTGCTGAATCTGCCAGTGGGGTGAGCCCTGCTGGGGATTTGTAGGGATGTGGGGACACAGCGGTGCTGGGCTGCTCGTGGCATCAGCCCTGCGTGACCTCCCCATTCCCAAACCCTTTGGAATGCACAGGAGGGGAGCAGGAGCAGACACGGGGCCATGGGGATGCTTGGACCTGCCCCAGCTGCTCTGAAGAGCTGCATCTCCCCTGAGCTGGCATCAACCAAAGGGTGCAGAGCAAAAATCCAGCCCAAATGTTCTCCATTCCCTCTCCACCACCCGTGCCTGTCCCTGTGCACCCCTAATCCATGCCAGGGATGAGAGCTGACCCAGGCTCCAAACCAAGCTGTGTGCACTGCATTTCCTTCCTCAAATCACATCTTAAGAGACAAAGCATTTTCCAAGGGGAACCTTTCCCTCTCCTCAGCAATCCCTGTGGAGATCTGAGCATCCCCAGTGAGGGGTGGGAAGGAGCCTGCAGCATCCCCTGTGCTGGGCCCCAGCACATTCCAGCCCACATCAGTGCCAGGGCACCACCAGCGTGGGCAACTGGCACATGGTGAGCCAGACACCCACTGAGCTCTCCCAGAGTCCCACTAAACTTGTAGGAAATGTCAGTAGAAAAAAAGATATTTAACATTTTCAGTGATCTTTTCCAGATGGGGGATAATTTACTCAAATGCCAGGGGAGATTTCTGCTGGAGCAGCTCTGAGTCCTGCACAGGGATGGCTCACCCAGCACTGAAACTGCTGCAATTCCTCACACAGAGCTGAATAAACACCTGGGAAAAGCCCACACCAGCCCTAAAATCAAGGTCTTATAACAAAACACCTACATTCTCACTTTCTTGAGGCAGAACCAAACCCTGCATCCACATCCAAGAAGACAACATCTGAAAACATGCTGAAAAGAGGAGGAAATGGCTAAAAATGGGGGAGCTGAGCGTCCCTGGAAGCAGCCCAGGTTCAGTGGGATCAGGATGGCATCGCTCCCATTCTCCCCATCACCACGACACCCCCGAGTGACACAACCCCACTGCCCACCTGCAGAGCCCTCGGTGCCTGCTCTGCCTGTGCACCAAACACCCAGGTACTCTTCATTCCCATTTTTCCCCCCTCCATCTCCCTCCACAGCCTCCATGGGCTCAAGGTGAGGTGCAGCACGGGATCGCCGCCGCCTGATAAATTACATTTCCGCGCCGGGTCCTTTTCATGGCTGGTGACTTTCCAGCAAAGCAATTATCACAGCAGAATGCGTAATAGCCTAATTAATTACTATTGTCAGGCTGGCCTCTGTGCCATGATTATACCTTCCGAAGCCAACTTTTTAAACATTTGGAAGCAGAAATATTATTATAATTGACTGACAAAATGGTAAAACTCCCCCGGCGCAGCCGGTGCTCCTCCCGGCGCTCGGAGCGTCTGAGCATCCCCGCTCCAGAGGCGCGGGATTTGCGTCGCACCGGCGGAGAGTTTATTCTTACATCCACCAGATCAAGTGCAGGATAAGTAGTGGGTTATTTCCATCTAAATGCTGGTGGCAGTAAACCACAAATGAGCTCTTTTTCAGCGTGCGGGAACAGCTGTCGGGGGAGAAAGCGGCAACAGAGACCCCAAATGTTGAAGAAAAGTGATGAAAAAAAAATTAATTCAAGGCTTCGCTGTTTTCCTTGGGTGTTTTTTTTTTTTGCTGATGTGTAAAGAAGTTGGGGAGAGAGAGAGAGGGTGGCAAGGAGGGGGAGGTTGGGAAGGAGCCACTGTCCTGGGAGAGCTCTGGGTGATGGGGCTGGACCACCACGAAGAACCAGGCACGTGTTGGGGTCCTTTGGTGCCTCCGTGTCCAAACAACCCCTTAAATCCTCCACAAGTGTGCACAGAGCCATTGTGCACCCACAGATTCATCCCAGGCCCCCAAAGATCCATCACAGACACACAAACCCCTCACAGACCCATCAAACACGCACAGACCCATCACACCCCCCACGAACCCACCGCGCACCCACCCAAACCCATCACACCCACAGCCCCCCCACCCCTCCAAAGGCAGGAGCAGCTCCCAAGATTTTCACAAGGCCAAAAAGCAATTCATGTCAAAAAGATCAATAATATAAAAATAAAGCCTGAGAATTCTAGTTAAAGGGAACATCACAGAAATATGTTGTTCACGTCCATGATTCGGAGATTAAAAAAAAAAAGAGGGGGGGGAAAGAAGAATCAATATAAGTTCTTTAGATGATGTTACTTCTAATGAGAAATACACCAAGACTGCTGCAAATAACTGCTTAACGGAGGAAAAAAAATGCATTAATAATTTACTTTCTAAAGCGCGGCATCCCGAATGGGAGAAAATTGCTGCTGGTTCTTAATTTTGTTGTAATATTGCCTGACAAGTTCAGTGATGTTTTGGCAAAGTTCTTGAGAGCAGATTCAGAGAACACTCAGTTCATTCGTTTATTTTTCCCCTCTTTTTTTCCCACATCATCCTGACCCTGCTGCCTCAGGGAGAAGGTGCCCAAGCTCTTTCTTTCCTGTGCACCACAGGATTTCTTGGGCTGAGCACTCACAGCAGCAACAGGGAAAATATTTCAAGCTTACCCACCCTCCCCAACATAACTTAATCCATGTTTTTTCACTGACTGTTCGAGCTGGTTCTTTCCTTCTTTCTTTCTTTTTTTTTTTTTTTTTCTCCTCTTTTTCCCTGAATTTATTTTTTTTAGTGCATTTGCTGACAGTTGGCAGCTCCGAACCATCTGCCACCAACACAAATCTCAAAATCAAAGTTTTCAGCATCCAACCCAATGAGGAACAGGCTGATTTCTGACCACCACCAGGAGAATGTGCCACCTGAGCAGGTTAATTCCCAGCAAGGATTTCTTGCAAGCCCCCCGTAATTATTTTCCACAAAAAAATATTTTCCTGGAAAGTTACGCTTGTGGAAGAATATTTTCCTGCAAAAATAGCCAAAATTCCCCTTGTGGCTGACAGCAGTGGTCCAGGTTGGTGTGGGATACAGGCAGGGATGCTCAGGCTCTGCATCCTTGGCATGGATGATGGGGGTGATGAGGGGGTTCCCACTGATCCCCAGATTTGGGATGCAGCCAGGCTGGCCCCGCACCCCAAAGATTGCAAAGTTTCACCTCCCACTTAGCAGAACAAAACTTTTAATTTAGATGTTTTCATCTATCTATCAGAGTAAAAAAAAATAAGTTTAAAATAATGACTGTAATAAATGAAGGTAATTAATTGTAGTTTGTTCCTTTACTGTCTAGTCAGCTTAATTTTACCTTTTCATCTAATAATGAGAAAATAATTTTTGTGCTCTGAGGGTTAATGATATGTAACTGCAAGAGCTGCTAATTGCATGTTGCAAACTATTCATCAAAATCCCCATCTGCGCTACTTGATTATGTTTGCTAAATTATTGCTTTGAATTATCTTTCATAAAGCAACTTTTGTAATTAGCAGGGCTTTCGCTCTGCTCTTTTCTCCGGCACAAGGATATTCAAACTTTGTCCCTCTCAAGCTGTTGCCATTAAACTGCTTTTGGGGAGAGAAAGGAGCTGCCCTTTAGTTGAAGAGGGGGGAAAAATAAAAGCTGGGTTTATCCTCTGTGGTTACAATTTCTTCTTCTGGTCCTGCTACTCCTTCCTCAAGGAAAAAAAATTATCTAAGAGCCTAAATATTTAGGAGATGTATTCAGGAATAGGAGAGAGAAAGGGCCCTACAAGCTCATCCACACCCCTCCAGGTTAATGTTTAAAAATTATCTTTTTTCCCCTTTTTTCCTTCCCATTCAGAGGAAGGAGCAGAGGGGGAATGTTTGCCATCCATCACCCCGAGTTTATGGGCTCCTTCTCGTGATGCAGGTGGAGCACTCAGCTCTCCCTGCTTAATATTCATGGGGAGAGAGGAAAAGTGGGGTTTGAGGGGGAAATGTATGGGATGGGAGTGGTGCGGGTTTTCAGAAATTTGAAAAAATAGGAAAAAAAGACCAAAAAAGAGGAAAAAAAGGGAGGGAAAGGGGGAAAAAGGTAAAAGAGGGAAAAGGGAAAAGAGAGGGAACAAGGGACAAAGAGGGGGAAAGAGGGAGAAAAAGAAAAAGAGAGAAGAAACAGAAAAGAGGAAAAAGCATAAAGAGAGGAAAAGAGAGAAGATAAAAAAAGATGAAAAGGAGGAAAAAGGAAAAATATTTGAAAAGAGAAGGAAAATAAAGAAGGATTAAAGGGAAAGGGAAAAATGAAAGGGGAAAAGGAAGGGGAAAAAGGAAAGGGGAAAAAAGGGAAGGGAAAAGAGGAGGGAACAGGGAAAAAGGGGAAGAACAGAGTCCTGAGCCCCCTTAAGCCTGGCTCCAGGAGCAGCAGCACCTCACTGGTGTCCACCCTGCACTGCCTGGCACCAAAGCAGCCCAGAAACCCAACCTCAAGGCAGCAGAATCCACTTTTTGGGATAAAACCTCCCAAAACCTCCTGTGGAAAAACTCCCTGGTGTGAGGAAGGTGGCAGAGCTGGGGAAGCAGCTGCTGCTGAGCTGGGAATTGCATCCTGTTCTCCCTGACACCCCCATAAATCCAGAGCCACTTGGGCAGAGGGGCCGGCAGGGCTTCCCAAAGGACATTGCTCATATTCCTGGAGCGGATCTAATGAAGACTATTGGAAAAAATGCAGTATTTAAAAGACTGAAAATGTATTCCTATTGTTATCACTCTCTTTTATGTGTTTATGCACAGTGCATCGGAATGAATCAATACTGGATTGCTCTATAAATAAATGAGCATATCAGTAAACCCAGTAATAAAATGAAGTGATGAAAAATATGGAAATCAGCCACATTTGTGTAAATCCACTTATTGTTTACTTTAATATTTTCCTATGCAGTTCCGTAGCTCCAAAGAGACAGATTTAAAACCAGGTAATGCTCAGCAGATGACAGATTCTAATGTGTCGCTGCTGGCGAGCTCAGAACACCAGCAGCTCTCCAGGGGTTTCCATCCAAGCACATTAGAGGAGCAGGGGAAGCAGCCCCTGAAGAAAACACTAAATTATCGGGGAGAAAAGAGGAGTCCTGAAGTGCCACGAGACTCTCGCCAGCATCGGCGACCAAAGCCAAGGCTCACGTGGATGTGGAGCATTTGGGGCAGGATGGAGAAGCCTTCCCTGGCAGCGTGGTGGGCTGGGACCATGTTGTCCCATCCCAGTAGCTCGGCTCCTCCTCAGATCCCCCTCTGCAAGCTCAGCCTGGGATCCTGGATGTGCCAGGGCTCCTCCTGGGCACACCACGGCACTTCCCGGTTACATCGAGGCATTTCCCGGCCATGGCACCTCCTGGCTGTGTCACTGTGCTTCCTGGCCATGCCTGAAAATGTCATGGCATCTCCAAACCACACCCTGGCATCTCCAAGCCCCACCCTGGCACCTCCTGGCTACACCCTGGCACCTCCCAGACACATCTTGGCCCCTTCTGGCACTTCCCAGCACTGCTGGCTCCTTGCCCTGCCTGGAAGCTCTGTCCAGTCTGTCCCTCCCAGGGCTCTCCCCATCTCAACCCCCCAAGAGCCAACAGGGTGGGGAAGGCCTGGGATCATCCCCAGGACCATGGGTGGAGAGGGCAGCTCCTGCCCACGTTGCCCAGCTCTCCTCTGAGCATTCCCCCTAACGCTGCCAGTTTTCCCTCCCACCCAGCCAGGCTGGTAGAAACACCCCTCCCCACACAGCCTCCAAGAAAAGCTATTTTAGAGTTGCTCTTTTTTTTTCCCCCCCACCCCTTTCTCATCTTTTTTTAATTCATTTTTTTTCTAACAAACAACCCATCTCCCCCCATCTGGGCTGCGAGCTGGGTGCCAGCAGCTCCGCGCCAAGCGCTCAACGTTTGCTTTTTATAAACGCCTCGAAACCCAAAATTCCCTCCCGCGCTGCTGGGATGCAGCCAGGTGGATTCTGCATCCAGCAGGATGCTGCACCCCCCAAGAAGCCCCTTTCTTCCAGCTCTGCCCACCCAACAGAGCTACCAGAGGTGGCGAGAGCCAGAAATGCCCACACCTCAAGGTTAGGGGCTAAAATTTGCCTTTGTGGCCAGTTAAACTTCTCTTTTGTTAGTCACCAACATCTACAGCTCCCAAAAATCTCGTAGCTGGGGAGGGAAATCCACTGTCCTGCCGAGTTAATTCCCTAACAGCAAATCTCCTAAACCCCAGGTACATTTTTTCCTAAATGCCCAACTGAGTTCAATTAAATGTTTATGAGACTCTGCGCTTTCCCCCCACCCTGCCAGCACCAGCATGAAGCTCCTTCTGGAACAAAACAAAAACAAAAGGTGGACAAAAACAACAAGAAAAATAGGGGGGGAAACAAAATAAAAGGGGTTTAGGAGGGCTGGAGTTCGAATTTGAGGAATACAATTCCCCCAGCCCAGTTTTGCTCGCTGTCGTGCTGGCAGTATCGACAAGGGGGTTCACATGAATAATTGAAGGAATTCTGAATTCCCCGCAAAAGAAAAGGCAAGCCGAGAGGGCTGTTGAGATAATCAGGAGCTGGCTAATCAATATTCTCAGCCCCAGCCTCCTCCTCGCTTCTCCAAAAGGAGCAGTGCCATAAGCTCATCAGTAACTGTAAAAAAAACATCGCACTCCGAGTGTCAAAATAGTCAAGCACAGCATATTGTATTGCCAGATTTCCCTCCCGGTCCACCTCGGTGCCAGATTCCATCCATCAGCAGGGAGGGAAGCCGTCCAAAGATGACTTACTTACGCTTAAGTGTTCATAAATAAGGTTTTTAAGATATAGATGGCTTTTTAATTTTGGTGGAATGTAGGAAAAAAATAAAATCAAATAAAAATGATGGGGTGGATGCGGTGGGAAGAGATCTCTCGGGTGCTGCCTGGTAAATTCCACAGCCCAGGGGATGTTCTGGTCCTTATCCAGCTTGTACCAGGGTGAAAACAGCCGGAAAAAATTTAGGCTGGCACCATAAACTGTGGCAAAAGCTTTGTCTGGTGGGGAGATATGGCAAGAGGACATATTCCCGCTATGGAAACCTCATTAGACAGACTCTAATTACTGCCCTGCAGTCGGGGGGGAGAGACAGACACCATAAAAACCTGGGCGGGGGGGTGGTCATTAACTGCTTTTTGATAAATTGGGGGCTGAGGTGCTGCTGGCCGAGGTCAGGAGGTGCCTGTCTGAGGCTCAGCTGTGCCCCAGGCTCTGGCTGCTGGTGATTCAATCCCATCCTGCTCCCAAAACGGGCATTTTTGGGGCAAATTTGGTTTGTGATGGAAGGAGCCGCTTTGCCCTCTTTATCAGCAGCTGGTCCTGGCCTGCAGGACTTGCAGTTTGCTCCATCTTCATGTCCCAGCAAAACCTCAAAACTCCCATGAAACCAGCCTTGCACTTCAGCATCGTGAGGATTTAAGCTGTGGCTGCCTGAATCACGAGGGATTTGGCTCTTTCTTCCCTGGCATCACCAAAACCATCACCTGGCTGTGCCACGATGGGATGTGGAGCAGGACACCCGGCACAGGGAGCCAACAGCCTCCCCTGCCAGCCAGGGGGGTGACCCTGGCCATCCATCACCCCCTTCCCTGTATGTAAATCCCTGATGCCAAAGATGTATGGAGCCAATTACCAGGGGTCACTGCCGGGTGGAAAATTCAGACAACGAAGCTCCCGGTCTCCGATGAATTTGCGCGAGATTGCAAGTTACTACCTTTTATTGGACAATATAAATATTTCACTGTTATATAAAAAAATATTGGCGAGAAAGCAGATAAAGCCGGGTCCTGTGTGTATACAGAGAAGCAGGGAGTGAAAAACGGCCGTCAGCATCTTTTTAACGGCCTCTGGTGCGGCGCAGGAACGGCTGCAGAGGGGTTGGATGACCACGGTGGCACCACAGGATTGGGGAATCTCAGGGACCCCCAAGGCTACAGTGGGAGTGGGAATGATGCTGGAATGAGCCCAGACACACACACAGTGGGGTGGTCAAAGGGGTTGTGCGCTGAGCCAGCCACGATGGAGAGCAACACAGGGGATGCAGAAGCAGACACAGAAACCTTGGAGGCTCAGAGCCATTCCCAAAAAATGGATGTTGTCCCCAAGCCTGTGCCTACCACAGAGGATGCCCAGGAGGGTTGGGGTAGGAACAGTCTCACCATATGGATCACTCCAAAATGCATTTTCCCAAGTCTTTCCCAATTTGTCCTCCTGGAATCACACCTGTCCCCATCTGCAGACCCCGTGCCAGCACAGGACACCCTAATTTCATGCTCACCAACACATCAGCACATTCCCTGTGACAATGAAGCCAGAGGAAAGAAAAAATAAAAAGCCTATAGGAATCAATACCTCTTTCTCTCTTTCCCTATATTTTATTAAAAACTTTAGCATCAATATTAATGTTTAAATCCCCACCAAGCTGACTTTAATTACCTGTAAACTGCATCCACAGCTACGTGGACTTTGCTCCTCGCTGCAGTAAATACAGCTGAGAAGGAGCAGTGCCAACACCTCCGAGCATCCCCCTCCCATTCCTGCAGGAGGGGATGAATCCAGCACCCCCCACCCTCAGCAGCATGTGGGGAGGGGATGGTGGGTGATGGAGCCAGAGCCACGACCCCAGCTGAGCATGGATGGAGCTGAAAGGAGAAAGGGGGAGAGGAGAGAAGGGAAAAATTGAGATCCCGGGAAGAAAATGATGCGTAAATATAAAATATCTGGGACTCTCACTGCCAAAAGGAATCTGCTTCCAGCCACTACATGAATCACACTGAGGGGGGGGACGAGGGAGAAGCAGTTGAATGGAGTCCATTAGTGGCTGAGGACGATGAATAACTCGCAGGCGGCAGGAGCCGCTCCGGAACACGGCGAGGGCATGGAGGGCTGGGAGCTGCCAGGGAAACCAAGAGGGACTGGGACCAGATCCCCCTGAACCCCCACCAGCAGCCACCTCCTCCCTTTGCCTGCTGTGCCAGAAAAGAGGAATACAAGCTTGTTGTGCTTTCCCAACTGCTCCAGCCATGTCTTTAACCCCTGGCACCCGTGGGCACACAGAAAATGGCACGGCAGCAGAGGGAGCAGGGAACAGTCCCTACTGGTGCCACTGGTCACCCCAGGGCACATCCCAGGGCCGCCAGTGTCCAGGGCACAGATGCAGAGAGTGAGGTTTCAGCATCTAAAATGGAATCGGGGTTTACAGAGCATTATCGGAGGAGCTGTAATGGGATCTCACAGAGGGCAGAGATTTGAGACCTGCATCAGATTCCCATTCCCGGGGAGGCAGGAACAGGCTGTGTGTTCAAAAAACCCATCTATCAAGGGATGCTATCACATGCTCTGGTGTTCTGCTGGTGCTCACAGGCAGCTCCAGAGTTTTGCCATCCTGCTCCTTCCAGAGGCCAAAGAGGAGCTGATGGAAGGGCCCAGCCTGGTCCTGCCCCTCCAGACCCCACATCCTGGCAAATCCCCCACCCGGCTTCTCCTGCATCCCACAGCCTCAGCTCCTCCCAGCCAGCTTCTTTAAGGCCCCTTCCCTATTAGATCCACCCCAGGCTGCTTCCCAGGGCCAGGGCTGGGACGGCGGCAGCGGCGTTCGAGGGCTACACTCCCACAATAATATTCATTTCCATATTCATTCCGTGTTTATCTTGCAGATGTACGGATCCGTTACAATGGAGAAAAAAGAGAACTCAGAATTTGTTCTCAAAAGATATTCAAATTAGTTAATCAAGAGTCCTTTTATCACGTGTCTCCTGTACCAGCAGCAACTATCCATCGAGATAAATGATCAGCTGCTAATAACTGATTACACTGCAGCAAGTGTTTTCTTATCCCCATTACCACCATGTTTAAAGACATTTTATAAATTTCTAATTATCGTAAATTGTTTCTCCTTTGGAAAACATCTTCCCATAGTCATCAGCTGTCAATTTGCTCTGAAAATCTCTCTTTGAAATGAGCTCATTGCAAGATGCTTGGGAAGCAGAGAAAACCCTTCCAGGCTCCTGGCTGGTGCGATGCAGCCTGGACACCTCCACCCCTGGGCACTGGGGGACTGGGGTGTTCCTCCATCGCTTCACAAGGGAATCAGACTTGAAAATAAAATAAATCCATAAGTGGGATCAGTCCTGGATGAAGGTGCTGCCTTTACCTGGCTCATGATGCCAAGGAACTGCGTGGTGGAACAAGCCGTGGCTCCAGATGGATTCGCTCTCCAGCGAACCATGGAACAATAAATAAGCCAACAGTTCATAAAACAGCTCTTGGTAAACACCAGCTCCTTCCAGCACTGGCATCCCAGGGTGGATCGGGGCTTGAGAGGGCCCTAAATAAGATCCCACTGGTTTTCTGTGTATTTTACCAATGAAAGCTAAAATAGTGGAGAGGGTTTGAAGCCAACCAGGACCTTAAGTCCAGCGGTGGCCTCGAGCTGCCGCTCCGGCTGATTTCTGGGCCCCATTCATTATTGCAATCAATCAGCTTAAAGAAAAACAACCGCATAAACAACAATAAACCAACCTCTAAACTCTCTCAGGCACTTTAATGGGTCCTTCCATCTTCCCCAGCCGTGACCACAGGGCTGGAGCCGCCATCCATGGGCCAGGATGCAGCTGGGAAGAAGTACGATGGCACAGGCAGAGTATCCATGTGTTCCTGGATGCAATGAGCTCCCCTGACTCCCAATATTCCCCAAAAGCACCAGTCACACAACCCTCCTTGGGTGATGGTGGCTCCACTGGTGACAGTCACTGCCTGGGGATGACCAGGACAGGCACATCCCAACCATTCCCCATGGTGTATCCAGACCCTGGAGATATTTGCCAGGGTTTGGCCAAGTGCCTCCGTGCCAGACCTGATTGAGCCAAAGCTGCCGGAGGCAGAGGCAACACGGAGACACAGGATGGGAGGAGGAGGAGGTGGAGGAAGGCTGCCCAGGATAAGCTCCCTGCAGAGGATCAGGGTGTCCAGCCAAGCGTGTTCTTCAGGCAGAGCAGGGCCCGTGAATGCCAGGAAAGGGAGGAGCAGCCGACGGGACGCGGATCCTGGCACGGAGCAGCCAAGGTCCTTCCCGGCTCCAGGGGGGCTCAGACCAGGGAAGGAGACGCCGCAGGCACCAGCCATGCCATTATACGCGTTATTGATGCTGTTCTGAAGAAAGCTAATCAATATATTAGATTTCCCAAAGAAAGAAAACACCAGCTGCCAGCAGCACATAACTCCTCCGCCGCCGCGCTGCATTTTTCCATCAAGCCCCGGAGCCGCGCGTGGCTGCGCAAGACGAGGTCACGTTCAAGAGGAGACCTTCTGCTCCTCTGGCCACCAGGTCAGAGCCAGGGCCACGGCCACTGTGCAACCACATGCCAAAGCCCACGGCCCCTGCCCGGGGTTGAAGTAAAAATGTGGCATTCCCCAATTATTTTGCACCAGCATCGAGTGTGGGATGCGGGGATAGAGCCCAGCACCCAGCAGGACAAACCCAGCCTGGTCCAACAGCGCTCCCCAGGGAACTCCCAGTCCTGATGCCTGTATGGACTCACAGCCCCCGTTTGCAGTTCACAAGGGTTCCCCAGGGAGCTTTTCCCATTGGGAAGAGCATTGTGGAAACTGCCCTTTCCCAGCTACATTTCCCTGTAGAGACATTCCCATGACATTGATCTCTCCCAAATCTGGCCACTCAGCCACACACCAGGACTGCAGGGAAACTGGAAAGCACCAAACCAATGGATGCTCCTGGGATCCCGGCACACAGAACCCTGGAACACCAATCTGTGGGTCCTGATGTGCCCTGCTCCCCACTGCCCACTCCCCATCACCACTGCTGGTAGTGACCATTCCTCAAACCATTAAAGCCTGTGCTGTGGCAGCTCCAAAAGCCATTTAAAAAGGACAGGATAAATCCACGTTGGACCAGTAGGAAAGCAGACTGACGTCACAGGGAATTGATTAGTGCTTTAATAGAATTGGATCATTGGGAGGGCTGCAGACCCTGTTTCAGAAACCCAAATGTTATGCAGATTCACATTGAAAACCCTAAACCAGGGCGCATTTATTTAACCAAGGCAGAGTAAATGTCCCACATTTCCCCAGGATTATCTGAACCATATCAGATATAATCCAATGATCTGTAAAGTGATTATACCCAACTGAATATACGAGATCTCTTCTGGTAATGCAATATTTCATCCAGCTGCAGACATTAGGAGGAGGCAAACAAAGGAGGAGATTTAATAAGTGGAAATAAAACTATAGGCAGAGATAGTTTTAAATTTTTCTTTTTTTTTTGTATCGCATCTAATTGCAATCAACAACAGACATCTGACACAGTGACAGCATCAGCAAAATTGCTGCTGAGAGCACAGAATCTTTGTCTAAAAATAATCAGACATTCAGCGCACCACTGTTTGTTATAATGGTAATCGATGCTGGAGGCTTTGAATTCCATCAATTTATAGATCTGCTCTGTTCTGCCTGGTGATTGTGTTCTGCACACATCCCCTCCCGCTCGGCGCAGGCAGCGCCGGGGCACTGTGTGATTAAGATAAGCTCAGATTCCTTTCATACATTCCTTATCAGCTCTAATTCTCCACCAGGCAGAGATGTTCACAGCAGTTAAAGATTAGTTCAGCTTCTCAGACGCCAAATTTGAGGGTATTGATCAATAAATCAAATCACGGCAATCAATCGCCCGATCCAAGTCTAGCCGATGCATTATTACTGGCGCCTTCCAAGCCGAGGCTTTTTCATGGGTTTCATCAAAACGTGGCTTCCCTGGCTCCCCGCCAGCTCCTGGGCTGCCTAATAGACTCCACAGCAGAGGAGCTCCAGCCCAGCAGAAGAGCAATAAATCTCTCATCAAACAGCCGATAGAGAAACAAGATGAACATCTGTTTTGCTGCAATGAAACTCCTGTGTTCTTCAGAAGCTGCAAACCAGGTCTGACAGACCACCCCAAAGGCAGCTTTGCCTTCAACAAAGCAGCAAAGCAGAATATTTGCTGGTTATTTCAATCAGGTAATTTAAGAAGACTTTGCATTCTCCTCTCTGCAGCTGCCGGAGCTTTACAGACAGGATTCCTGCTCAGTCGATAATAAAAGCCATCCTGGGACCCTGTACTATGAAGGCAATTTTATGATACCCATTATGTGGCAATGTAACTTCATTAAAAGCTGTTTATTCCCTCTAAGCATTTTAAGCACTTTCCCTCACCCATAAAGAAGAGGCTCTCGGTGCATAGGGAAGGTTATTTGTGCTGGGAGCTGCTTTTGGGGATTTCTGAGCGGGATGAGGGTCGTGCCAGCAGCAGGATCCTGGCAAAGGGGCTTCTCCTCCCATCCAGCAGCGAGTCGGGAGCTGCCGAGAGGCAGCTGTATATTATTTTTATTATACACTCCAGATGAGCTGCATTTACTGGAGCTCCATTCAGGTGACATTCATTATTTATTTCTTTTGTAAATTAATACGGACGAGTGCCACAAAAATCTACCTTCACTGCAAGGATGGGCTGGCTCCTCTGAAGGTTTGCTGCACACCCATTTGCTCTTCCATTTGGGATAATTTGGGGTGTCTCAACCCTAGGAACTTAATTTTCTAACCCATGCTATAATTCAGCATCCAAGGATGGAGCTGTAGCCATGGCAAAGCAGGAGCCAAACCCCATCCTGCAGCCAACTGCATTCCAAGAGTCACCTTGCTCCAAAGGAGGGACAAAATGAAATCCTTCAAAACGACCGAGCAGCTCCTAAATCTCCAACTCAATGCTCTTTATTCCTTGTGCTAAATTCAGCCCCTCCAAAAAAAAAAAAAAAAAAACAAACAAAAAACTGATAGTTTGGTCCTGTCCTAGTGCTCAGCAAATCATGAATTTATTAAGTTCCTTCTTGATAAGCATAACTGATAGATGACAATAAACATGGCTTGGGGACAACTCTCCTGAAAGCTGCCACAACATGGAGCTGAAGAGTTAATCCCCCGTGGCAGGGATTTGTCTCCAGATGGGATTGAGGAGCACCTTCACCTCCCCAGGCTGGTGGGGCAGGGTGGGTGTTTGAGCTGCCAAGGTGGCCACCAGCAAGTGGCTGCTTGTGCTCTGCTGACATTCCAGAGTCAATGAAACCACCCAGCAGCCACCTCCTGGACTAACGAGGCATCCTCAATTAGCCAGTGGCCTGGGAGAAATTATCCCTAGAGCAGGGCAAGCCAGCCCAGATTCCTACATGGTACTTAAAATAATGTGAATTAAAGCAGAGAAAAGGCAGGGAATGAGAGAGAGAGAGAGAGAATGGATGGCTCAGATAAAGGGGTGAATCCCCCATTTTTTTGCTCCTGGCAAATTTTCTCCTCCTGTCACCCAGGTTTTTCCCATTGCACAAAGGCTGCCATGTTTTTAGGGATTGGACTGAGAGGCCTGTTTAGGCAGGATCACCACACATTGCTACCACATCCTCCTGAGTTAATACTCCCCATAAAACAACTCGGGGCATGCACTCAGAGGATATGACTGCACCTTCACCAATTCATAATTAGAACAACCATTGGCATGAATACCCATGCTTCAAGGAAAAGAAAATTCCCTCCTTACTACCTTCAAAAAACCTGCACCTTTCTCCAAATAAATGGATGCAGAGACCTTGCATGGCTTGTGAGGAGAGCATGGGACAGGATAGGATCCTGAGCTCATCACTGAGCACCAAACTCAACAGCAACAGCTCAATATTCCCCCATAAACACACAAACAAACATGTGGAAAATGCTGTTAATGGCTCAGCATTTCTTTAAACAGAGTCGCCAAGGAAAAATAGAATTACTAGAATACATTTTAATTGATTTACAACAGCACTTAGTAACAGTGATAAAAGAAATACTTGTTTTATTGGACCTCCTGCTAATTAGCTGGACTGACTCTGGGTTGGAAAAGTGTATTCCTGCAACCTGGCATGACCCCAGCCAGCACCTAACACCAAACAGCTTTTGAGCACAGAAATTCCTCTAGGAGAATCAGAGCAAACACACAGCCAGGTGGTTACTGCCAAGAGACAGCGGAGAAAAAAGGGCTGGAGCCCCTGAACAGGACACACCAACCCCTCCAGCAGATTCCAGCATCCTCTTCCATCCATAAATATGCCTTTATTACGACTTTGATATATCCTTCCCTTAACGACTTTTAAGGGCACCAGATAAAGTCGAAAGAAGTGCACAGGCAACAGGCAAATGTTTAATATTCAATAAATGTGTCAATTTTACATACGGACGCAAATGGGGCTTTATTGAAGAATTGGTAAACTTCCTTGGAGGAAAGTAAGTGCGTTTTAGCCTTCAAGGGGTCCCCAAAGAATAGAAATGGAATGTGATTTGTGATAAAACTCAGCTGCTCTATAAAAGACGTTAAATAAATGTTGCTCTTTCACTGGGGATATACAGAATTGATTGCATTATAGACCGATTGGAAGGCGCACGTTCCCACCAGCCACCCGCTCGCTCCACGCAGCCCCTCTCCATCCTCTTATGCTGGCTTCTTAATTCCAGCACAGAATTTTCTGGAAATGCTTTAAAACAGCCTTTTCCTGTGGCTTTGCCTGCTGTGGCACCCCAAGCATCAGCTGGGCTGGATCTGATTTCTGATTTCAGGGAAACACCAGAGAGAACCGTGGTGAGAGCCACCACGGGTCATAGAACCATGGAATGGTTTGGCTTGGAAGGGACCTTAAAGATCACCTTGTTCCAACCCCACTGCCAGAGGCAGGAACACCTTCCACTAGACCGAGCTGCTGCTCTTGCTCCATCCCAGGCTGTTCAATTCCTGCAAAACCCCAACATTCCCCTATTTTTGCGTCACCGTGGTCGACAGCGCAGAAACCGGAATTACCATTAAACACAGAACAGGGGACAAGAAACAATTAAAACCATTTTCACCACAGAGACAACACCAAGTCCCCAAGCGCCCCGAGCCTCCTGCACCGGCGCCAGGGGATCCATCAGAGTGAGGAGCAACACCAGGGAAGGGCAAGGAGAACAAACCAATCTCCGACAGACAAATGAGAGGCCAACGGTACCACCGCGGCGAGCACAAACTGTGATATAATTGTGCTGCTGCTACATCATCTTTAATCAATAACATGATTGTGCACAGCCCAAATCCCAGCCTCCGCCAAGAAACAGCATGTTGTTAAAAAGCCCAATAGCTTTTTTTTTTTTTCCCCGCTAATAGGTGGCTCGTTCCCTCAACCCTGCTGATTTTTTAAATAAAGCTAAATTCCAATAATTGTTTAATGTTTATTTTTATTTAGCTCTGGTTCACCTACCCTGGGCTCTCTGTGCCAGAAATTGATATTTTGCTCTGGTGACTGGGGAAAAAAATAAAATAAAATTAGGAAACTGGTGGTTATGTCTTGTCGTAGTTAGACTGTGGTGTAACTGCAGCTTGGGGCGGCCTCCTGGGTTGTCAGAGGCTCTGTGCACCCTAAATTTGTATTTGCTGTGTTTCCCAGAGATCAGCCTGCCCCAGGACCCTTGGGTTTCCAGCAGACAAGGGCTTCCCCATAAAAATGTGATTATTTTTTTCTTCTGCCTAACGAAAGCCTGGATTTAAGCCCGAAGGAGATGTTCTTGCTTTCCAGGTGGATTCATCCCTTTAAAACCCACCAGTGCCACACAGCAGTGCTGCTGCCTTCCCGTCCCCCACCCCGAGCAGGGTTGAAGGTGATCCTGGAAAAGTACAGGAAAGCTACAACCGATTCCTTTAGGAGATCCATCACGTCAGATTAGCAACTTAGTTTCTTATTAGCTATTTTCCATCCTATCATATTAATATTTGTTTTCACTATACAATGCAGGAGTCTTATCATATTAGCAACTTTCACATCACATTAGTGAAAACAAATACTAATACAATACAATACTAATATGACATGATCTGATGGGAAATTGCTAATACAATAAGACTCTCCTACCATATTAGTACAGAGACATTGTGTGTCCCACTTACGGCTCCCTCTGAACTGGGTAAATTCCTGGCATTCCCAGAACCAGCCACGCTCGTGTCCAAATGTGCCCGTGTGGGATGGGAGGATGTGAAGGATTGGGCACTGAGGACCCTGCTCTGTCCCCATGGTGCAGAGGACCCACAGCAGATGCATTAAATTGCAGTTAAATTCTTGATTTAGAAGTAAATCAGAGACATTTGGGTGCCCTCTCCATGGGACTGAGTTTCCTGGCCAGGGATGGAGATCCAAGGCAGCTGCCACAACCTGGGAATGCCACATGGCTCTGGGAAACAGTGTGGCCTGAAAACTTGCACAAGCACTAATAATTTGAAGGAGAAGCCAATTAAGCCAAGAGCCTGATATGAAGTTCCTGCAGCAGCAGGACCATGGGAAGCCCCAGTCAGTGTCCTCAGGACAGGGGTGTTCCCCAGGAGCTTGGGGAGTCCACGCTCAGCACCACTCCAGGAATGAGATGTGATCCATGCATTAGGAAAAGCAAACAACTTAAACCACTGGCTCCATCAGGAGCTCACCCTCCCACACCAGCTTTACTCCCCCCTTTCCCACCAGCACCTGGAGCCATTTTCCTGCTCTCCTGCTTCAGCTCTCACACAGGTCTCAGTTAACATCTCCCAGTCCCTCATCATAAGTTTCTGGATCGAAAGCAAAGGGAGGGTTTCTCTCCCCAGCTCCATGGCAAAGCCACCTCCTGAGCCACTCCCTGGCTCAGCTCTGGCACTGACACATCCTGGGAGCTCCCATGTCACCCTGGCCAACAGTGAGTGCCACACCGCTGAGGAAGAGCTCTCCAGCACGGAGCGAGGCAGCGCCTCTCCTCCCAGCCATGCCCAGCTTCGGCACGCTCAGCAATTTTCTATTCTCTCAGCAATTTTCTGTTCTACTGAATTAGTAGTTTGTATTGAATTAGTATTCATTTTCCCTAATATGATATATAAGCATAATCATGTTAGTGACTTTGATATCGCATTAGGCTGCAAAGCAGGAACGCATCCCGGCCCCCGCCGCGCCGGTGGGGAGCACCACGGCCAAGGAGGAGCCTTCTGTGGGAATACTCCAAATGTGGGGCTGGATCCTGCCCTCACCAACCTCTCCCAGCCCCACGGGGCCAAGCTGAGGTCAGGATTTCCCTGCTGGTGATGGCAAACCAAACTAAAGGATGCTGCATCCCAAAGGAGGAGCTCCCTCTCAAAGACAAGATTCCCAAAGGCAGAAGCAGCAGGTGCACAGCAGCAGCCAACAGCAGCCATCCCCAGGGACACGTCCCTGCTAGCTCTGGGTGTTCCTCACCTCACAAAGCCACGGAAATTTGGGAATTCAAACTGAGCCAAGAGCAGGATGCAGGCAGGTGGATCGGGGTTACGGCAGGGATGGGGGATGCTCGCTCCGCTGGAGCCAAGAGCTGGCATTCTCCCACGGGAAAATCCCAGCCAGCACTGAGCCTGCCTCAGTTTCCCCACCAGGATGACACCAGGGCCCAATCCTTAATTAACTGATGAAATTGTAATGAGCAGAAGCAGCAAGAGGGAGCCGGGGGGAAAGGGAAGGTCCCTGCCCTGCAGGGAGCAGACAGATCGGGAGGGAGGGAAGGGCACCAGGGCCACTGAGGGGCACAGAGCTCATCCTGCACAGCTCCAGGAGCCTGGCAGCAGCACAGGAACGAGCTTTGTGCCAGGGTGAGGGCTCCCAGAGCTGCAGCACCAGCACACAGCTCCCTGCTGCTGCCTGGCCACCTGCCACGACCCCAAGAGCTCCTGGACGGATTCAAATTGTCTTCACATCACCATGAAATCGTGGGGGGCTTTTAATCCACTGCCCACAAGGCTCTGACAGCGCCACACCTGTGCCTCTGACCAGGATTCCACCTCCCACCACAGCCATGAGCAGTGCTGGGAAGAACCAAAACAGTGCCAGGACCAGAGCTGAGCTGCCCAAGGAGCGCTGGCCAACACCAGAGCAGTCAGGTTGTAAGAGCTGAACTTTCAATATTCTATAAGATTTATTTTTATACAAGGTAAATATATTTAAATATAGAAACCCCTACCTGCTGATGCCCACGCAGACACCCCTGGAGAGCTGGCAGCTCTCGGCAGCGAGCACCCAACCAAGAGCCTCGAGGTTTCCAAGGAAAACTCTCCCAGCCACACACAGATGTGCACACACGCGTGCAAACACACACAGAGGCATCTTTCAACATCCTAAGAAAACCCTGAGTCTTCACTGTCAGTGCTGTATATCACTTTGAGATATATACCATATTAGCAAAAAGAACTGAATTATATTGCATTCATGATGCAATTAAACACTTCACTAGGAATCAATGTAAAACTGATGAGGCCTGAAAGTAGTGCATATGGCTTAGAACATTATAAAACATTACCTTCACTCAAATCCTTTTCAGTAGCAATTTAAATCTTCTTACAGTTACTGCTGCCAATGGTAAACCATCTACTGATTCATAACAGTGCATGGGAACGAATGAATTTTTTTAAAAATTTATTCAACTACTAAATTACCCATGAAACCGGAATAGCTGACAGAAGTAATCTGAATTATTATTAGCTCTGCAAGTATTCTGCATTAGCCAATTTAAAACCACGGCTCACAGGCAGAAACCAGTTAGTACAGGCAGGGTGTTAAATGACTGCCATAGTTCTTCATTTTACTGCTGCTTACGTTTAAAGGTCAAGAGATAAAAATTACATATGACTGCAAACACAGAAAGGGTGTTTATCTTTTCTTTTTTTTTTCTACGAATCAGGTCAACCAGAAACTTCCAAAACATTTGGAGAGATGAGTGTGTAAAGCACAATGCTGCTCAACTACCTCAGGATTTAGGAGGGGTTGTGGAGCTGCAACAAAGGGGGTTATTCTTTCTCCTCATCTTCATCGCTTTTCATGGCAGAAAAATGGGAGAAGACAGGTAAAATGGTCCTGAACTCTGAAACATGGGCACAGTGTCATGACCTGAGTGCCAGGCAAGCTGGGCATGCAGGGATGATGATCCTCACCGTGACCCAGGGTCCTGGGTGAGGAGCAGGGGTGGCTGGAGGGGCTTTCCCACCCCTCTCCATCGACTCCAGCACCAGGAACTGCTCACAGGAGGATGAGCAATTCATCTCCAGCTGATAGCCCTGCTGGGCTCCTAATCCAGGGGCTGATTAATCAGAAAGCAAAACTACCTGGGGATTTGGGCACCAGCTGCTCCTGGCAGTGTCAGACCCTGTGCTCCTGAAGCAAGGGCAGGGGGTGGCACCTGGGGACAGGTGCCCACTGTGCCACAAACCCTCAATTTATGAACCCCCTCAAGGTGAAAGCAGCCCCTCAGATGCCAAAAGCTTCATTTACCTCTCACCTGGGGAGGGATGGACTCAGCACCCTCGGGGTCCCCGCTGCCCATTTGGGGGTGAAAACGTGTCTGACCCCCCAAACAAAAGCAGTGATGGGGGAAACAATGCCAAACCCCCATCCCAGAGGAACTGACAGTCACTTTGCCCGTTTTCCATGGATGGAGAGGGCAGGCTGGGGCAGGAGTCCAGCAGAAGCCCCCGGTGCCAGCGCGGAGCGGAGGCGGTGTCTCTTTGCCTGACCATAACACTGCATCATCCTTTCTCTTCCTATTTTCAGTTTTATTAGCAAAGCAGCACAATGTTTATACGAGTGGGTATTACATTTGCCAGAACAATTACGCTATGACAAATGGCACATCAATGTAATCCATCAACTCGGCCCAGACAGGAATCCTTTATCCCGGGCTGCCATTAATTCCCAGCCGGGTCTCTGGGGTCCCATGCCTCAGTAACCATGACAACCCAGGGGACGCTGGGCGGCGATGGCATCTCGCTGGGAGGGACTGGGAGGGACTGGCACCCCAGCAGGGCACTGGGATTCCAGCTTTGGTGCTGGCACAGCACCCTTGGGATGGGACATGGGGGAGGCATTCACAGGGCAGGACCTCTCTGTGAGGAGAGCCAGGACCAGGCAGGAGCCCAAAGTCAGTGTGGGGACACCAGGGGAAGCTGTAGGATGTCACCCTGATTTTTTAAGTTTTTCTAAGCCTTCTGATGTTTACATTCTTGTAACGAACTTTCTCACACACTTTATGTAAGTAACTTATTGTTTTGCGTTCTTTTATGGAGGAGAAGAAATTTGATGGACTGTTGGCTTGTCATTGGAGAGGTGGCACTTTCACCCTCCAATCCACCATCACTTTTGGAAGTCTATAAATGTTGGAGTTAGAAATTAAAAGTGCTCTTTTTACCTTGGGAGAGCTGTGTGTCCCCATCGTGTTATTTCGTGTCCTGTAGTGACAGTAGGGGGTGGTGGCACGGGCAGGTGGTGGCACAGGAGGATGGTGGCACAGCCCAGGACACGGCAGACAGCTCCCATGGGGATTGTTCAGTGTCTCACACGATGGCTGTGCTCACATCCCCTCTCCCCATCAAGGAAAATTGTTTAAGGTGCTTTTCTCTGGCCCATTTCCGTGGAAGATTTTGGAGCGTGTCTTAAAACACATCACCAGCATCTGAGTCAAAATTAACCAAAGGCATCCAGTGTTGGATCCATCCAATGGACAGGGAGCACAAGCCTCAGTCCTGCAGGGAGCCAGGCACAGAGGGATGGGGCTGAGACAAGATACAGCAGCACTGGCCAAAACCACCTCCCCCTCAGCAGACACATCCCAAATCCACACTGGGAGATTCCTCAATGCTCCCCCCATCTGTGAACACCCAGCTTTGCCCCTTCATCACCAAAAAATGAATACCACCAGGCAAACATTCCCAGAGCCAACTGCTGCCACACAGCAGCCAAAATCAAGAGGAAAAATCAAACCTTCCCCCATGGCCACACTCCCCAAAGCACCAAAGGGTTTCTCCTCCTCTGCCAAATTGATGTGGCCCTGACCCAAAGGTGCACGCAGACATCCTCACCCACCTCCCCTGCTTCATTAAGCCATTCCCAGAATCATCTCATCCCCATTTATAATGTTCAATACATGGTCTGAAGACTTCTCTAATCCAGTAATTAAATGCAACGCTTCAAGGGATGAAATTGGGAGGGAATTTCACTCAATTACGCTGTGTTTTCCAAGGGTCTGCCCTGATTTCAACCTCCCAGTTCCCTCCATCCATGCCTAGAAATGCTTCAGCTCACTTTGGGGAAAGCAGATGGATTTGGGGGTAATGTCACCATCCCAAACTCTTCACCCCTGCTGGGATTCCCCCTCATCTCAGCACAGATCCAGGAATACCCCTGGAGCATCCCCACCCAGCACAGGGGCATCTCTCCTGCTATCCATCCCCAGGCAGGGCTGAGAAGAGAGGAAAACTGAGGTTTTCCCCATTTTTCTGTAGGTAACACCCTGGCTGCTGCAGCTGCCACAATAAAAGCATTTTCTCTCCAGCCTCTCCCATGTGCAGGGCCAGGCTTTATCCCCCTGAATCCTGTAAATCATCTCAAAGCCATCCTTGCAATTTATAGGGAGGACATTAAACATTATGGCCACTGACGGCATCAAATTACGCTTGAAAAATTGAGTTCTGCTGGAAAATGAATTTAAAAACTAAATTAAATTAAAACCTAACTAAATTAAAATTAGGTTTCTAAACTAAAATGACTTTTTAATATTTTCAGGAGGAAAAAAATAAAACCACCACCCTTCTGTCAACTAATAAAATTTGCCAGTGTCTTTTACAGCTGACAAGCCTTGTCTGAGAGCAATCCTGGTGATGCTGCATAATAAATAACTGGGATAGGGAAGGTGGAGGAGGATGGGATCATCAGCTGTGCCATCTCAGCTCCTTCAGAGGGGGCTGGGAAAGAGCAAAAAGACCCTCAAAGCAATTAAAAAATCATCATAATTAACACAATCTTGGGCAAACACCTGGATGGGGCAAATCCAGCTGCGACCACAGCGTTGTAATGATGTTGATGCAGCCCTGATGCACTTGGGATATTTGAGGATCATCCCAGCCCATGGATCATGCATCAAGAGGACACTGGGCTAGGGGTGTTGGAGGAAAGTCTGCTGAGGTGGGATGCAGGGATTCCTTTCAGTAGGAATGATGGCATTTAGACATTTTTCCCCAGGTCCATTCCTGGCAGATCTGCAGGGACCCTTCATGTCCTACAAATTTAGGCTGCTCTCATGAAGATGGAGAACATGGAGCAGACCATCCCGGCCCATGGATGCACCATCCCATGAGGATACTCAGTCAGGAGTGTTGGAGGGAGGTTTGGGGATGCAGGACCAAGGGATCAGGGGAAAGAAATCTCAAAATGCCCTCATTGCCAGGGAGGAATTTCCTCTGCCAGATCTGCAGGGGCTCATCCAACCCTACAAATCCAGGTTGGTCTCATGTGGATGGAGACCATGGACCTCATCACCGTGGACTTGAACAGCATCACCAACTCTGAAGCACTGTAAGGTGCCACCTCCTCAGCTTCTCCCCAGGCTCAAGCCTCCGAACCATCAGCTGCAGCTTCCTAAAGTCTCTCCCCGGTCATTAACGGCGGTAATTAATTCATCCCGCTTTTTAAAGAGCGCTCGATGTACGAGCTGCCCGCTCTCATCTTGCTCTGGAGCTGTCAGGGCTGTGACAGAGGAGCTGCACACGCAGCCTGGGTGACCATCCGTCTATCGATCCCCGGGGCAGCACATTTAACACCAGCGCTGGAACAGGAGGCAACCAAACGAGCTTTGGGAGACAAGAGGGATCCAGGAGTGGCCAGCAGCTCCAGCAGCTCCAGCAGCTCCCAGCTGGCCACAGGGATTTGGCCCTGGAAGAGCATCCAGAGGAGTTACACCGCGAGGATGCTCCGGATCGCACACCGCCCTCGCGGGCAGGGAAGTTGCTCGACAGCAGCACCGCAGCCCCTTTTAAATGTTCTTTTTCATCTCTGGATATTATTTATTGCTCCGTTAAATTGGCAGCTCCCTCAGTGGGGGATATTTCCCCCCCTCCCCGACTCGCTGCTGCTTCCCCAAGATGCCAGACTGGGGGCCAGCCTGCGAGACGCCAACCCAACGGTCCTCTTTCAACAACATTAATTATCTCGAGCTTTCCATAAAAAAAAAAAAAAAAAAAAAAAAAAAAAAAAAAAAAAAAAAAAAAATCTCGATCCCACTGGCTGCCAATAGTGGAGGAGCTGGTGGAGGAAAAGGCTTTTATCTCCACATCTCAGAGAAGAGCCTCGTGTTTGATCAGCCGGGGTGTTTTTTTTCTTCCCTCTTTGTACGTTTTGAACTTTATAGACTGATTAATTCCTCCTATCGCGGTAAACTGCTGTGTATACTCTCGAGTGTTGACTTGATTTTCTTTCTATTAAAAAATAAATATCTTCATAAGAAATTAAAAGAGCTGAGCACATCTTTGCTCCGTAAGCAAGATGGGAAGAACCTCAGCCTGGAAGAGCAGGATGGAGGAGGGGAGAGAGGCGAGTTGAAAAGGTTTCTTTATTTTAAATTAAAGTTTAGGATTAGAGGCATCAGGCTTTCAAGAGTTATTGTGAAAGCCTTTTTAAAAGTCCCAAGTGCATAGTCCATAATCTTGTTTTAAATGGCTAAATTTAGAACCAGAAACCCTCCAGCCCTCCGAACTCCAGCCCTCCACGTCTGGCACACGGCACCAGCGAGGGCTCCGAGGCTTTTTTAACATGATCCCTGTTTCACAAATACCAAACAAGATTTACACTATTTTTGTAAGCCCTGGCTCCACAAAGCCCGGCTTTGCTGGGCTCAGTATCAATCGGATAACAAACAAGTGCCTGTCCCTGCTACCCATCAGCACAAGGGATGGAGTCAGGAGAAAAAGGCTGGAGCCACTGAGTTCAAAAGTTAATTTCTCTGGCTAGGCAGGAAAGGCAGAGTCAGGCACCATCCCAAATATCGACAAGCCACATCAGAAATCCCATTTATTGTTATTTATTCCCTACTTTTTCATTTTGCCAAATTATCTTAACCCTTGCTTCTTATCACGGATCAATGGACCAGCTGGCAGAAACTCTGGGTTGGTCACAGAAAAATAAGGTTTATGTTTTGCTCTTTTACTTTGCAGTCTCAGCTCTGTAATTGTGTCCAACACACACAGGATTTGACTGAGTTTGCAGCTATTTGGGTTAATAAATGCTTCCAGATTTATGGTAGTTATTCATGCAAGGACCACATTACACGTAAATCAATACCAGAATGAACTATTTGCTAAAAATACAAATACCATGTTTAGGCTTCAGTGATATTATCAAAGTGGGATTGTTTGGGGCTGTATGTAAAATAACTGCACCTGTTGGAGTGATCAAGAGGATCAGAATAGTGCTCAATGTTAGTCCACCCTAAAAATAAGAAATATCAGCAACAACTGCTCTTCCAGAGCAGTTCCCGAAGCCCCAAGGCTGGGAGACTTTGCTCTCCATCCACATGAATGCTCAGTCACAGAAATCAGAAATAATTGCAAGTAAATAAAAATAATTTGCAATTAAATGGCAATTAATGCGTAAATAAATGTGAAAGCTGCTGCAAACCCACTTGCAAGCAGACGCCAGCCTTTTTTGGAGACCTGACCTCTCCTGCCCATCCATCCCTCCATCCATGTCCCAGTGCAGACCAGAGCTGGACCCACAGGTGGCTGCTGGTGGCTTTTCCACTCCGGCCTGACCACCACCATCCATCTCTGCATTTGGCTGATTACAAGGGAGGCAAGCAGAGAATTGGGGTTTATTTTTGTCCTGGTTTTTGGTTTTCCCTCCCCATCCAGCTCTGGCATCCCTGTCCCACAGTGAGGATGTGCCAGCACCGTGGCAGGATGGGTGTTGGGAAAACGACCCTTTCCTGTGGGATCCAGGGCTGTGCTGAAGAGAGACATCTCTCCCTGTAACTCCATAACTCAGAATAAAAAGCTGAAGCTCGAACACAGCGCAATTAATGCAGGAAGCATCGATTCCTGCGCGGCACCAAGCTGCCTCATTAATCCCAGGTGCTCCTACAAGCCAATTCAGCGCCAGCCTCCCCGCAACAGGAGCCACATGGGAGAGCACCAGAGGCTGAGATTCCTTCATGCACTGAGCTTTCATCAGCACAGAGCTCCAGACAACACACACTTCCCAAAACCATGTCTGTTCCTGGTGCTGCAGAACCTGGGAAATGCCAGCCCAGGGCTCTGGTTCCAAGGGCAGCATCCCACCTGCCTCTGCCAGGGACTGGGATCACACAGGGATGCCTTTTTGGATGGGAGGGACAAGCCAGCTTCAGTGCCTCAGCTCAGCTCCTGTCACAGGATCCTCACACAATCCTCCTTAACCCCTTGGTCTGCTCAGCAACACCTTCTTCCCCCCAGCACAAGTGGATACAATGGAGGGGAGAATTCCCAGAGCTTTTGGGAAGCTGCTGGAAGTCACTGAACCCCTACAAACCACCAGAGACCAAGGTCACTACTCCAGTGCCACCTGGCCAGGAGAGCATCTCCCCACACTGGGAGCCTGCTGGCTCCAACAGCCCTGGGAGAGGGTGTCCTGGAAGTAAAACAGGCTCAGGCAGACAAAATATAAACCTGAAGTGGGGTACAGCTGCCTTTTTGACCCATCACCCCCAAGCTCTGTCCCAGGCAGCCAAACAGAACTCCAAGGAGGGGACAAGCTTCTTCACCCCAAACACCAGGATCCGTGTGGCAGGAGGCTGGAAACCCTCTGGAAGCTGAAAGGAGAGAGAGAGAGGAGCAGCCTGGCTGGATCCAAAGCTTGCAGCACCCAGAGCATCCCCAGGCAGCACAGGGGACCAGCTCCCTGCACGGGGGTTGGATGCAGCAGCCGGCAGGGAAGGCAGCAGCATCCTCCCCTCCGGAACAAATGCCAAATCTGGTTTGCACTTGACAGAGCCTGACAAGAGCAACAATCACAGATTAGTAGGAAAACTTCTTGCTTTTCAACAAAGGTTAATAAATAGTGACAGCATTAAGTCTCTTCTGATTAACTATGCTGAAAGATATTATTGCCGTTTGGAACACGGAATCATTATTGGATTAACCACAGTGTATAAAAATGAAATGTGAGTTTTAATCTCTGGCACAGGCTGGGCAATGTGGAATAGCTCCCTCCTGTTAAATTCCCCAACTCTGGCCGTGGAGAGATTCCATCTAAACCAAGTCACCTTTCCAGTTTTGGGGTTTTTTTCCCTTTCCTCGACTACAACAAAGTCACCAGGACTTGATTTGAGAAGCATCTAAAAACGAGCCACATGTTCTGGCTAAAATGAAACCCCAAATCCTCTGTCACTTCCCAATCCAGCATCTCCTCAGTGCGCTCCAGCCCCCTTGGCATGGAGCGGCCAGGGAGGAGGGCAAGGAGCAGGAATTGCTGGTCTAATTAAACATTAAATTAATCGCCTCTGCCCATAAATGACCACCCCAATGCTTCCTCACCCCCTGGATTTGGGCTGAGACATCTCAGGGGGCAATGCCCAAAGGCAGGGTAGGGACAACCCCTCACTGGGGTCACCAGTGCCAGGTATCCCAAGAGGATGGATGGAATTCCACAGTGACAGTCAAGAGAGAGGATAGATCCTGGGATGGTGTGGGATGAACACAGTCCCCAGAGCCCTGATCCCAGGATGAGCTTCCCAGTCCCTTTAGGAGAGGGGACATGGGCTCATGGTGTCATAAGGGACATCCCACTCCCAGTGCCAGGCTGTGCTGCACCAGTGCCTGGAGTGGGGAATGGGAGATGGGAGACAGAAATGGCTCAAGTGGAATTGATCTACAACAGTCATTTATTCCAAGATGTCCAAAAGGAAAAGATTTTCTAAGGAAGCAGTTAAAAGGAAAACTCCCAAATCCAGCAGGCTGAAGGCAGTTCCCAGGCTGACCCCGCTCATGTCCATGCAGGAGAGAGGGAAGGGAAAATCCACACACAAACCTCAGGATTTGCTGTAACTTAACAATTTCCATACATCACATCAATTCTCTTCAGCTGCTCACAGGGCACTTGTGCCCAAGCTCAAGGCTCAAAATAGAGAGAAGGTGCTGCTGCATTTAATTAGACAAACTTGGGCCAAATCCAGGCATGGTCCAACCTAACGCCAGCAGAGTGATGCCAGGAAGGAATTTTACCCATTTCTACTTAAAGTTATCTACTGAAAAAGAAAAGCTCATGACTGAGAATTCTGTCAGCCTGCGGGTGTGTTTGGGATTCCTCCCTCCAGGCCTCCTACCAGGGCTTAAAATACCCCCAAGGCTTGGCTAGGGGATAATATAATAAATATCAACCTTTAATGAATTACAGGAGAAAACTGGAGGGGAAAGAAGGCAAAGCCACATGCCATCCTCAGAGAAAGTATGGATGGGAAAGTGGGGAAACCCTGCAGATCCCACCACAGTCCCACTGGAGCTGTCCTGGGTGAGACCATGGGACAGGACCCAGCATCCCAGTGAAGGCACCAAAGCCCAGAGCATCCAAAAGGGCTGCCTGCCTCCCTCTTCCTTAAAAAAAACCCCAAACTAGTAGCAGAAGTCTTTTTTCACAAATCCCCCCTATCACTTTTATGAAAAGCAAAATGAATTTTCTCCAGAAAAGGCATTTCTGAAGATGGAAATACTGGGGAAAAACAAATCCAAACATCTCCCAAAAGAGGAAATTTTTGTGGTTTTATTTTAGGAGGATTTTCTCCCATTTATCATTCCCACTGTTGGCTTTACACCCACCTTACTTCACTGCACAGCACCAGGACTTGTTTATAACATGACATAACAGCTCCACTATTCCATTATTATATTTTTTCCTATTTTTATTTTTAAAACCCCTAAGAGCAGCTGCTACTTAGCACCAATTGAAACCCCTTATCTCCCTTTCTGGATGAAAGGGGGGGATCTGTTTGTTGTAATAAAACCAGTTTGCACCTAGATCAAAGCCTGCACTGTTTGCATCTTCAGGAAAGTGTTTGACACTCGTGTCAAAGTGTCAAACTCTTTCATTACCACGCAAAGAGGAGACACTTTGACTAGAGGAGATAAGATGTTTCTGTCAATCAGCATCCAGAAACAGCCTCCCCGTGATGATTAAAAAAAATAAAATAAAATAACAAGGTGGTTTCAGCCACAGCATCTGAATGGTGGCTGTGCAGGGGAGAGATGGAGTAATAAATAAGGGCTGAAAGCAAAGCTCCACTGCAAGGAATGAGCATCCCACTGTGCTCTTTCTGGGGTCATCAGCCAAGGGGGAATTCCACCTGATAAATGGAAAAAAAAAAAAGCAGGGAAAATAAAGAATTGTTGCCCAAGGGGAGAGGGGATGCTGGTGATGGCTCATTCTGCCATCAGCCCCAGTGTCCAGTGTTTGAGGATGGAGTTTGGGGGATTTTCCTGGTCTTACAGGTGGGAAAAGATGAGTCAAGCCAGAGAAATGCCAGAAAGTCTCAAAACAACCCAATACTCTGCCCACAGAAAATCCACACGGGAGCTGCTGGTGGTTGGAAACACTTTGATGAAACATCCCAAAAATCTGTTCCTCCCCATTTCTGCTCATTCCTCCCTAATCCATCTCTTACAGCAACACACAGGTGGGGTCCACATGGTGACACGTGGAACTCAGGCACTCGTGCTTGGTGCCAGGAGGTGACAGGTCCCAGCAGTGTCACCGAGCTGTGCCAACAGCAACAAGCACCCTGAAAACAGCATCTCCTTACCAGTGGGCACAATTAATGAGTTCATTCGAAGGAAAATAAGAGCTGGAAGCAGCATCCAGCCATGGTGGAGATTAGAGAAAAGCCTGCTTAGACCAGCCACGTTGGAGGAGCTGTACAGGAGCACTTCATCCATATGTAAATATTGCAACCAGAATTCCAGCACTGCTCCTAGACCAGCGGAGTTATCAGCTGAGCAAACTCTGCTGGTTTAATTCTCCATTGCCTTCAGGCACACTCACCTCACCCAAATGCTCTGCCTGGAGGAAGGAGACATTCCTCAGGCTCACCCTCCCATAGGATCCACAGAAGCAGGAGGAGATTGGCCATCCCACACTGAGGGAATTTCTGAACTTCCCAGGTTAATTCAGGTCGAGCTCCGGGCTGGAGTGAGTGCAGATGCAGATCCTCTCCACTGACCTCTTTGCAAACTCCTCTTGCAAAATTGGTTTTTAGCAAAGCCACTTATCACCTTAACCATCTATTGATTCCCTGACTCCTGGCCAGAGCTCCCAGGATCCAGCAGCACGGGCAGGAGGAGCTGAGGGACTCGACAGCAAAAGAGGGCACCACAACATGGGGCCAAAAAAGGAGGCTCAGGGAGACCTTTTGGCTCTCCACAGCTCCCTGACAGGAGGGTGCAGCCAGGGGGGGTCAGGCTCTGCTCCCAGGGAGCAAAGGACAAGAGGGAACAACCTCAAGCTGTGCCAGGGGAGGTTCAGACTGGAAATCCAGGAAAATTCTTGCACTGAAAGGGTGGTTAGATATTGGAACAGACTGCCCCAGGGCAGGGGTGGAATCACCACCCTTGGAACCATTCAAAAGGTGAGGCACCTGGGGACATGGCTTAGTGGTGAACATGACAGTGCTGGGTTAATGGTTGGACTCGATGATCCTGGAGATCTTTCCCAACCTTAATGATCCCACCACTCAATTCCAGATGGGACCTGGACCCCCATCCCATACAGCAATAGTGAGGAGAATAAACAAACAACATCCTCCCAATGAACATCCCTCCCCAGGGAATCTTCCACATGACACATGTGCCATCTAAACCCCATGGAGACATCCAGGAGTGGCTGGGAACAGCAGCTCCAGGCCAGGGCTGCAGCAGGAGCTCGCTGCCTCCAGCTTTTCCCAGCACAATCGATCTCCCAGCAGTTACAGCTGGTATAATTTTTGCTTAGCTTCAAATACCTGGTGATCATGAATTCTTTGGCCACAAGGTTATAAAGCATTCTCTAAAACATGAGGAAAAGATTAAGCCTGCTTATAGTTAATAATATACTGTACACTGTCTATCAAGCTGGCTGTTTGCTATTGAGAGCCTACTATTAGACACTTATTTAAAAGGCCTTTCAAGGCTTCCCAAGAAAGTGCAGTTATGCATTTTTTTTTCTGGCAAGAACTACTATAGATAAACATCAATTCGCTCCTGCGGATCACAGTCGCAGTAAATAAATTTTTCAGGAAGCTAAGTTCCATACAAAGCCTCCTCAAAGCTCCCATTTCACACAACATCAATGTTTTGGCCTCTGAGAAAGAAAAAGCTGGAAGGTTGCTTTATCCAGAGCTAAATTATCAATTGTGGCTGCTTAGGAAAAAAAAATAAACTGTGTCAATGAGAAATCGGGGTGGGAGGTACGCAGCACTGTGGCTGGATGGTGATGCTGGGTGGAGACAAAATGGGGAAAGGCAGGGATTTTCTGGGATGGATCTGCACCCTCCAGGATGGCACTGCCAGCTCCAGAATCACCACTGCAGCTCCACATCACGATGGTGAGGAGGGAGCAGCGAGCTCTGGGCCAGCTCAGCAGCCGAAGCCTGTGCTCCATTCTTTTACAGCTTTTGGAAGTGGCAGCCTGGGACTATCCATGAAAATGTGTGTCACCAAACCAGCCCCGCTCCGGTCGGAACCGTGACAGCCTCGGCGCCTCAGGTGGGATGGAGGCAGAGCTCAGCCCACGACGTGCCAGCTGTGCCAACCCAGCAGTCCAAAGGTGCTTTTTGAAGCAGCTCCCTGGGGTTCAGCCACGGGACAGGAAAGAGGGGCAGGAAAACATCTCAGCTCACCCCTAGCTAATTATGCCATTGTGGTTTTGGTGCCCCACGGCATTGTCACCCGCTGCCCACCCAATAACGCAGTTCTTGGGGGGCTCATCCCAACCCTGAGCTCAGGAGCTGCTGGCACTGTGGGAGCCAGGCCCATGCTAATATCCAGAACACTCCATCTGCTCTTTAAATAAAGAGATGCTGGGCTCTGTCGTTATGGTTTAATTATTAGCCTAAAAAAAGACCGAAATGCAGAAACCCTTCCAGGCTCAGGTTACGCATCCTGGTGGGAAGGGGATTCTTCCATAAGGGAAGGGATGGGCAGAGAAGACCACTGCTGTCACAAGGTAAATTTGTATGGTCCCCACAGCGAGACCTAATGAACCCAAATACCCTGTGGAGCCCGAAATTATTGCAGCATCATACTTGGCTAAATGGCTCAAAAAAATCAAGGAGGAGAGAGGAGAGGATGGTTTGCAGGTCTTGGTAACTCTGGATCAAATCCATGCAGCTTTGCAGTGACACACAGGGTTGTACCTGGGACTGGCTGGGGTACAAAACCTTACACCCAAAATGAATCACAGAATAAAAAATGCTTGGGGAAGAGACCTTGAACATCACCTCTTTCCTCTCCCTGCCATGAGCACAGGGACCTGCCACTGTCCCAGGTTGCTCCA
Source organism: Pyrgilauda ruficollis (assembly GCF_017590135.1). Lineage (NCBI taxonomy): Eukaryota > Metazoa > Chordata > Aves > Passeriformes > Passeridae > Pyrgilauda > Pyrgilauda ruficollis. The sequence goes on from NW_024531043.1 coordinate 10,407,139, forward strand.
AGCCTGTACAATCCGGTCTTGAAAAGTTCCAGGGATGGGAACCCTGGAAAAAACCCTGAGCTGCAAAGGAGCAGCCCCCTTGCATGGCCTCAAAGTGCAAAGGAAGGAGCCAAGCACCATTTCCAGCCCCTCCTGTGCTGTTTGCTCCCACCGTGCCACACCCAGCTCCCACAGGGCAGCAGAACCAGCTCTGGAGCTGTTTTGGGTCAATCCTGTCCAGAGCAGTGACATTAAAACCCAGGCACCCATCAGCAATACATTTACTCAGCTGCTAAACACAAGGACAATTTTTGGAGTTAATAAGTTACCAGAGGAGGAAGAACTGGGCAAGTCCCCAGAGCAGCTCCCACTGCCCAAATCAGACACTAAACCAAATCATCACTTTCTAAGCACCCATTATTTAATAAAAACCAGCCCAGGAGTCCCCCTACTCTTTACAAAGCTGTTTTTCTTCCAACTCTTGCCGAAAATAACCAGCAGATGCTTAAGAGAAGAGGCACATTTTCCATCACTAAAATAAACTTGATTTGGAAGTCCCGAACTTGTGACACCCATCGCTCTCCTGCAAATGAACCTGCCAGGGATGATAAAATCTGCATATTCAACCTTCTCACAGAGCTAATGATCTTAGGAGAGGCAGATACATCACCTGTGTCCGCTGAGAGCAAACACCCACTACCTGCAGAGTTATTTCCAGGTTGTAGGAATGAGCTCTTGGGATTACAGGGATGTGATAACACCAGGCACTGCAAAGCTCCAGAGGAAACCTCGGTTGTGAGAGCAAACACAGAGCACGTGGGTGCTCAGCTGGGAGCTGGAACAGGCACCCAAAGGGATCAGGAAATCCATCCCCATGTTCACATCCCCACCTCCAGCATCCCCAGCATGCTTCTTCCAGTGCTCAAATCACCACCTCATCGAATCAACAAAAAACCTCTACCTATAAATTCAGAAATGCACCAATTTTTTTAAGAAGCAGCCACACTTTTAAGAAAAACAATGAAGAAAACAAAAAAATCCACCAGAAGCAATTCCTCACCACCAGCCACGATCTTAATTGATCCAAGGGAGAATATTTATTTAGGTTAAGGAGACTGCCAGAAGGCACAAGTTTTAAAAGCAAAATCCCAAAGATCCCAGGGCAAACCCATGCAAATTATCATCCCAACAAGTTCTTATCTATATCAATATCTGCAAATGACAGAGTCCCCAGCCAGCCCCCACAGAGCCACCACTCCCTGCTGACACTCTTCCCAAAATTACATTTATGAGACTTTTACCATTTCTATTATTAAAAAAAAAGAATTTGTTTTTCAGGGAGTCCTGTGATGGTGCTTGTTAACCATTTGACTGGCTTCAAGCCAAAATTTTGACCCAGTGGACTCCATTAAAAAGCCACTAATTTATTATTTTTAAAATAATATTTATTTCATGCATGTCCTTACAGAAAGAAACGTGCAGTTTATCAAGATGCAATGAAATACGTCAACTTTGGAATTTTTTTTGTGCCCAAGAATCAAAACCAAATAATTTAGAAAAATAAATAAGCAAAGCTTTTGCCCAGGTCCCCCACTCAGTATTTAACTTTCCATGGGGATCCAGCTCTTTTGAAGGAGGAAATCACAAGTTATTCCCTCAGAAACTTTGCTCACAGGCAGGAATTTGACCAGGATATTTCTGCATCCCACCAGGGTTGGTTCCCTGCTCTCCCAGCACCCACAAGCCCATCCTGGTGGTCCTTGGGGAGGGGAGCCCCATGCAGGATGCTCAGGAAGACCTGAATAAAACACCCCCCAAAATGTAAAATTTTTTCTAAGATTTGGTGACTGGTAAATAAATGTTTTCCATCGATAACAAGATAGTTAAATCAAAGCTTCAGCGTGCCCTGAGCAGCAGCATGGATTTCCCACCCAATCAGTAGATGGATCAAATACCTGGCACGAGGCTGCAGATAATCCCAGCGATTTATTTTGGGGGAGCCAGGGCCAGGGAAGGAGGGGGGAGGCTCCAGCCCCAGCGAGGATTTGCGTATTAGTAAAAACAAACAATCCTGTAAATAACGAGCCCCTCGTCCTGTCTCCACCACGCTCCTCTTATTGAGTGAGTCAGATGTTCTGCTGATTAAAAATTGATCCATTTCAAAATCTAATCAACAGAATAGGATTCTTTCATATGTTATCAAGGCAGATGCTGACAACAAAAACCAAACCTGTTATTAACCCATGAACCCCGATGACCTGAACCTGGCTGGGCTCTGCAACTGTAAATTATTCAGTAGTCCAAGAGCAATACCCAAAGCCTGATGAATTTACACCCCGACCGGAGCTGGTGGGGATTAAAGCCAATATCACAGAGCCAGGGGTCCCTGGGGACACGGTTCATGACACGCTGCCACTCTGTGTCATGCCTGGGAATACATTACTGGCATCTGCTCGCCTTCGCCTTGCAAATGTCTAAATGTCTAGCTTTTTTTTTTTTTTTTTTTTTTTGGGTCGTTTTTTCCTTTGTTTTTAAGTGACTTTCTGGCTTCAGCACAGCCCTGTGGGGAGTGGAACTCCTCAGTCCTGCTGGTCTCTGCTCCAAGCCCGTGTCACCACCAGAGCAAATGGTTTGTGTGCCTGCTTCAGCCACAGCCCAGCACTGCTTGTTCAGTGCCTAACTCAGCCACAAGGAACAGAAAAACTGGGGGAACAACTGGGATTTATTTTGATTTAAATCCTTCTTTTTAAGCCACATTGGCATCCCTTATTTTTAAGCCACATTGAGCCCACACTGCTCAACCCAGGAATGGGGGCATTGCCACGGGGTGATGCCACTGCTTGGTGGCATCTTGGATTTCTCTTTGTGGGCTGGTGATGTTCCCACCTGGTCACACCAGGGCACTCATGTGCTGCTGACTCGTCCTTCCCCAAAAACACCCAAAAGACGATGATGCAGAGAAACCCCAGCTCTGACACAGATTCCAGCCCAGGATCACTGCCAGCTGCATCACCACAGCATCACTTGGTTCCCCAAACTAACACCTTTCTCCAAGTTTTGGGGGAAAGCAGCAGCTTTAAGCACAGATTCCAAAGCTTTTTGAGGCAAAGCCCCCCTGCCCAACACTGCTGAATCCTTTATTTCCTCCCCCAAGCTGTCCAGGTGCTGCCCCAGCCTGGCTGATCCTCCCGGCTGGAATCAGAATGGGGAAAAATTGGCGCCACATAAACCAAGTTCAAAGATAATGACAGCTCTTCTCTTAAATAGTAATATATTTATAAGTGTAATGACTCTCTGACCTCTCCTTAAAGCCCAAATAACCCCTGGGGAGGCCCCTCAGACTGGCCACGATCGATCCTGGCTAGGCTGCAGCTCCCAGACAGAGGAACCTCCCAGGGATGCTCCATGCAGGAGGCAAAGCCCCTCCTGCTCCCCCCAAAATCCCACTGGGTGCCAGCACCACGCTGTTGTTCTGTTATTTAATAGTGGGGCCCCACCATCCTTCACCCCACAACATCAGGGGGAGCCCAGCTGGCACCATATGGCTAAAACCACCAAATATTGACCTTTTTTTCTCTATATCAAATCCAAAAGTGCTTTAAAAACAACACAGAAAAGTGCCCACAGGGATGCCCCTGGATGCTCTGGAAGGGAAGCCCAGGCTCATCCCCAGCAGGGATTTTGGAGCACTGTGCCCTTCCTGGCACACTGGAGCCACAGCCCATCCCTGCAGCCCCAGTATCAGTGCACAGACATCACCTCCATCGATTCTGGATCCAAAGGAAACAGGAAAACCAGCAGAAACTGAGTGGTTTTATCCTTTTTAAAAGCCTGCCTGGATAAAGACTCCTGGCTGGACATTCCCAGGTTCCACAGTCAGAGCAGCTGGGATCCCCCTGCTTTGGATCCAACCCCTGGCAGCTGCATCCCCACATCCCTCCTCGTGCATGGATCCCCCAGCCACATCCTTACAGGGATACCCAGGGATGCCAGAGTGATTCAGGCACGGAGAGCACAGCAGGGGTTTGCCTCTTAATAAACCAGTTATTCCATCAAATTCCACTGTATTACAAGATAAAACAGTCAGTGAGCCTTGGAGGAGGAACTGAGGGATGGATCCAGCCCGGAGCAGCCCCATCCTGGCCCAGCCAGGGATCCATTCCCACAATCTGCAGGGATACAGGGGAACAACTGCTGCTTTGCCTCACCATCCTCCTCCTCCTCCTGGCCGGGGCAGCCCAGATCACCCAGCTCCGACCTAGGCTCCCTCCTCCCCATCCCATAATCACACTTGTGCAAAGCCTTTTCCGTACATGAGGAAGAGAGAAAACATCCTTGGAGAGCCTCACAATCAGACAATTTTTAAGATCATGGAGCATTAAACCATTCCCAATAGGGTTTACTAATCAAACAGCCAAATCCTTCATAACCAACCAATCCCTACAGAGCAATTAAATCCTTCCCCTTTAAAACACTTGGCACGCTGTCTGGGGAGAAAAAGAAAAATTTGCAAAATTCATTTGATAAATTAACCAGGGAAAAGAAAGAAGTGAATCAAGCTTTGTTCTTTTCATTTTTTTTAATTATGGAATTCACAATGCCTGAATAATGTTTAATAAGAACTATGAAAATTCCTAACAGTATTACAACACAACACAAAAGAATTAACCTGGTTACCGTGAAAAATTGCATATTTAATTAAGAACAGAGAGTTCAAAACTATCCAGAGATTTCAAAAGTACCGTTGCCTAAGGGGCTGAATTACACGCTCGCAGTGCTGCTAACAGGGCTGGAGCGCACAATCATTACCCAAGTGTCCCCATTAAGTGACAATGGGCAGATGACATCAAATTCATTTCAAAAGCAACAGGAATTGAAGCATTCGCTTGGGTAGTGGAAAGGAAAGCGACTACCCTGCTGGTATAAACCAGACCCCTTGTTGATAAAGGCAATAATTAAAGAATAATGTTAATTAGCTGCTTTTATTTGAAGGGAAAGCGCGGTGGCGGGAGACGCTGCCTCGGCGGCGCGTGCCGAGCGGAGCCGCTGGCCCAGGATGCCCTGGCACAAGCTGGAGCCGTGCCCAGGGCACAGCCTTGCCAGCCCAGGCACCCTCCAGCCCTCAGCTCTGCCAGGAACGGGGCTGGGAGCAGTTTGGATGGGTTGGCATCAGCAAAGCACAGCCCACTGCTGGTGCCAGGGGAAGGGAACCGGAGCGGCGCGGCCGCAGCATCCCAGTGCATCCCAGTGCATCCCATCCCACCCTGGCACGGCAAATGTGGCACCAGCAGCTGCCCAGGGGAGAGACCCCAGAGACTGACAGAATCATGGAGTGGTAAGGGACAGAATCATCTGAGTTGTAAGGACCCAAAAGCATCATCAAGTCCAACCTCTGGTCCTGCACAGACACTCCAACAATCCCATCCTGGGAGTGTTGTCCAAATGCTCCTGGAGTTCTGGCAGCCTCAGGGCTGTGCCCATTCCCTGGGGAGCCTGGGCAGTGCCCAGCACCCTCTGAGGGCTGAACCTTTCCCTGATCTCCAACCTAACCCTCCCCTGGATGGAGTTTAGCCCCACCATCCTGAGGGACAGCTACAGCATGGGGGTCACCACCATCCTCCACTCAACCACCGTGCCGGGCATCACAGGGGGCTTTTAGCCCAAAATGTGCCCTCATAGAGCCCACAGCTCCTCCCTCAGCCAAGAAACAGAGGGGACAAGAGGGGCAATAATGACCCAGCTCCCAGGGATGCAGCAATGTTTGTGCAGCACTCCCAGAGCCGCAGACGGAGGCAGCTCTCCCCGTCAGCGTGATTAATAAGGAATAAATGTCCTCTGCAGCCAGGCTGAGCAATAACACCCCGGCTCTGCTCCGTGCTTACAGCACACATTACAAGCCCTGCTGCCAGCACCAGGTAATACTTTATTATGTTATCCTGACGGAAGAAAACAAAGGATGCTCGAGGTCCTGACTTTGGTGTAAAACCACGGGAGCGTTACCAGAGGCAACGGCAGCGTGCTTGGAGCGGCTGACGCACGGCACAGCTCCTACCAGAGGAATATTTACCCGGGGTTCAAACTGGTTATTTACTTTTTTGGGAATCTGTGTTGCAGGAGGACTGGCTGGCACAGGCACACGCCGAGAGTTAAATATTAAATTGGCCCCACGCTCGCTTAAACCGCAGCAAAGTCAGTGCTCAGGGGTGCTGGGGCAGCTTTGGGAAATCAGTTAGTGCTGCACCAAAGTAGGCAAAAAAATAATTAAGCAGCAAGGCCATGTTAAAGAATAAAAGATACCAAATCCATTTTGGGAGGAGGTGTTGGCGCAACCAGGGAACTCAGCTTAAAAAAAGCCAGCAATGTTGGGAATATTGAATATTGCCCCCATTCCCCCAAATCCTCACCCAGCACCAGAGCAAAGCCAGGAGAGGGGGAATCACAGCACTAAAGGGATCTCCAGCAAACCAGAGCCAAATTCTGCTTCCCCAAATTGTGCTGTCTTGGAAAGACAGCCCAAAAGCTGCAGGAAAATGTGCACCACCAAAAAAAAAAGTAATTAAAGAAAACTCAGTCACAGATCCTGTTGCAACACAGAGGAAAAAGTGTTACAAAAGGGGAAAACTTTTTAATAAAGTCTGCAAGTATATATTCCTCCTTTATCAACCTCAAGATTTATTGACCCAAGGAGCCATATTGACTGAATAAATCTTGATAATGACCCCAGCAGAAGTCAATACCTGCTTATTATCTCCCAAGTTGGGGAATTACATCTTTCGGTAATAGGAGCAGGATGGTACAAAATGTTCTGAGAAACTTCACCCAGGCGTCTGGGAGGGAATGGATGTCTCTAATGTGCCTTTTCCAGTCCCAGAGGGAATGTGCTACACCCCGAGCTGCACTGGGGGTTCTGTCTGAGGTCTGCTGTGGGGGGAGCACACACCCATGGCTTGCAAATCCTAAATAAAACCCATTTCAAGGCACGCTCAGGAGCAGGATGCTGCTGCTCACCTTCCCTCCCTGCAAACAATGGCCCTGTAATTTCAATTTGCTGTGTTTTGTTGGCAGCTCCCAGGACAATTCCCTGAAATTTGGGATGTGGGAATTCCTGCAGCCAGGAATGCGGCACCATGATTACACCAGCACACAAGGGAGGAGAGGAGAAGCACCACTGCTGTCCCTTGGGACACGCAGCCACCTCTGGGAACCCAGATACACCAATTTTCTCCAGCCAGCAAAACCAGGAGTGGAAAATGGGGGAGCAGAGGGGCCCCTGGAGCCCCTAAAACCCACAGGCAAGCAAAGCCTCCTGCATTTAAAGATGATGATTCTTTTGCCAACAGCCAGCTTCCCATTCAGCAGAGAAAACAGGAGCCCTGGGACCAGCACACACAACAATTTGCCTGTATTTTCATTCCAGGTCTCTGCAGACAGCAAGAAAAATTAACTGAAGGGAGCAGCCTGTGTGCCAGCCCACGGAGGGAGACGCACGGCGAGCTCCGCAGGCTCTGCCGAGGTTTTCGAGTCCAGCAAGAGCCTCCTGAAGGACTGGCAGGCTGGGAGAGCACTGCCTCCTGATCTGGACATAAATAATAACTCAGATCACCCAAGGCTTTACCATTCCTCTCCACCCGTGGTGCAGGAGCCGTGCCCAGCCCTGCCAAAGCCACCAGCCCTGGGGGTGGCTCCCTGCTCCCCATCCCACAGGGCATCCACTCCAGAGGCACCCCACAACCCCCAGACCCCACTGCTGTCCCCCATTTCAGTGGGCACAGCAACCCTGGGCACTCACTCAGTCCTCACACCGCTCTCCAAGCTGGAACACCCACCAGGAGGTGGCAGGGCTTGTGCTCATCCCTGCAGTCCCACAAAAATCAAATTATATTTCCATCCCTGTCCCCTAGCTGCCTCATGGTCACAATCCCTCTTTCACCCCCCCTGCTTCCAAGGCCGCAGAGACAATCCACTAAACTGGATCAGGAGGCCAGCATGTACATCTCTAATGGGCTGCAGCACGCACACAATTAATTAATGGATTTATTAATTAGGGAAGAAGTCACTCTCCAGGCTGGAATTGGGGTCACCAGTTTCTAAAGTGAGAACTGTGGTGCTAAAGATAAACTCTCATTTTCTGCAGCTCTTCTTGTCTGGCAGCATCTCAATTATTCAGCCAGAAAAAAAAAAATATTAAAAGAAAAAAAAATCAGATTTCACTTCAGGAACTTCAGTCTGACTTTCCAGTGATGCTCAGTACTGACCCCAGAGCAGGTGGGACCTGAAACACAGCCCATCTCCTCACGTTCCTTTCCTGAACAGGAAATAGTAGAAATATCAGGTATTAATGAAAGATTTGGGGGGAGGGATGGATTGTCACCTCAGGCTGTCCCAAGGAGGGAGCTGCAGTGCAGGCACAGAGGAAGGGACACCACGAGGTGGTCAGTGACAGTGACATTCCAGGACACCCGAGCTCTCCTGTGACCAAGGTTTGAACTTGTTGATGCTGGAGCATCAGCTACATTTCAGTGACCAGCTCAGCTGCACCTCCTTGGGGGCGGCTGCGTTTCCAGCCCTGGATCCCTAAGGACACAGAGCTGCTGGGTAAAGGACAAAAGCATCACTTGTGTCCCCACCAACAGGGCACAGCCCTGCAGGAGAGCCCACCTGAAGAGCTGTGGTCAAGGGAAGCTGCCAGGAGGAGCACACAACCATCAGACAGCAGCCAAGCCAACCATGAGACAGACATCTGCCGAGGCCTCGGCTCCGGCGGCGCCCAAATTCAGATTAATTGTTCAAACCAGATGATCCCACAGCCAGTGCTCCCCACGCCCCACTGCACCAGGAGCAGCTGGAGCCACTGCAAAGCACAAACCGCATTCCCCGACCTCACAAGGCTTCTCAGCCAGCCCCGGGCACTGGCTGCACTTCCACAAACCCGGAGATTTCAGCTTGGAAAGATAAAAATCCCTCTGAGACGGGGCCTCCTTGGGCTCCCCACGCTTTCCCTCGGGCACAGTGACCACAGCCACTCCAGCAGGGATGGGGATGGAAGGTGTTGGGTGCAGGATCAAACTGGAATGTCCCACCAGTCTCTCCATAAGAGCCCTAAAAACCCAGAGCACCAGGGGCATTTGCAGAGGTCAAGCTCCCCCATCCACAGCCCCAGAAGCACCTCAGCCTCCCCCAGGTTTATCCTGCTACACCACAAGAATGCAGCTAAGTTTATTAGTCCAAGCTCCAGGAATTAAGCTCCAGCCAAGAGGACTGATAGCTTATTTACTGCTGTCGTCTATATAAAGCAGAATTTTGACACATTGTTAAATGATGCACATTTAGATAAGTCAAGCTGTCATATCATTTAATGGATGTCTAAACTCCCTCTGTAGCTGATATGTAAAATTTATGCACTTCAGAATATCATAAGGTTATAATATTTTAATCACATCCACAGTTGTGTATTTTTTTTTTCCCCCCACTCCTTCTCCCCTAAACTTTAAACAGCAAAAACATTTAATCAGCTAGAGCAGGCTCCGAGGCTCCCGGCTCTCCTCCATCCGGCAGAGCTGCCGAAGTTTCTGCCCAACTCCTGCACGAGGAGAGAGCATTTGCATTCCGGGAAATAAACCCAAGAACAGTTTATTTGACGAGAACCAAAGGCTTGGAGCCGTGTAGCCAGAGCTCATCTGCATAATGAGATGTGAAGACATTTATAAAAGATGGCTCTAATCGCTCTCGCTCGCCCGTTGTATTTATTACCCCAAATCAGCAGCTCAAAACTCTTGCCCATTTTTTTGCCATTTTAAAGCAGAACGGGTTGGATTGGAGCAGCATCCAGAGCACAGAGCATCCCATAAATCCACACGGTGCCAACCAGAACGCAATAAACCCCGAGCAAATTAAACCCCAAAAAACCCCACGAAGGTATGAATCCCGCTCTGGCTATCACACACAAGAAAGCTGTAAAAAAATACTGCATTAGTAATGCACACAATAAACCAATCTCATAACCCGGTGAAATACATCTGGCATTATCTTTGATAGAATTTTATCTCTCCTCATTTCCGCGACTCTCTGCCGTAAAAGGGCTCAGCGCCGTTTCGATCCGAGCGCTGCCGAGCCGCACATTATCCCTGTGTTTTCCATATGCCCACCATTCATCAGGGCGGCTCAAACTCTGCCATTCCCGGCCAGCCCCAGGCCACCAGAGCTGCTCAGACACATCCATTAAAAAGGAAGGGAAAAAAAAAAAAAAAAAGGAAAAAGCTCTTGGAAGAATTATAAATTGATTGCTTGCCTTCCCTTTTTTTTTTTTTTTTTTTTTCCTTTCCCCCCCTGTTTTTTTTTTTTTTCCTTAATGGAGGGCATTAGGCCAAGCTGGCACAAGGTCACCTTTCCCAACGCGATCCCGGCGAGGCGGCAGAACTGCTGCCTGGACAGAAGTCAATCCCCACTGCTCCCTCTCCAGCTCCGCACCCAGCCACAGGCACCGGCCAGGCGGAACGGCGGGGAGCGAAGGGAGGAAGGGAGGAAGGAAGGGAGGAAGGAGAGCCGCCACCTCCCAGCCCACCTCTCCCTCCGGCAAAGTTCGCCCCCGACAGACCCACGGCAAAGTAGCTGCCAATATTTATCTTTTAAATAAAGGTTCTGCGCGCACCCAGGAAAAGTCATTAGCGCGATTTAGCGGGGAACGCTTTTGTATCCGAAGCGCTTAGAGCCCTAATCCCTTCCCGGCCACAATGCCAGAACTGAGCAGTCATGGCAAACCCACCGGCCGCGGTACCTGCGGTACTTTTCGGGTCGCGTAGCGCAGATGCAGCACGTAATCTGCTTAAAAGCCAAAATGCATTAAATGCTGGAACTGTTGATCCAGCACCGGAGCCCCATAAATCGCATTTCAATTTGTTTACTCCCCTCCGAAGCACGCTGTATTTTAAACTCCGGAATATCCTACAGGGATAAACCCATTTAATATCCATGGAAATGCGCGTTCGGGTTGTTGTAGCGGCTCCAGGTTGGTTTTCATCCCATTATGTTGGGAGAGCCATTGTGTTAATTACCCACCTCCCATTTAAGGTGCGTATTTAAGGTCACAAACTGTCAGCAGCCCCTGGCAACCTTCCCCCGCGCACGGTAACAAAGGACTTACCGGGAATTTCACAGACCGAGGGTACCACGGTGGGATACGGCGGCCGTGACCTGCCCGGAGCCACAAAGGAGCTGCCGCCCCCCCGCCGCATCCATCCCCGGTCCGAGCAGCACCGCCCGGTACCGACCGCCTTCCCGGCGCTCAGGGCTGGCCGAGCCCCCGCACCGGCCCCGCGCACCGGCCCCGGATAACAATGGGAGGGCGGCGGGGCTCCGGGCAGCCCCGCTCCTCCATCCCCGCATCCATCACCGCAACCGCGCGGCTCTGCCCGCCCCGAGCGCGCCGGGGGATGCGGGGACCGAGCCGCCCCCGCCGCGGGCGGCGCCGGGCACACTTGGCAGCCCGCGGGCACCTGCGGCTCCGCTCGGCGGGCGGGGACCGCCAGAAACTTGGCGGGGCGGCGCGGGGGGCCGCGCTCCCCGCAACTTCATCCCGCGCAACTTCCCTCCCTCCTCTTCCTCCCTCCCTCCCGCCGGGGCGGAGCGGCGGCCGCCCCCCGGCCCTGCTGTCACCTCGGGGGCGGCGGGGCGGGGGCCGGGGCTCCATCGCGGCTCCATCGCCGCTAGCGCTGCTCCATGCTCCGCTCCAGGCTCCCGGGCGGGCGGCGCCGAACAAAGAGCGGCGGCGGCGGGGATCAATTTCTGATACCTATCGATGGGGAAGGGCGGGCGGAGGGAGGGGGGCG